>NC_091475.1:180413433-180715933 GCF_036971445.1 Narcine bancroftii
GGAAGGTTGTTTCCAATACAGGGGAAAACCAGAAGCAGGGGCCATAGTTTAAGGATAAGGGGGAATTTTTTTAGGACTGAAATGAGGAAAAATTTCTTCTCTCAGAGAGTGGTAAATGTGTGGAATTCTTTACCCAGGAAGTAGTTGAGACCGGTTCCCTGTCAATATTTAAGTATAGGTTAGATTTGGCCCTTGTGGCCAAGGGGATTAAGGAGTATGGGGATAAGGCAGGAACTGGATACTGATCAGCCATGATCATAATGAATGGGGGTGTAGCTTGAAGGGCCAAATGGCCTACTCCTACACCTATTTTCTATGTTTCTGTAGAAACAGAGAAAATGAAGCAACCAACAGCACTGCAATAATGTTCAATTTTATTGTGTTGATGGACCCCAACTTCAGCCTTATTTCTCCCACACTTCTAAATGATGCCATGGGATGTTTGCATCAAAGTGTGAGGGCAGAGGAGGCGTTAGCTTATCACCTTCCGCCAAAAACAGCACATTGGGAGCACGTTGTAACTGAGTTTCTGGAGTCTGACTTAACTCCATTTCCCGACCAAGGAAAATGCTACCCCCTGCAGGCTGCCCAAGGGGCGAGAAGGAAATATGGAATTAGATATGGGATTAGTGGGGATGGCCAAAAAAGAGGAGTGGAGTTCTGAAAGGGTCCGATTCTGTTCTGTGTAACTTGATCACTGTGAATAACCACATCCTTCCTCATCAACAACTAACTGACTCCACAAGCTCTTCAGGCAAGAATAAAAAAAATCGGAAGTTGAGAGATAATGAGCAAATAACCTGGCCAACTTCCTCTAAATTCTAAAACCTTGTTTGACAGGAACACTGCCAGCATGGATATTGATGGTCTGGACGATGTGATCTTCTTGGGCGCCGTCACGGTGCTCAGCGCTCTTCAGAATGGTAAGAAAAGATCTTGTAATGCAGATCGACAATGAAGTTACCGGAGTCGGATGTGCTTGAGTAAAAGCTGTTTGAACTCTCTTTCAGTATTCTTTGCATACACGGTACAGAACGAATCCGTTCAAAAGCGACCAGCAAATACAGCGTTCGACAGGGTTAGCGTGGCAAGGTAAGTAACTGAGTCCATCTCTTCCTTCAAAGTAGAGACAAAGGAAAATATAGTAAGACAGGTTGTTTGTGAACCTTCGTTTGCAATAATATCTACTTAAAATCCACAGCGATATATCATTAATATAAGATATTTTTAATGAAAAAGACACTGGCTAAATTGATGAGATCCATTGAACATTCTCAATAGCAGGTACTGAAATCGACGCATCTCCCAATGAATGGCCTTCATTATTTAAAAAAACCCCAATAAAATACTGTGGGTGCTGGGAATGTGAAATAAACACAAATCTTGGGGTGGGGGGGAGGGGAGAACGAAAACGCTGAGCAGAACAGGCAGCAATTTTTTGGACAGAGGAAGTTAATATTTCAGTTTCAAGCTTTCCGAAACAAATGAGGAAACATAATTTGACACTGTATTTTTGCGTCAATCCATATCACTACATTTATGATAAGATTTCTAATGCTAAACGACTTAATTCCAGATTATTGAAACAATTGATTTAAAGGACAAATCATCTGAAACCAAACTAAATTATCAAAGAGGGTACAAGTGGGTTGTACAAACACCGAGTTTATTTGTTTAACAATTCGGTTCAAACATTAAGTTTAATAATTCAGTTCAAATGTCATGGTTTTCATGGTCGAAAACGTGAGCCAACCTGCCGACTCAGAGAGAAGAAAAACAACAGCTCAGCCTCGCCCTACCAGTCCGCTTCTCCCAACCCACCACTCACATGAGAGGCCAAACCTCCGAATAACGGTTCGGGAACGAAGTGGTGCGATCCGCCACATGACACCCCCCACCCCCAGAACTGGAGTCTTGGAGGTTGTCAGGATAAGGGTGGGTTTGGTCGTGATATGGTGCTGCACTCCATGCTTGGGGCTAGCCATTGTGAACTGGGGAGTTACGATGTCTGGGAAATTGGCTCGGATCCTGGCATACTCGTTGTCGGAGGAGGTCACCGAGCCGAGGTGGAGTGCAGTCAATTGAGCATGGCGCAAGGGGATCAATTCGATGAGACGTTGTCCTTTCAAATCGACCAGTAGGGAGGGCGCCTGGAGGAAATCGGCGCCCAGCAGCGGTTGTGAGATGCCAGCGACGGTAAAGGTCCACAGGAGATGAGCAGGATGTTTTGAAGCTGCTGCTGTTGGCAGTGGTCAGAGGAGGCCTCTTCTTTCCGGAACAAGTGTCAATGCTCAGGGGGGCAACACACTGACTTCTGCTCCGTGTCAACGTGAAAACGCCACTCAAATAACAATATAGAGGAGGGGCGGCCGCTGTTGCCACTACCGACAGCCGGCCGAGGCATTTCCCGGATTAAGCATCGGCGGGCCGTAGAGCCCCATCTTTGGTGGTCGTAGTACCACCAGTCCTTATTGGTACTGTTCAAGCCTGTTGCCCTTTCCCTGGAGGCTTGGGCCGTCCGGATCACCTGGCAAGGCGCAGCCTCCACCTGGCTGATGGTGGCTTGTTATAGTCCATCCGCACGGGCTGCCAGCTGTCGGTGAAATCTTCACCTGAGAGGAACAGGTGGATGGATGTCTTCGGGCATTTGCTGGAGGAAAACCTGTTCGAAGAGGAGGCAAGACCTGCATCCATCCACCAGGTTGAGCATTACGTTGATGAGCGTGGACGGTTAGCGGTCGCCTAAGCTATCCATGTGTAGCAATTTTGCGGCCCTGTCGCGGCGGGAGAGACTGAATGGATGCTTGAGGAACATTTTGATCTATCTGTACTTGTGGTCAGCTGGTGGTTGGTGAAGGTAATCGATGATGCACCCGGCGGTTTCCTGGTCCAGTGCTCTGATCATGTAGTATTTTGTGGCATCAGCGGTTATCTGGTGTTATGTGGAATTGGGCTTCGGCTTGTTCAAACCATGCTTGCAGTTGTGTCCTCCAGAAGTGGGCAGTTTGAGTGAAACTGCATTCTGTGGACCTGAATGATCTCCTTCCAGCATTTTGCAATCCAAAAAGTGTCATTTTGGATCATTTGGGGTCACCACTGTAGTCGTTTGTGGGTTGTACAAACACTGAGTTTAATTGATTAACAATTCGGTTCAAACATTAAGTTTAATCATTCAATGGTTCAGTTCAAATGGTGTTATCCACGGTCGACCTGCTGACTCAGAGAGAGGAAAAGCAACTGCCCAGCCTTGTGCTACCAGTCCGCTTCTCCCAACTCATCATGCCTGGAGCGCCATGGGTTTGAGAACTAAGTGGCACGATCCTCCACAAGGTAATGCTTATGAGTTTATTGTCATAAACATTGTAGAATGTACTTGTACATCGAAATTCCTTCTTGTTACAGTCAAACGGGCGATTGTAAAAAAAGAGAAAACTCATTGAATTAAATTACAACAGACAATAGATGATAAATATTTACAATAATTCAAGTGCAAGTAAAGCTACTTTCAACAGTGCAGTCGAGTCCTTTTGTGCTGTCTGAGCAGTGGACCAAGGGGAGGTTAAAATGTTTAATAGCTGTTGGGGAAAAAAAAAGTGTTCTTGAATCTTGAGGTGCTGGTTTTAGTTTTCAGGCTTCTGTACATACTGCTGATGGGGTCATTTTAATGTTGACTGCTTTTTTGAGGCACTGATCTCTTCAATGGATGGTAGATCAGAGCCTGAGATGAAACTAGTTATGTATGCTGCCTTCACCAGTCTTCTGCACTTCTGGGCCCTCGAATTACCAAAGCAGGCTGTGATATAACCAGTCGGTATACTTTCCACAGTGCATCTGTCAAGGTTTGATAGAGTATCCACCAGCTTGCCAAGCTCCTCCAACTCCTGAGAAAGTAGAGGTGTCAGTGTGCATTCTTCATGGTTGCCTCAATGTACTGGCTCCAGGAAAGGACTGAAATATAAACTTCAAGGAACTTAAAGGTTCTGATTCTCTCTTGGTCCTTCCCATGAATATAAACATATGATCTCTGAGCCTCACCTTCCTTGGTGATGTTGAGAACAAGATGTAACTCTGGTACCACCCAACAAGATTCTCGATCTATACCCTGTAATCTGACATACCAGTAATTTCCAGTTATTCAGCCAACAATGAATTTATAGATTCAGTTAGAGTTGAACTTGGCTGCACAGTCATGAATGTACAGGGGATAGAGCAAGGGACTAAGCACACAGACATATGGTGCCTTTGTGTTGATGGTCAGTGAGGAGGAGGTGATGTTGCTGATCGGTACTAATAGGGGTCGGCTGCTGAGGATCCAGAGACATGGATAAGGTCCCAGATCCTTTGGCTTGGTCATAAGTTTTGGCGGAATTATGATGCTGAATGCCAAGCTGTATTCATAGAAACATAGAAGATAGGAGCAGGAGTAAGTCATTCGGCCCTTTGAGCCTGCTCCACCATTCAATGAGATCATGGCTGATCTTAATGTTCAGTACCCCGTCCCCGCCTTCTCTCTGTAAAACCTAATTTCCTTATACTGAAGAAATATATCTAATTCCCTCTTAAATATATTCAATGAACCTGCCTCTACTGCTCTCTGTGGCAATGAATTCCACAGATTCACCACCCTCTGGGTAAAGAAATTCCTCCTCATCTCAGTTCTAAATGGTTTGCCTATGATCCTTGAACCATGGCCCCGGGTTCTGGACTCCCCCACCATTGGAAATATCCCTTCCACATCCATTCTGTCCAGTCCTGCCAGAATTTTATATGTCTGTATGAGATCCCCCTCTCAATCTTCTAAACTCCAGCGAGTACAATCCCAATTTGCGCAATCTTTCCTCATAAGTTATTCCTGCCATTCCAGGTATCAGCCTGGTGAATCACTTTTGCACTCCCTCCATTGCAAGAACATCCTTAGATAAGGCGACCAAACCTGCACACAATAGTCCAGATGTGGTCTAACCAAGGCTCTGTACAGCTGCAGTAAGGTATCCTTATTCCTATACTCAAACCCTCTTGATATGAAGGCCAACATACCATTTGCCTTTTTAACCGCCTGCTGTACCTGCATGCTCGCCTTCAATGACTGGTGCACAAGAACCCCTAGGTCTCTCTGCACTTCTCCATCTCCCAATCTATTGCCATTCAAATAGTAATCTGCTCTCCGGTTAGTATTACCAAAGTGGATAACCTCACATTTATCCACATTGTAGTGCATTTGCCATGTATCTGCCCAGTCCCTCAATTTATCCAAATCACACTGGAGCTTCCTGACCCCCTCTTCAGTGCACACCACCCTTCCAAGCTTAGTGTCGTCTGCAAATTTGGAGATATTACATCCAATCCCCTCATCATCAATGAACAATTGGGGCAGACTCTCAATAAACAATGGCCTGATGTAGGTGTTCCTGTGATCAAGGTGATCTAAAACAGGATGGAGGTCCAGGGAGATGGCATTTGGTGTTGACCTGTTGTGTTGGTGTTGGTGTTGACCTGTTGTGACAATAAGCAGACTGGAGTGGGTCCACGTCCTTTCTGAGACCAACACTGAATACTCTGTAACCAACCTCTCAAAGCACTTAATCATGGTAGCCTTTAATGCCACCTACCAAGTCATTTCACCCTGCTCTTCTTCAGTGCCGGAATGATTGATGCCCTTTTGAAGCAAGAGAGGATTTTTGACTGCAATAGTGGGAGATGCTACACAACTTATTCCTCATTTGAAAATTCTCACCAATTTATCTAAACCAGGGTATAGAAATAGTTGTAAAACAAGTATGATTATGATGTAACAATGCACATAATATGTAACAATGGTTTCATGATCTTCATGCCTCTCGTATTCCATTTCCTCTGCCACTAATATATGGATCAAGTATATTCATGGGTGAGTTGGAAGTAAAGTTCCAAGATATATTTAAGAACAGTAACAAGAGAGATTAATCAATACATTTCAAAAGGTGTACAGTACAAAAATTAATTCATTTTTGCTGTATTTCCTAGTGTTTGTGAGTCACCTGTTTTTAATTAACTGAAAGTAACAAACTATGGAGAACAATTTGGTTATAATATTGAGTTTATTCAGAAGGGAAGATATCCTCTCTCCTGATCCTAAGAGGGGCAGGTCAGGACACAAGTTGAAGGTAAGGGGGAAACATTTTAGGAGAAACATTAGAGGGTGCTTCTTCACTCAGAGAGTGGTGGCTGAATGGAATAATCTTCCGGAGGAAATAGTTGAGGCAGAGTCAATTCTTTCATTTAAGAAGAGGCTGGATATATACATGGATAAGAGGGGGTTAGAGTTTATGGGCGGAGAATAGGCAGAGTTGTTTGAGTAAACTGGCATGGACTTGTAGGCCCGAGATGGCCTTTTTCCATGCTATAAACTGTTATATGGTTGTTATATGTTAAATGGAAATAAAATTTGCATATCTTATGGCCCTGACATGAAAAGAAAACATTGTAGCAGCGGCTACACTGCTCCTGCAATAACACACGCAACCAGACGGGTTGAGCTCAGTGAGCAGACTAGCTTATTGCAGGCTGCTGGGCTGCACTTATACTCCCAGCCCGGACCTGGCTGAGAACCGCGCTGGAGGGCGCTGATGTCATCCAGGCATCACGTGGTCCCCAAGTGCGGATTTCTGAGCCCAGAGCTGGAAGGAAGGGAAACCCCTGACGGCGCCATTTTGGCCAGCTGCCCTGCTCATGGCTTACAAGCGGGGCCGGTTCGCCTGCCTTGTGGTGAGCTGCCACAACATATTATTTTTAAAAGCTACTTTGAAGGCCCACAAATTGATGCAATTTTTTGGAAACTCACAACCATCATCAATTCAGCATCAACTCATTTTCAGAGATATCAAAGTTTTCAAAATGATGCAAAAGATTGCAGATACTTACTGCATGCTATGTGTGCTTGAACTTCCTCAAACATTTGTGTAGCTCAGATAAAATTGATCACATTACAGGTCAGCCTAAAGAAAACCCTTTAAATTCAAAGCTATTAAAGTTAATTTGACCGTGTCCTTCAATCCCTCAACAATGTGATTATTGATTTCAAAAGTTACAAGAAAATAACATTATATGTTTGACAACAAACTTCTATCTGAGGTAAAACACAGGATTCTGTTGACTCCGTGGTAAGTGAAAAAAACACACAAATGCTGGAGAAACTCAGCAGGTCAAACAGCATTTATGTAGCAAAGGTGAAGATACATCAACATTTTGGGCTTGAGCCCTTGCGGAACTAAAGGGAGGAGGGGGGCTGGTGAGGGTTGGAGATGATAGGAGGAGGGGGGAGGAGTGTAGGCTAAGTGGAGAGAGAAAGGAAGTTGGAACTGGAATAACTAGTTAAAGGGGGAGGGGGTAGAGGGGAAAAAGCAAGCTGATTAGTGGAATGCAGTGAACTCAGGTTGGAGGATGCCCAGATGAAAAATGAGGTGTTTTTCCTCCAATCTGTGGGTGGTCAGGGTGGGGTAGTGTGAGAGGCCATGGACAGACATGTGAGCTTGAGAGTGTGACTCAGAATTGAAATGGTTAGCTGCAGGGAGGTTGCTTTTGTGGCGGATGGAGAGGAAGTGCTGGGCGAAGTGATCTCCTAATCTGCAACCAGTCTCTCCAATGTAGAGAAGGCCACAGAGGGTGAACCAGATGCAGTATACAAGTTCTTTGGAGGTACAGGTGAAGTGTTGCTTCACCTGAAAGGTCTGTTTGGGACAGACTCTCCAATGACATTTATTACAAACCCTCTAACCCCCACAACTACCTGGACTACACAACCTCACACCCCGTCCTCTGCAAAAACTCTATCTCCTCTCAATTTCTCCATCTCCACCACATCTGCTTCCAAGATAAGGTCTTCCAATCAAGAGCCTCTGTAATGTCTGCCTTCTTCCACAAACGTGGCTTCCCCTCCACCACTATTAACTTGGCCGTCACCCACATCTCCATACCTAGCTCATCTGTCCTAGCCTCTACACCCCTAGAAACAATAAACACACAATCCCTCCCTCGTCCTCACCTATCACCCCACCAGCTTCTGCGTCCAACACATTATCTGCTGGAATTTCCAGCACTTACTACAGGACCCCACAACCAGACACATTTTTCCTTGCTCAGTCACCCTGTACAAAAACAAAGGCGAGAAATCAGACTGCTCAAACTACAGGGGAATCACGCTGCTCTCCATTGCAGGCAAAATCTTCGCTAGGATTCTCCTAAATAGAATAATACCTAGTGTCACCGAGAATGTTCTCCCAGAATCACAGTGCGGCTTTCGCGTAAACAGAGGAACTACTGACATGGTCTTTGCCCTCAGACAGCTCCAACAAAAGTGCAGAGAACAAGACAAAGGACTCTACATCACCTTTGTTGACCTCACCAAAGCCTTCGACACCGTGTGCAGGAAAGGGCTTTGGCAAATACTAGAACGCATCGGATGCCCCCCAAAGTTCCTCAACATGGTTATCCAACTGCACGAAAACCAACAAGGTCGGGACAGATACAGCAATGAGCTCTCTGAACCCTTCTCCATTAACAATGGCGTGAAGCAAGGCTGCGTTCTTGCACCAACCCTCTTTTCAATCTTCTTCAGCATGATGCTGAACCAAGCCATGAAAGACCTCAACAATGAAGACGCTGTTTACATCCGGTACCGCACGGATGGCAGTCTCTTCAATCTGAGGCGCCTGCAAGCTCACACCAAGACACAAGAGCAACTTGTCCGTGAACTACTCTTTGCAGACGATGCCGCTTTAGTTGCCCATTCAGAGCCAGCTCTTCAGCGCTTGACAACCTGTTTTGCGGAAACTGCCAAAATGTTTGGCCTGGAAGTCAGCCTGAAGAAAACGGAGGTCCTCCATCAGCCAGCTCCCCACCATGACTACCAGCCCCCCGACATCTCCATTGGGCACACAAAACTCAAAACGGTCAACCAGTTTACCTATCTCGGCTGCACCATTTCATCAGATGCAAGGATCGACAACGAGATAGACAACAGACTCGCCAAGGCAAATAGCGCCTTTGGAAGACTACATAAAAGAGTCTGGAAAAACAACCAGCTGAAAAACCTCACAAAGATAAGCGTATACAGAGCCGTTGTCATACCCACACTCTTATTCAGCTCCGAATCATGGGCCCTCTACTGGCATCACCTACGGCTCCTAGAACGCTTCCACCAGCGTTGTCTCCGCTCCATCCTCAACATTCATTGGAGCGACTTCATCCCTAACATCGAAGTACTCGAGATGGCAGAGGCCGACAGCATCGAATCCACGCTGTTGAAGATCCAACTGCGCTGGGTAGGTCACGTCTCCAGAATGGAGGACCATCGCCTTCCCAAGATCGTGTTATATGGCGAGCTCTCCACTGGCCACCGTGTCAGAGTTGCACTAAAGAAGAGGTACAAGGACTGCCTAAAGAAATCTCTTGGTGTCTGCCACATTGACCATCGCCAGTGGGCTGATATCGCCTCAAACCGTGCATCTTGGCGCCTCACAGTTCGGCGGGCAGCAACCTTCTTTGAAGAAGACCGCAGAGCCCACCTCACTGACAAAAGACAAAGGAGGAAAAACCCAACACCCAACCCCAACCAACAAATTTTCCCCTGCAACCGCTGCAACCGTGTCTGCCTGTCCCGCATCGGACTTGTCAGCCACAAACGAGCCTGCAGCTGACGTGGACATTTACCCCTCCATAATCTTCGTCCGCGAAGCCAAGCCAAAGAAAGAAGAAGATGTGGGTGGATGAGTTTGCCCATTACTCTAATTGGCAGAGTCAACTGTGTGAAAATTACTGATGTTACAGTATCTTTTCCAGTCATTGCCCATTCCACTACCCCAAACTTCCTTTAAAACTGTCAACAAACATGTTGGACAATTTATATGGAATTGTAAAGTGCCCAGAGTATCTGTGGAAAAATTAGCATGGGATTATAGATTAGGGGGCCTTCGATTACCCAGTTTTAAAAATTATTATTTGGCAATTTATTTCATCATTTTTTGAGGGTGATGGTGACCCCTCTTGGATACAAATTGGATTGCACTCTCTAAAAGAAAAGGTATTCAGTGATTTTATTTATAAATTGAACTCTAGGATTATATCCAACAGAAAAGACAATCCTTTTTTAAAGCATTTGATTAAAATATGGTGTGAAACTCATGTAAGTTTTGGACTGAATATGGACTGTCACCAAAACATCTTTGAGACAAAATGAACTCATACCCATGACTTGAAACAAGAAATTCTGGAGACTTGGCATCATAAAGGGATCCAACATTTGAAAGACTGTGATGAGAAAGGACTTTTCATACCCTTTGAACAATTGAATAGGAAGTATGACTTGTCCAGCAAGACCTTCTTCTGTTATCTTCAGTTCAGATCTTTTCTTAAAACAACCTTGGACCCAGAAATGACTTTATCTGTACTTTCTGATGTGGAGAAATTGCTTCATGAGGGAAAAGTAAGCAAATTTATTTCTAAAATGTATTCCATACTGCTGAACGAGGGCCCAAAGCTAGGTTTGCACAGCTCTGGTCAGATTTATGTCAAAGAAGTTTGTTAGCTCCAAATAATGCCCAGCACAGATTAGTTCACTAAAATTTCCTCCATCAGCTGCACTTCACCCCACAGAAACTACATAAATATAAACCTGAATTGTCAGAAATGTGCTTCAGATTTTTTTTGTTTTTTGTTTTTCTTTTCCTTTGTTTAGAAAGGGTAGGGCAAGTGGAGTTTCTTTTGTGTTCTGTACAATTATTAAATATATTTAAAAATGAAAATAAAGACCAAAACCATATCCCAGATTGTATCCAGTCTCTCCGATGTAGAGGAGGCCACAATGGGAGCACTGGATGTAGTAGATGACCCCTGCAGATCTACCAGTGAAATGTTTCACTTGGAAGAACTGCAATTTAACTGAGGCGCCTGCAAGCTCACACCAAGACACAAGAGAAACTTGTCCGTGAACTACTCTTTGCAGACGATGCCGCTTTAGTTGCCCATTCAGAGCCAGCTCTTCAGCGCTTGACGTCCTGCTTTGCGGAAACTGCCAAAATGTTTGGCCTGGAAGTCAGCCTGAAGAAAACTGAGGTCCTCCATCAGCCAGCTCCCCACCATGACTACCAGCCCCCCCACATCTCCATCGGGCACACAAAACTTAAAACGGTCAACCAGTTTACCTATCTCGGCTGCACCATTTTATCAGATGCAAGGATCGACAATGAGATAGACAACAGACTCGCCAAGGCAAATAGCACCTTTGGAAGACTACACAAAAGAGTCTGGAAAAACAACCAACTGAAAAACCTCACAAAGATAAGCGTATACAGAGCCGTTGTCATACCCACACTCCTGTTCGGCTCCGAATCATGGGTCCTCTACCGGCACCACCTACGGCTCCTAGAACGCTTCCACCAGCGTTGTCTCCGCTCCATCCTCAACATCCATTGGAGCGCTTACACCCCTAACGTCGAAGTACTCGAGATGGCAGAGGTCGACAGCATCGAGTCCACGCTGCTGAAGATCCAGCTGCGCTGGATGGGTCACGTCTCCAGAATGGAGGACCATCGCCTTCCCAAGATCGTGTTATATGGCGAGCTCTCCACTGGCCACCGTGACAGAGGTGCACCAAAGAAAAGGTACAAGGACTGCCTAAAGAAATCTCTTGGTGCCTGCCACATTGACCACCGCCAGTGGGCTGATAACGCCTCAAACTGTGCATCTTGGCGCCTCACAGTTTGGCGGGCAGCAACCTCCTTTGAAGAAGACCGCAGAGCCCACCTCACTGACAAAAGGCAAAGGAGGAAAAACCCAACACCCAACCCCAACCAACCAATTTTCCCTTGCAACCGCTGCAATCGTGTCTGCCTGTCCCGCATCGGACTTGTCAGCCACAAACGAGCCTGCAGCTGACGTGGACTTTTTACCCCCTCCATAAATCTTCGTCCGCGAAGCCAAGCCAAAGAAAGGAGTACTCTGCTGGCATCAGGAGACCTGATTGAACAGCTTCACAAAACAGTGCAGATTGCTCATACAACTCCCAAAATCCACAGAATGCACCAAAGCTTACAGAGCATGTTTTCTCCAGCATCTAGCTGATGTGCAAAAGGTGTCTCAGTTGTGACACAGCTGTAGCATTCCATTTTCAAGGTGAGTCATAGCAGTGTGGAGACAATGCTACCTACCAGCTGCCATAGTAACTCACTTACATTGTGCAATGAAGGAGGAAGGGGAACCTATTAAACAGTAGGGAATCATAAAGACTGTAGATGCCGGATCTTCAGCAAACAAAGAATTGCCGTAGGAGCTCAACAGGATAGACAGCATCCCTGGGAGGAAATTGACAGTCAGCGTTTTGGCTCTGAACTCTATCGAGACTCAACAAAGGGTTAAGACCCACTTTGTACAAGACAACCCTTAGGATTCTTTCCATCTTGGATCCCCATATGAACTGGAAGACTGTTCTAGTGACTGCCAGGGCAGAGATGTGGGGGATGGGCCACACCTGCGCCATGTACTGCAGTACTGAGAGAATCTTGCACCTGATGATCAGGTTCATCCCTATTACTGAAAGGGAGCATCGCAACCACAGACCAAATTTCTCATTATTTGCTCTGACCAATTTTTGTTGCACATCTTGGCGCCTCCAAACCAGATCCCCATACCTTCAGGTCATCAAATTTGACTGTAAAGGGGATGGTAGACTGGTCAGACCAGTTACCGAAGAGCATTGCCTTGCCCTTCTGCCAGTGTACCCTGGCACCCAATATAGGCTCAAAATAGCCGCAGATGCTGATCAGCTTATGGATCAACTCGGTGTCAGAACAGAACATGGCAACGTTATCCATTACAGAGAAGCCTTGACCTGAGTGCCTCCAGTGCCTGGCAATGTCACTCCTCTCATGCCCTCGTCCTTCCTGATGTATTCAGCAAATGGCTCTATGCAGTACACAAATAAAACTGGAGAGAGTGGGCAACCCTGCTTGATTCCAGACTTGATGGGGAAGCTATCAGTTTCCCACCAAAATGATTTGGACTGTGTATGCCTGTGTAGAGTAGTTTGATCCAATTTTGGATTCCCCCTCCTCCCACTCAAGCCCCTATTGGGGAGCACTTCCATCATGTACATGTGTAATTTTCAGTCAAATTCCTTTTTCTGGTCTAAGTTGAGCAGGTGTCCATTGCCCAATTGTATATAAAATTCTGAGAGACATAGATAGAGTCGACAGACAGCACCATTCTTCTAGAGTAGAAATGGGCAATACCAAAGGACATCTGTTTAAGATGAAAATGGTGGAAAGTTTAGGGGAGATGTCAGAGGTAGGTTTTTATACAGAGAGTTGTAGGGTCCTGGAATACATTGCTGGGCGTGGTGGTAGGTTGATATAATAGGAGCATTTTAAAGACTCTTATATAGGTACATACTGTGGATGGCAGAAAAATGGAGGTTACAGAGTGTGAGGGAGGGAAGGGTTAGATTGATTATGGAGTAGATTGCCGCAGCACTGTGGCTGAAGGGCCTGTGCTATACTGTTCTATGCTGTACATTCTGTTATAGTGGCATTTGAATTCAGGTTCCTGAACTGTTTGTCCAGGCTTCTAATTTAATGAAAATGAAAAAAAGTGCAGAGGCTGGAACAAAAACAGAAAACACTGGAAGCATTTGGCAGGGCAGACCACATCAGTTAACATTTCTCATTGACAACCATTGGTCAGAATTGGGAAGGAGAAGCTTATTAAGTAGCAGGAGGGTGGAGGAGGGTAAAACTGGGGTGGCCATGGGGATGAGCTGTAAACAAAATTTTCTGGTTAGTGAAGAGATGGGAGCAGTTAGATAGAATATAGAGTAAGAACAGAAACAAAAGAATGAAGGTCTGGCATGGCATGTCCTCTACCCTCAAGGAAAAAAAATAGGGAACAAAGTGGAAAACAAACATGCTGAGCCAATATCACACATGGACTGGCACAGAGTCAAGTTACCTGAAGTTTTTGGATTCAGATGGATGTGAGGCGCTATTCCTCAAGTTTACATTGGGTCTCATGGGAGAAGTTTGGGAGGCCTGAGACTGATAGGTCAGGGTGGGAATGGGATGGAGAATTAAAGTAGCAGGCAATAGGAGTTCAGGGTCGCCCCTGTCAATTGAATGTACTGCAGGTGTTTTGTACGTAATCACCCAGTCTTTCTTGTTTACATCCAATCTCTATTTGGTTTCTCCAGTGTAGAGGATACTACATTGACAACACTGAATGCAGTACACTAAATCAGTTAGATTCTGGGTTACTAATGTGGGAATTTAATCACTATGTAGAACCAGAGGACAGGCTGTGGTGTGAATATGTATGTGTGAGGAAGAGAGAGAGACTGTGTGTGTGTGTTTCAGTCTGTTGTGAGTGAGTTTGTCTCTGCTTTTTTTGTTTGCTTGTATATGTGTGTGACTGTGTGGTGTACATGTCTGCGTGTGTGTGAGTTTGAAGGAGCAGAAATTATGTTGGTCTCTTGATGTTGAACTTTGGTGAGGTCATAAAACATAAATTTGATTGGAATTCTCACACAGGCCAATTTTAACCCATCACCTGCTGGCAGACTCTTCTCATGGCACCCTGGCATGCCCCCCCCCCCACCCCCCCCCCCCACTTTTCTCACCTGAAGTTACTCCTGGGCCTTTATCTTCTGCATCAGGAATTCAAATTCACAATGTGTAAAAGAAAGTTTTCTGGCTGTTCTCTGCAGCCTCCCTCTCCTCTATGGTACCTATTGTACGAACATGCCATCTGACAGCCATGGAGAATGTGCCTTTAAGACCACACAGGTTCTGTCACTGATGCTCATCATTGCATTAAAATGAGGCCAACCCATCAGGTACTATTCAACTGTCTTTCTGGTTGACATTTTTGGGTGTAACCCTCACTAATCCTACTTTAAATTCTTTTGAGCAATTTCATGATTCAGCTGTAACACATGTTGCATCAATGCATCAAAAAATACATGTAGCCCAACTTCCAGACTACAATTTCCTCAATCACCATCATTTTACTGTTCAACATTGCTGGCATCTGAACACTTTGGATGTGGTATTCAGCAGTGTGGTATAGCTGAACCGCATAGCTGACTGGCCTCCACATATTTACCTGAGGCAAATTTAGGGCCATAGACCAGCATTGTACAACTTTACTCTTCCTGTTCTGAACTTTAATACGTGCCTTTTGTCACAAGTCTTGGAAGCATATAGATAATACTTTTCAGAGCAGAACAAGAGCAGGAAGTTACAGAAAGAGATTTCCTCTTTAGCAACACAAAGCATAAAAATATTATACTTGTTCACTAAAAAAACCCACAGTCCAGTTTATTTAGCAGAAATAAAATATCTGAAATATAAAATTATTTACCCTCTGGTTTATGAATATGTAAAAGATTTTATGGAAAATTCTACTTTTTTTGCGAAGTTGCCTCAAGGATTGTCTATTAATGAGAATGGGGAATGTAGTTTTATACACACCCTTAAGACTCTTGTGTTCCTCACATAAAAGTTATTGCTTTGAGTTAGCTACCTGTAGCAATGTTGCAAAGATGGCTAATTGTGTTCTCACTTGCCCATCAGTATCTTTGTATGTTCCACATAGACCACCATTTAGAAGGTGGATTTCCAGTCGATATTGACAGAACAGGACCCCAGATACATGATTTAGGTCTGATCTTCCTCCATTTGAAAGAATTCAGCAGGCATATCTTCACCCAACTGGTTTCCAAGTTCAATGTACATTCCAACCATGGCACTGCCATAGTTTATGATCAAACACTATGACCTATTCATTTTCACTTGCCTCAGTATGAACTTCATTTTATTTTTAAAGTGCATTTGACATTGGCATTTCTATCTTGTCCCTACCTTTGGCAAGTTTTAAATACAATGAACAAATGATGTGGCATACTGTTTTATTATTCATTTTCAGGGCACAGTCATCAATGGCAAAACCAGTATTTACTACTCAAAGAGTATGGTAACTCTGTAGTGTAATTCATTAGAATACAAAGCACAGAACAGACAGCACAGAAACAGGTGCTTCATCCCATGAAATCTGTGCTGATCGTGATGTCAAATTAACATAATCCCATCAGCCTGCACATTATCCATATCCACTATTCCTTGCAAGTCCATCTGCCTGTCTAAATGGCTTTTAAAGTCTGTCAGATCTGCTTCCATTACCACTCCTGATAGTGCATTCTGGAGACCTCTTTCTGGAAAGAATTTTTCCAACACATCTCCTTTAATCTTTCCTGCTCTCATTTTAAAGCATTGCCCTCTGACATTTAAAATTTCCATCCAGGGAAAATGATTCTGACTATACCCATTCTATTAACATGGAACATCAAACATTTCAGCACAGTGTGGGCCCTTCAACTCACAATGTTGTGAAGACCTATATAACCTATTCCACCATTCCACATTCTTCAATCCAGGCAACATTCTGGTAAATCTCCTCAGCACCCTGTGATGAGGTGACCAGAATCGAGCGTAATTCTCTTAAGTGTGATCTAATCAGAATTTTATAGAGCTGAAACTTTGACTTATGGCTCTTGAACTCAATCCCCAACTAATGAAGGACAGCAGACCATGTGCCTTCTTAACCAACTTGTCAACTTGTGGGGCAACCTTGAGGAATCTATGCACTTGGTCCCCAGGATCCCTCTGATCCTCCTTGCTGTCAAGAATCCTGCCATTGATCTCAAAATCCACCTCTATACTCATAATTTGATAAACCTATCAGGTTTTCCTTGGAGAAAACAATCCAGGTTTGTCCAACCTCTTACAGCTAATACTTTATCATCCAGGCAACATCCTAGGAACCTTTTCTGCACTCTCCCCAAAGACTGCACATTCTTCCAGCAATACGGTAACCAAAACTGCATACTATACTCCAAATCTGGCCTCACCAAAGTTTTATTCAGCTGCAACATGGTTTACCAACTTTTATACTCAGCACCCCCACTGATAAAGACATAGATGCCATTCACTTTATTTTATCACACTAGGTACCTGTGCTACCACTTTCAGCAAAACTATAACCCACATCTCAAGGGGACACTGTACATCAGTGCTCCTAAGGGTTCTGCCATTTATTGTATAATTTCCTCTAAAATTTGACCTCCTAAGTTGCAACACTGCACGGTTGTCCAAATTAATCTCCTCATGCCATTTCTCTGCCCATATCTCCAACTGATTTATCTCTCACTGTATATGAAGATCAAAGGTTGCAACATTGATCCCTGCAAAACACTGCTGGTCTCAGACCTCCATTCATGGAAACACCCACTCACCACTGCCTTCTGTATTCTTCCTTTCTTTTTCAATATTTTTTTATTGGTTTTTATAATAAATACAGTACAATGAAGAAAAAGGAACAAAACTGAAAATACAATATCACATATGTGTATATATATATATCTTCTTTGGCTTGGCTTCGCGGACGAAGATTTATGGAGGGGGTAAAAAGTCCACGTCAGCTGCAGGCTCGTTTGTGGCTGACCAGTCCGATGCGGGACAGGCAGACACGATTGCAGCGGTTGCAAGGGAAAATTGGTTGGTTGGGGTTGGGTGTTGGGTTTTTCCTCCTTTGCCTTTTGTCAGTGAGGTGGGCTCTGCGGTCTTCTTCAAAGGAGGCTGCTGCCCGCCAAACTGTGAGGCGCCAAGATGCACGGTTTGAGGCGTTATCAGCCCACTGGCGGTGGTCAATGTGGCAGGCACCAAGAGATTTCTTTAGGCAGTCCTTGTACCTTTTCTTTGGTGCACCTCTGTCACGGTGGCCAGTGGAGAGCTCGCCATATAATACGATCTTGGGAAGGCGATGGTCCTCCATTCTGGAGACGTGACCCATCCAGCGCAGCTGGATCTTCAGCAGCGTGGACTCGATGCTGTCGACCTCTGCCATCTCGAGTACCTCGACGTTAGGGGTGTGAGCGCTCCAATGGATGTTGAGGATGGAGCGGAGACAACGCTGGTGGAAGCGTTCTAGGAGCCGTAGGTGGTGCCGGTAGAGGACCCATGATTCGGAGCCGAACAGGAGTGTGGGTATGACAACGGCTCTGTATACGCTTATCTTTGTGAGGTTTTTCAGTTGGTTGTTTTTCCAGACTCTTTTGTGTAGTCTTCCAAAGGCGCTATTTGCCTTGGCGAGTCTGTTGTCTATCTCATTGTCGATCCTTGCATCTGATGAAATGGTGCAGCCGAGATAGGTAAACTGGTTGACCGTTTTGAGTTTTGTGTGCCCGATGGAGATGTGGGGGGGCTGGTAGTCATGGTGGGGAGCTGGCTGATGGAGGACCTCAGTTTTCTTCAGGCTGACTTCCAGGCCAAACATTTTGGCAGTTTCCGCAAAGCAGGACGTCAAGCGCTGAAGAGCTGGCTCTGAATGGGCAACTAAAGCGGCATCATCTGCAAAGAGTAGTTCACGGACAAGTTTCTCTTGTGTCTTGGTGTGAGCTTGCAGGCGCCTCAGATTGAAGAGACTGCCATCCGTGCGGTACCGGATGTATATATATATATATATGTGTGTATATCAAGATAAATAAAATATATATAAACCTCACCTAACCTATTCTATTTAAAACAAAGAAAACTAACCAAAAAAATGAGCAGTTTATCCTGAAAGTTACATATATTTTGTAGCTTTTGATTCATATCGTGAAACAAAAAACAAAGGTAAGACTATATCTCATCTGGAAGAGTGAGTACATCTAATCACACTAAAAACATTTACATCAAATAAAAATAAGACATAGATCTTCAAATTTCACTGATGAATCAAATACATGATATCTAATTTTTTTCTAAACTTAAACAGGATCCCTCTGTTTTCAATGCCAAATCAATTTTGAATCCAGTCTACCAAGTCACTGCGGATTCCTTGTGTCTGAAAATTTCTAGTTCAAACTACGATGAGGAACCATGTCAAATGCCTTACTAAAGTCCTTGGAGACAACATCCACTTCCCTACAATCATCTTTGTCACCTCAAAAACTCACTCAAATTCATAATACATGATCTGCCCCACACAAAGTCATGTTGGCTATCCATAATAAGGCCATACTTTTCCAAATGCAAGTAAATCCTATCCCTAAGAATCCTTTGGAACATCTTCACTACCACTGATGTAAGGCTCAACAGCCATAAATTGCTGGATTATCCTTAATGCTGATCTGAAACAAAGGAATAACAGTTGCTGCTCTCCATTCCCTGGGATCCTGACTGCAAAAGAGAGGATACAAAAATGATTGCCAAGGCCTCAGAAAGCTCTTGCCTCTCACTAACTGGGATAGATGCCATATGACCTTGAGGACTTATTCATCTCA
Organism: Narcine bancroftii; assembly: GCF_036971445.1. NCBI lineage: Eukaryota > Metazoa > Chordata > Chondrichthyes > Torpediniformes > Narcinidae > Narcine > Narcine bancroftii. The sequence continues at coordinate 180,432,779 of NC_091475.1, forward strand.
ATATTCTTCAATAGACCCAATACTTCCTCCTTTTTTATACCAGCATGTCCTAGAATATTAGCACACCATCCCCACCCCACCCCCATTAATTGATCTCACTATCCTTGATGAATTTACTTCTTGATGAATACTGATGAAAGTACACATTTAGCCCCTGGCTCATTTCCTCTGGCTCCAGATGTAATTCCTTCCTTTGTCCTTGAGTGGTCTTACTTTCTACCAAACCTAAAATTCCTTAGCATTTTCCTTAATCCAATTCACCAAGCACATTTCATGGTCCCCTTTGACCCTCCTGATTTATTGTTTGAGTTATTTTCTGTTTTCTTTATTTTTAAAGATCTTGTCTGATTTCCAGCATCCTAAATGCAACACAAGCTTCCTGGTTTTTGTATTAAATTTACATCTCTTATCATCCAAGGTTCCCAAACCTTGCCATCCTTGTCTTTCTTCCTCACTGCAACACATTGGTCCTGAATCTGACCAGTGGGGCTTTAAATAATACCCACATGTCAGATGTGGACTTGTACAACACAGCTGAACTCAATCTATCTTCCCAGCTGTTGCCCCAGCTTTAGGTTTTTACTTGTGTGAACAAATGCTGTTGGCCATAAATAATTCCAAGCAAGCAATTTCTAAAATTAGAAATCCCACATTAGAAAGGTTATGTTATTTTTGAAGAAATGACCAAGTTTTCCAATCTTATATTGAGTACAGATTGCACAAACAAAGCACGATTTGCTGGAAAATGGATGATGGGGTTGGGGGGGGGGGGGGGGGAAGAATATATGATTGAGAGTTAGGGTAGGTAGGGCAAGGGAATATAACATTAAAATTAGAGCCATGCTATTCATAAGAAAGCTAAGAAATGTTTATTTAGGCAAGAGATAGTAGAAGTGTGGAACCTTCTTCTACAAAAAAAGTGCTGGTTTCATCCCTTTAACTCTGAACTAAGAGAATGCACAAGAATTTATTGATACATAACTAACGTTTGGAGCTTGAGCCTTTCATCAAGATATGAGCAAAATGTAGGCAGGCACCCAAACAAAAAGGGAGGGGCAGGGGGAGGAACACAGGAGGTTATAGGTGGATAAGGGAGCAAATAGGGGGTGAGGGGATGGCTCTGTGAATGGAGATGGAAGACAGCATTAAAAATGTATATGTAATTCAGACCTGTACATAGTTGGACACATCCTTAATATGTTCAATGATTATTGCACAACCATTCTCCTCCTAGCCCAGCCTGCTCTGAAACAGTGCCTCTTCACCACATAAGAGCATAAAAGAAATGGCAGGTGGGTGGAGTTTTAGTGGCCTACCTGACAGCACTACCTTACACAAGTGGGGGCCTCCCACTACAGAGTTAAGCTTCAGTGTCACCCTTTATTTCATTGTGTAGGTGAATTGAACAGGTACTTGGTTTCCTATCATTGGGAATTAAATTCATGTGGCCTTTGATTTAATTGTTTGTTTGTTTTTAGCCACAACTGCATTGAAGTTTATCCCACATTTCTAGCTCTGCTATGGACTGCTGGACTTTTTTGTAGTCAAGGTAAAGTATAATTTATACATCTTAACTCTTGAGAATGCACATGTAATTTATAAAAGGAAAAGCTTGCCTTAGTTATTAATGTTAACAAGCAGACTTTAAATGTTGGAGGAACTCAGCGGGTCTCTTCAGCATCTGCCTCCAGTCTCTCTGATGTAGAGGAGACCACAAAGGGAGTTCCAGATGCAGTAGATGACCCCTGCAGATTCACAAGTGAAATGTTGCTTCATTTGGAAGGACTGTTTGGGGCTCCGAAAGGTGTTGAGCACAAGTGAAGTATCTCCTACGCGGTCAACAGGGGTAGGTCTCAAGGGGATGATTGGTGGGGAGGGAGGAGTGTATGAGGGAATCACCGAGGGAGCAGTCCCTGCAGAAGGTGGAGAAGGTAGGAGAGGGTAATATGTGTCTAGTGGTGGGATCATGAAGTAGGTAGCAGAAATGGTGTAGTAGGTACCATAAATGGTGTTGAATGGAGAGCTGGTGGGATCATAGCTGAGGACAATCCTGTCCTTGTTGTGTCTGGGGGCAGAGGAGGCTAGGGCAGATGTGCGGGTAATGGAAGATATCTGAGTGCCGAGTTGATGATGGTAGAGAGAAAGCCATGCAGGGAAGGTCTCTGACCTACTCGTCACCAAGAATTGGGTAGAGGTGGTGGCGCCTCTCAGCAAATCAGGTTTTTAAGCAAAGCACCACTATTCCAAAATATGCAAGGGCTGTGTGTAGAGCTCGTCAAAAGAACCAAAGACTTGTTGATCCAAACTAAGGCTTTTATTAGCAAAAGACAGGAGCTCTTCACAGGTGGCCGACCAGTCCAGAATGATCCGACCTGGCTAGGGACACAACCCTTTAAGGCCCAGACAATAGGCGTGGCTTAGCTCTCAGCCAATCGCTGTAAGCACAGTCTAGATACAGTAACTTTATACCTATGTACATTGGTGATAGATCTGTACTATCACACTGTGTTTATAAAAATTCATGACATACGGCAGAAGTCTAAATTATAACTTTTTGTATATGTACAATCATATGGCAATAAACCTGAACTTGAGGTGGCTAAAGAGATCAAGATAATTGGAGAGAAAGCAGAAATAGGGCATTGAAGTCATGTGATCAGCTATGATCATGTTGAATGGTGGTGCAGGAACGAAGGCCTAAATGGCCTACTCCTACACCAATATTATATGATTCTGTAGGCCTTTCCTTGATTCTCCTGCTATTTGAACAAAGTGAATATTATCTCTAGGAATTTAACTTTTGACAAACTAGTTATACTACTAGGGGATGAGGAAAGACTTGTTCAGGACGAAGGCAGCTGAAATCACCATATTTCATTGAACTGACTATTTGATGTGGGCATGAGAAAAAGTTGTCTCGACATTGTATGGCTTGTTGTTAACAGCACTGTGTCATTTTGTTTTGCCAGCTCCTGCTGCCTTTGCTGGATTATTGTATTTGGTGGTGCGACACAAATACTTTGTTGGGTATTTAGGAGAAAACAGTCAAAGGTAAATGACTCTCTGCTTTACAGATACCACCTTTGCATCTGTTGCTTATTGGTTACCAGAAGGCTTTCCTCATGACTTAACACTTCAGTTACATTTTTTAATGTCAGCCTTTTGTGTTTAGAACTACAACAGTGCAGATCAGGAACAGGCCCTTCAGCTCACATGTCTGTGCCAAACATGTCTAAATCGCACTGAAACCCTGCTGACTGCACGTGACAGATATCCCTCCATCCCATTCATATTTAAGTGTCTTTCTAGAAGCCTTTTAAACCCCACTACTCCAGGCCGCCAGTTCCTGGGAGCCACCATTCTCTGCGTGAAAAAAATTTGCCTTGCACATTTCCCTTTAACTTCCTCCCCCTCACCTTAAACACACAACCTCTAGCGTGTGATGCAGAGTTTCTCTGGTAAGTTTGCCTTCCTTTGCCGAAAGATATTAACCAGCACGGACACGCAAAAAAGATACAATACTATTTTTTTTGCCAAAGCAAAACATGCCCCATTGAAAGCATGGGGCAAGTGGTAGAATTAAATTGCTCTTATTAAATTAAATTAAATCAATGTGAGCATTAAATTGCTCACGTGCAAGGAACACATGTCTCTTTGGAAAACTACTGTAATCTGGTCAAGCACACCTGATTGTACCTGTGGCCCCCTCCCCACAGGCTCCTGTGTAAAGGTGACTTCCACAGGCCCCGGCAACTCAGCACAGGACAACCAAACAGTAAGGATATGCTATATTCTCAAGTTTCTCCACAATAGTCTCCTGAGTGACTGATGGTGCATCAGTCTCAACATTGCCTTTGAAGCCTGTCTGATTTTGAAACAGCTTCCTCTTTAACACAGCTGTCCAAAGTCATTTCCACATCAGCATGGTGAGCACGCCTGGTTTCTTCATCCTTTTAACAAAATTACATTTCTTGTGCAATCATTGGATGTAATTGTGTCTGTTTTGCAGCTGGATTTTAAAATCTTAACTTTTCCACATATTTGACCCAGTGAACAAGCCAATGGATCTGGGGAAAGGGAAAGTCTTAGGTTAAAGTTGCCTTTTGAAAGGTAATTTAGGAGGAAATAACAATGAAGTAAAAAGCACTGAGGTAGATTATCATAGAGGTTTCTCCACAGGATGTCAGAATGGAAAACTGCAATGCTTTGATACCAGTATTTCTTCACTGTGCTTTGGCAAAAAAAATAGTATTGTATTTTTTTGTGTGTCCGTGCTTGTTAATATCTTTCAGCAAATGAAGGCAAACTTACCAGAGGAACTCTGCAGACTGAACAGTATCTGTGGGGGGGAAGAGTGCTGCTCAACCCACAGAGTTCCTCCAGCAGTTTGGGTTTTTTTTTGCTCCAAATTCAATCATCTTGTGTTTCTGTTAATCTCTTTGATCCCCTGGAGAAGGCCAAAGCATCTTATTATTCTAACAAAAATGTGAATCTTCTATGAAAGGAGATTGGGTGCTAATAAAACTTGGAAGAGATTACTTCATGAAAGTGTGCTCCATGGCAGTGAACTTTATTCCCAATAGAACCTAGCTAAAAATTGTGGACCATTGCCTCTGACTTTCCAGGTGCTACAAGCTAGACTCTCCAACTTGAAACAAACATTTATAAGCAGAGTCAAGTATTCACTATTGTCAAAGTATGGTCTTTAGATCACAGCATTTCAGCATCTGCACCTCAGGAGCAGCCTGTTCACTAGGTACAGATGGCCCTGGGGTTTTAGTTGTGGGTTGTGATTTATATGTGTTCAATATTTTTTCGTTTGAAAATGCATTTGTAATCCTTTTGCATTTCACTTATTTTTACAGCCTCCCTGGGTTTTTTTTTGGAAAACGTTTAATGGCATTCCTCTTCATCATGTCAACCGCTGGGATTGTCAATTATGCAACAAACTACTTCTTTCGAATCAACTTTCTGTATTATATTCAAACAGTTACAAAGGCCTCTGCTGCATTGCTTCTCATTCCTTAATTGAGCCGGAGATATTGCCACCACAATCATTCAATGAATCCATTCGTTTATAATTGTTTCTTATCTGTTTGTGTCTTGGTGGTTTATTAAAAAAAAACCAGGATTTTGTCTTGATTTTCTTCTATTATGGATGCACAAATACATTTGACCAATGTTAAATTATTGTTCAAGGAATCATGTACATACACTCAGGTGTAAATCATGATAGAGTCAAAATCCTATTTATATTATCCATGGGATGACAGTGTCGAGAAAATTCCAGTGTTCCCTTCACTTCTACATACAGAGGTACACTTCAAAAGGCCGTTTCTCATTGTCCAACCAGAGGCAAAATATCCCTGCACTAAAAATAAATTGGTGCCTATACTGCCCACACACCCCAATCATCTACAACCCCTGTATATTTTTGTAGGATGGGAGGAAACTAGAGCACTTGGAGGAAACCCATGCAGACACAGGAGAAAGTACAAGCTCCTTATAGACAGCACCGGATTCGAAGCCAGGTCACTGTGCTGGAATAGCATTGTGTGGTCAGCTCTCCTAACTGTGCTGATGTGGTTAATGTGGGAGCTGCGGAGACCACCGTAACTGGGGCAGGAGTTGCTTGACAGGGCGGGTCATGGGGTAGTCTGAGACATGCTGCAAACTTTCGGTCATTTTCATAGAACTTATGCGCACGCTCAACAAGTTCAAGCTTATCATCATCCATTTGCGTTAGTACAATCCAATGAAACAGCGTTCTCAGGTCCTCAGTGAAAAACATGCAGACACACACAATCAGACGTAACACACATACAGACAAACAATACATATATAAGACAAATATACATGCATAAAAATAGATAAATAAATATTGTTTAGTAAGTATGAGAGTCTCAGATGGTTGGTGTGAGCAGTTTCTTTGGTCGTTCATCAGTCTCTCTGCCCATGGGAAGAAGCTGTTCCTCAGCCTGGTGGTGCTGGCTCTGACACTCCTGTATCTCTTCCTCGATGGGAGTAACTGAAAGATGCTGTGTTCAGGGTGAAAGGGGTCCTCAACGACTTTGTGCACTATCTTTAGACAACGATCCCTAGATCATGTTGATGGGTGCGAGAGAGGCTCCCGTGATCCCTTCTGCCACTCTCATTGTCCTGTGCATTTACCTCCAATCCATCTCGCAACAGCAATAGCACCACACTGTGATGTAGCTGGTCAGGACACTCTTGGGATGGAGCTCCAGTAAAAAGTTGACAGGATGGTGGCTGGTTGTCTTGCCTGTTTCAGTCTTCTCAGGAGGTGCAGTGAACAGGAGCGAACTGAGCACACAACTCTATGGTATTCGTGTGCTCAGCCTGATGGTGCCCAATGTTTTGCTGCTAACCTGGACAGACTGTGGTCTTTCTGTTAGGAAGTCCAGAATTCAGTTACAGAGAGGGATGTTGAGTCCCACCGAGGACAGCTTCTCCACCAGCCTCTGTGGAATGATCCAATTAAATGCTGAGCTAAAGTTGATGGACAGTGGCTTGGTGTATGAGGGTCAGAATGGAGTGGAGGGACAAGACTGTAGAATTATCAATGGAACGGTTCTGTCTATAAGTGAATTGAAATAGGTCCAGCATCCATGGGAGGTGCGCTTTGATATGTTCTATCATCAGACACTCAAAGCATTTCATAATGGTGGAGATCAATGCCTGTTACTGACACCTTCTTTGGTACTGGAACGATGGTGACTGTGTGGAACCCTGCTGGACTGCTGCAGTGAGGTGCTGAAGATGGACATGAAGTGGTAATGGTGTTTGTTTATATTTTGCAACTTGGTTTAGATTTGCTGATTTGTGTATTAGAATTGTTCTGCTTTGTGGTGTTTGGCATTCTCCACCACAAAGAATAAAACTGCAGTAAAAATATTTTCAATCTTAACCACTTGACTTTTCACACAGAGGGCTAGCAGCCAATTTTTAGAATCAGGACCTATGAGATGACAAGGCCTACCATAATGGATGAAATTTGTCTTTATTACTGGAGCCATTAGGGACTTTCAAACAGGGAAAACACCCATTTGTAAAGGTGGAGATTCTTTGCCCTTACGGCTAAAGACATACCTTCCTGAATGCGCCGTGGCCGGCTCCGAGGTGCCGATTCCAACTCTTCTTGGGGAAGCCTGACCTGAAGATATAGCCTCTGCAAGTGACTCGTTAGGGCTGTCAGCCCGCAACCCATCTCCCCACTCACCCCTCTCTCTCCAAGGCAGGGGCGGCAGGCACGAACCCTCGGGGCAGCAGGAACCAGCAGGGCAGTGGAAGCTCTCAGGCAGCGGGAGCTGTCAGCAGGGACCATCGGGGTAGCAGGGAACATGTGGCAGCGGGGTACATCAGGGGGCAGCCGGTGCGGGCTGAGACAGCCACACCAGGCCTCTTTGTCCTTTGGGGTTGCTCTTTGCGGCTCAAAACGTGGCAGAGCAATGGCCGTCTTCCTTATGCATAATCCCCCACACGGCTGCAACCACTCTGTGGTTCCCAGAACACTTCCAGCTGTATGTGGGATTATGGGTAGGGAAGACAGCCATTGCTCTGCTGCGTTTTTATGACGGGTGGCGCTATGGCACCAGTCTTCCCGCCTCCATCGGCACTGGAGGGCCCCATGAGGTGCCTCTGGATATGAATGGGACTCTGTTGCAGCCTTTTAGGGCTGCTGTCTGAAAGGCTGTTGGGGGAGCGGGAGTCGGCAGGGCAGTGGAAGCTGTCAGTGGGGCCGTCGAGGCAGTGAGGTCAGCGGGGGCTGTCAAGGCGGGGGTACTGTCAGTGGCGGCCGGTGGGGCAGTGGGGACTGGCAGGGCACTGGGGCCGTCAGGGCAACAGAGGCCATCGGGGCCGCGAGGACAGTCAGGGCAGTGGGAGCTGGCATGGCAGTGGAAGCTGTCAGCAGGGCCGTCGGGATAGTGGGGGCAGCGGGAACCATCAGCAGGGGCTGTCAGGTGAGTGGGGGCCGGCGGGACAGCAGGAGCTGTCAGTGGGATCCATCGGAGACAGCAGGAGGTGTTAGGGGGTGGCCGGTGCAGGCTAAGATAGCCACACAGGGCTGCTTCGGCCTTCGGGGCTGCTCTCTGCAGCTTAAAACATGGTAGAGAAATGGCCATCTTCCCTATGCATAATCCCCCACGCAGCTAGAACTGTTCTGACGCGATTGTAGCCACATGGGGGATTATGGATAGGGAAGACAGCCTTTGCTTGCTGCATTTTTATGATGGGTGGTGCTATGGCACCAGACTCCCCGCCTCAATTGACTCCGGAGGGTGCTACGAGCCTTTTAGGGCTGCTGTCTGAAAGGTAAGTTCTTAGTTTTCCATCCACTCCTGTAGCTGGCCTCAAGGTGGAGGCCTGACATGAAATGTTAAGAAAATGTAAGCAAGGAGAGTGATAATGATATAATTGGAGGAATAGCTCTCCAGTGTCATTCTAAGATATATCACATTAGTGTGAGATGTGAGATAACGGCCTGATGTAACATTCTCTCCATTTCAAGCTGCAGCTGTTCATTGTAAAGTTAACTTGCTTTGCTGAGGCCCAAGGTCTCAAAAGCTGAAAATTGGAAGCAATCAAATAATCTAATACCCAAATGTGCTGGAGAAACTCAGAAGGTCACAAGCATCCATAGGAAGTAAAGGGTAACCGACGTTTTTGGTCTGGGTCAAGCCTGAAATGTTGGTTTCCCTTTTACTTCCTATGGATGTTGCATGACCTGCTGAGTTTCTCCAGCACGTTTGGACCCCAGCATTTACAGATTTTCTTGTTTAACAGCAATTAGATGGTTGATCATCTGCTTATTATAGGATAAGAAATATGATGCCCTTTCCAAGATACCACTAATGTATCTGGGGATACAATGTTGTGGAATTAGATTGTTGCATGATTCTAATTATGTCCACAATCCTTAGTGTTTGATTGGCTTAATATCAATAATTAGAAGGCTACAAAATTGAGGTTTGAAGTAGTGATACATACTTTGGCAGCTAATCAACCAACAGTTGCTGGAGGAAAAGGGTTGAACTGGAACTGGAGAACTGATGTGGTTCTATCTCATGGACGTGAACACAAGGGAGATGACAATATTCTAACAGCAGTCAGTAGGTCTCCCAAAGGAACATACTGAGGAACTTCGTGATTACTCTCCTCCAACTAAAATCATCTATTTTTCTCTCGGTTGCTAATTGATTATGACTAATGGTGCTTTGCTTTAATGCTTTTTAGAATTAATTAAAATTATGAACAGATATGGGAAATTCTGTGGCGTCCTGAGGAATTAAGACCCGATCAAGATTTCACAACATACTGACTTCTCCCTGTCATGAAGGCTTCTCTTCTAGGATTACTGTATGCCTGGGTGTTGGGTGCAGAAATTAAAACAAATGAGATGTTGTCAATATTGGCGACTTGAGAGAGAGCAGCTGGAAGAGGGCAAAATGTGCTCTTAGTGTGGAAGTTTGAGGTAGGGGGTCCAGACAGTATAAATATAGTAAAATATCACAGGCTTGGAAAAATGCAAATTCCAGCCTGGAATTCAAAGTCATAAAAAGCAGGCAGAAGCTACATTCCACATACTCAGAGACCTTTTCAGACCAAACCATTAACACCTTGTCCCTCCCTTCCCAATTAAGGCAGCTAATTAGAATTCATGGCCCTGAAAGATCTGAGTGTCCCTCCTGGGAGACCCCAGTTGCAATTAATTACATGGAAGCACCATTTAAATTGCAAGGGGATTAACCCATTAAATTGCTAACCCAGTGATTTAAGGGAGATCCCACCCCTGCAATGATGCATCATGCACTCACTGGAAGTACTGCCGGATGTTCAGGTGCGAGCTGCCTAGTGATGCACACATGCAAGTGCTGACATCACCAGAATAAGCATGTCGGCTGTTTTCCTGTTCAAATCACCCATGGACAGGGCCTAGGTAAGTTTAACTGGGCTCCCTGACTACCTCTGAGGGTGGTCAGGGACGTGGTTGGGTTCAGACAGGGTTGACTGGGTTGGACCCTTTCTAACCTCTGTAACTGGGGCGCTAACTGTGCAAATTGCCTGGTTAACCCCATTTGACATGGCAGTTTGAAAGGGCTTAATGAAGTAAGTCCATTCATGAACGCTTCCCACCCAAAATTCAGCTGTGCAGTTACTATTACATGATAGATGCAGCCTCTACTGTCAAAGGAGGCTGTCAGAAACATGTGTGGGTACTTTCAGTCACCATTGTATGGCCCTGAAGCTCATTAATTCCAGTGGCTACAACAGATATCCATGTATATTTAATGTGAACATTTCCAGACAGCCATCAACACTGTACAACTTGTGAACTTCCACATATATTTGTTACCTCCGACTGATGTAACCCCCTTTTTCCTGCCTTTTGAAATGAACAATAGTATAAGCCTAATCTTTACCTGTAACAAAGAGTCAGTGGAAATCTGTCTTTGATAATTATGCAAAAGAAAGAGTTATAAACTGTACCCTTTGCCTTGAATCTTTGAATGAGGTTCTCTCGTATCAGTGAGGTGACTGTCTACCCAACATTGAATATCGCTTATTCCCACCAGTGTTACAAGAATAAAACTGTACAGTGTCTTGTAGTTTTTGGTTCTGCTGTGTTTTTTTTGTACCCTAACAGAAGCCCAGACTTTAATATTAACAGGAAGCCACATTCACCCTAGAATTTGAAAAGCTGTTGTCCCACCTGAACATCAGGTGTAGGTCACAAACACTTTAAAACAGATCTTATTTAAAATACTGGAGCTCTGCTCATGCTAGACATGTTGGGGCCAACAGTCTTTGCAAAAGCTTTGGAGAGTACCCAAGAGACTTCACTACTGGATTGTTGTTTACAAAAAGGCAACAAATGAAAGAACTTGTTGGAGCTGCCTTCTGTCTGCAGTGGAACTTGCTGTTCTAGGAGGATCATGTGGTTTTGCAAGCAGAGAGAGTAAAACAGGCTTTGTGTGTGTGTGTGTGTGTGTGTGAGAGAGAGAGAGATAGACAGAGATCAGTTTTACAGTCAGCAGCAGGAATTGGAACGGGACAAGCTGGCAAGCTTGTGGAAAACCCCATTTGGAAGATGGGTTCTGAGTGCTTGGTTCAGCCTGGTCAAAGACAATGTGGTTCTTGCACTTGGAATAAGAGAAACAAAAAGGCACTCTGTGGTGACCCAAAAGAAAAAAGTTATCATCTGGAGAATTCTGAGGGGACAAGTTTTTTCAGCAAGACACTGAAGTGGCTGGGTGTCCAGCGTACAACGAAAACTGATTAAAAACCTTCCTGAGTGGTAACCATTTACTTTTCAAGCACCAAAGCCTGGTGAACTTTATAAATGTTAGATTCTGTGCACAGTATAAGAATTGCCTGCAACCAGTGAACTTGGAGGAATGAGAAGTGAGATTGGACTGTAAACCAAAAACTTTTCTTAAATTTACACACACATTACATACACATGCACTTAAAATTAGAAGGGAGTTAGTTAAGTCAATAAGTGATAAGTTAAGTTAAAGTGTGATTCTGTTTTCATGTTAAGATAATTAACAGCAACTTTTGTCTAAGTAGCCATTTGTCATGGTGAATATCTAATGCTGCTGGATTTTGGAGCCCTCTGGGCTTGTAACAATACAGCAAGTATTAGTAATGTAAATGGTGATAAAGTTGGAAAATTGGGTAACTTGCTATTTATAAGGCTATATCTAGAGTATGCTGTACAAAATGTTGGCTTCATTTTGAGGAACATCTGGCATTGAAGACATTTCAGAGAACATTCATTAGGTTGGTATTTGGTTTGATATTTTATGAGGACAGATTCAGCCTGTATTCATTGAAATTTGGAAGAATAAGAAGTGTTATTGAAATAAGATTTTTTGGGACCTTGACGGTAGATACTGAAAGTTGTCCCCTCGTAATCTCAAACCCGAGAGTATAATTCTAGAATATGATGCCACTCAAGATAATGGTAAGGAAGCACTTTCTCTGGGGATCATGAACCTTCAGAAATCATTCGGTATGGTCCTGTGAGAAAGTGGAATGATTTTTCGAGCGATTTGAGTGTACTGTTAGGACAAATTATGAAGATAAAGATACAAGAAGATCCAAGAATATTTTTACTTGGGAATATATATGGTAAAGATATAAAACTGAAATTGGATAAATATCAAGAAAAAAATTTAAATATAGCAGTAGCGACTGCAAAGAAATGTATAGTGGTAATGTGGAAAATTGAGAGTGTGGTACAATTAGACAGATAGCATATTGAAATGCTAAATTGTATACCTTTAGAAAAAAAATTACATGTAATTTAAGGAATCGAATTGAAAACTTTTATAAAATTTGGGAACCATATATGGATTTTATGAATAAAATTCCATCCACATCTTCCACCTTACCTACCCCTCTCAATTAGAAATTATAAAAAATAGTCAATGAATATTATATATGTTAATAAAATATCTGTAGAAGTAGGTGTTCTTTTTATTTTTTTCCTTTTTTTTCTTTTGGGGGGAAAGGGGGGTTGGGGAGAAAAATAAATTATTGAATCATTTTGTATGACTTACTATAATTACTCTATTATTGAATTTATATTTTATATTGATGCAAATTATATAAAAAAATCCAAAAGATGCTATCCTAGAAAGCTGTGAAGTCTAAGTAAATATTGCTAAGGTTCAGATGTAGATTTATGGATTGATGGAGAACTATGGGTTGTGAAGAATAAACATGCAAATTCAATTAATGTCAAAACTGTCACCTTACAGCTCAGTGTTTGGGCCCTTTAGCCCATCATGTCCACAATGATCATCCACCTATCTCTAGTGAACCCATGAGGTCAGTTGATCACAGCTCAGTGTTTGGGCCCTTTAGCCCATCATGTCCACAATGATCATCCACCTATTTCTAGTGAACCCATGAAGTCAGTTGATCACATGTAAACTCCACACAGACAGTACCCAAGGACAGGATTGAATCCAGATTGTTTGAATAGTGAGGCGGCACTACTAACACCAACATACTGCTGTCCAAGGCTCCATTGTAATCTGACTAAATGGCAGAGAAGCCTTGAGATAATTTAAAAAAAATGTAGATATAGAGCACAGTAGCAGATCATTTTGGCACATGAGTCTTTGCTGCTCATTTTACACCCAATTAACCTACACCCCAATATGTTTTGTACGGTGGGAGGAAACCAGAGCACCTAAGGAAAACCCATGCAGACACAGGGAGAATGTAGAAACTCCTTACAGACAGCACGGGATTCAAACCCTGGTCTCGATCACTGGTGCTGTAAAGGCATTGTGCTAACTGCTCCGCCAACCATGCCACCCATTTAATCTCACCTGCTTCTTAAGTGTATATCTGCTTAACTGGAATATTGTGAAGATATTAAGTTCGAAATTTAAATGTTGAACATTATTTGCATTTTACTGAGAATATAACCAGTGGGTACAAAATTGAGAACATACCATATTATAGAACACTACAGCTCAGAAACCGGCCCTCTGGCCCATCGAGTATGTGCTGAATTGTTATTATTCTAACTAGTCCCATTGATCTGCACCAGGGTAAGAGCCTTCCATATCCTTGAATCTATATACCTATCCAAATTTTAAAAAAATTAAATTGAGACATACAGCAGTAAGGGATTGATTAAGGTGGGATGTGAGTGGGAAGGGAAGGTTGAGAATCTCTGCACTAGACCCAATTGTTACTGAAATATTTTGCTTGAGAAAAATTGTCATTGGTCCATTTCCTTTGGAGTTATGAAACTGTGCAGATAATGAGTCAATTAGGTATGATTAAACCAGTGGTTTCAAGCCTTTTTCTTTCCATTGACATAGCACCTTAAGCAATCCCTTACTAATCACAGAGCATCTATGGCATAAGGAATACTGAAAGTGGTATGTGAGTGGAAAGAAAAAGGTTGAGAACCACTGATTTAACCTTTCCCTGTACTCAGCTCCTCAAGACCTGGCAACATCCTTGTAAATCTTTGCTTTCTGTTTCAATCTTATTCATATCTTTCCAACAGTTAGGTGACCAAAATTGCACAAAATACTCCAAATGTAGCCTCACCAATGTCTTAAATAACTCCAACATAACATCCCATCTCCTGTACTCAATGTAGTACTTTTATTTATGAAGGCCAATGTGTCAAAAGCTCTCTTTATAAGCCTGTCTAGCTGTGACACCACTTTCAAGGAATTGTGTATTGGTATTTCCAGATCCCTTTATTCAACTGCACTCCTCAATGCTCTACCATTTTCTTTATGTGTCCTACTTTGGTTAGTCCTCCCAAAGTGCAAAACCTCACACTTATCTGCATTAAATTCCACCTGCCATTTTGCAGCCCAATTTTCCAGCTGGTCCAGATCCCGCAGCAAGCATTTATCAAGTTATAAATGTGCTATTATTGGGCTTTGTCTGACAATCCCATTATATCTGACATAACCAAAAGGATGACACAAAGGAATATTGTTTGAAAGTGGACCAAATAAATACAGAGAGACAAGGAGGGAAAGGAAATGAGAGCAAGTCATAAAGAACAGTTATAGTCCTTTTTTCACAGATCTAAATCTGGAGGGCACAGATATAAGGTGAGAGGGGAGAGAATTAAAGGGACGCAAGGGACACCTTCTTCCTCACAGAGAATGGTGGGTGCATGGAACAAGTTGCCAGAAGAAGTGGTAGTGTTGGGTATAATTGTAATGTTTAAAGAACATTTAGACAGGAGCATGGAAAGGAAAGGTTGAGGGACGTAAGCCAATTGTAGGCAAATGGGACGAGCTTGGGTAGACAACTTGGTTGACATGGACAAGTTTGGCTAAAAGGCCTGTTTCTGTGAAGGAAGGTAGTGCTAGAGAGGTGGACAACAGAGAAGGACTTCAAAAGGTTAGTGGCATCGCAGTGGGGTCTGATCTTTCTTTGACAAGATTATGGGCGGCACAGTTAACATAGAGGTTAGTGCAACACTATCTACAGTATCCTAGAACGCTTCCACCAGCGTTGTCTCCGCTCCATCCTCAACATCCATTGGAGCGCTTTCATCCCTAACGTCAAAGTACTCGAGATGGCAGAGGTCGACAGCATCGAGTCCACGCTGCTGAAGATCCAGCTGCGCTGGATGGGTCACGTCTCCAGAATGGAGGACCATCACCTTCCCAAGATCGTGTTATATGGCGAGCTCTCCACTGGCCACCGTGACAGAGGTGCACCAAAGAAAAGGTACAAGGACTGCCGAAAGAAATCTCTTGGTGCCTGCCACATTGACCACCGCCAGTGGGCTGATATCGCCTCAAACCGTGCATCTTGGCGCCTCACAGTTTGGCGGGCAGCAACCTCCTTTGAAGAAGACCGCAGAGCCCACCTCACTGACAAAAGGCAAAGGAGGAAAAACCCAACACCCAACCCCAACCAACCAATTTTCCCCTGCAGCCGCTGCAACCGTGTCTGCCTGTCCCGCATCGGACTTGTCAGCCACAAACGAGCCTGCAGCAGACGCGGACTTTTACCCCCTCCATAAATCTTCGTCCGCGAAGCCAAGCCAAAGAAGAATCTACAGTACCAGCAACCCAGGTTCAAAATAGGCACTGTCTGTAAAGAGTTTGTATGTTCTCCCCACATCTGCATGGGTTTCCTCCCACCCTTCAAAACAGTAAGTGGGGGGGGGAAGGGGTGTAGTTTAATTTGGGATATTTGGGTGGCATGAGCTCATGGGCCAAAAAGGGCTGTTTCTGTGCTGTATGTCTACATTAAAAAAGTAATAATCTGAAAATTATGTGGATATTGTGCAGGCAGAAAAGATTTAGTTTAAATTGGCATTATGTTCAGCACAGACATCATGGGATAAAGAGACTGTCCCTGAGCTGTGGTTCTACGTTAACAGAAAGTTCAGTGGTTGAGGGAAAGCATTTGGGCTCTTTCTGGCCTAGCAGTCCTACTGTACAATCCCTGACACCCAATGCTGATCTGTCAGGAAATTCAGCAGCTAAAGGAGGAATTAAACTGAAGCGTTCTAAATGAAGAACATGCTCCTTAAAGTGGATTAGCTGGTTGCTCACACCCATTCATTAAAACTAAAGCATTTGCAAATTGGGCTTGGTTATATATTTTTTCCATTTTTTTTACTCTCAATCTACCAAATCCACCCACTTTTGAGGATTTAAAGACCAGCAACTTCCCTGCACTCTTAATTGTTTCTGGAAGGTGAAACAAAGTGAGCAATTCCTATATTTTGATCAGTGAAATGGTAGTAAGACCAACAGTTTTGAAAAGAACTTTGGATTCCAAATGAATATATGAATTCCTAGGAAGGGGGTGGGGGGAGGAGTCTAGGCTAGATGGAGAGAGAAAGGAAGTAGGAACTGGAATAAGTCGTCAAAGGGGGGAAAATCAAGCTGATTAGTGGAATGCAATGAACTCATTGTTCATGCCCTGGGGTTGGAGAGGGCCCAGACGAAAAATTAGGTATTGCTCCTTGTGGTCATCCGACCACCAGCCTACTGCAGGGGGCAATCTCTGGATCTCTGGAATCTGGAGCTATACTGTAAGGTGTTTGTACATTCTTCGAGTACTCTGATTTCCTTCCACCTTCCAAAAATGTATGGTGTTTGTAGTTTTATTTGTGTATTTGGATGGCATTGGCTCGTAGACCAGAAAGGCCTGTTACCATGCCGCATCTTTAAATTAAATGGCTCATTCTTGCTCTTATTTTCTACAAATTGGGTATTTTATGTGAGAGAAATGTCAGCATCATTGCAAAGAAAAGAACCTTAAATTGCCCTGTATTATTAGTTACAAAATAAATTTAAAGGCAATTTTGCTGCCAACCAAATCAAACAGAACTGATAAACAGGCTGAAAGATATTCAGAATATTTAATAGTAAATTAGGGGCTGACTCCACCTGGCTTGTGGATGGCTCGGTTTGGCCTCATGTACTGCCAACTATTTCCTCCGGAAGATTGTTCCATTCAGCCACCACTCTCTGAGTGAAGAAGCATCCTCTAATGTTTCTCCTAAAATTTTGGCCCCTTACCCTCAACTTGTGTCCTCTTGTTTCACCCTCCCCTGCTCTTAGGAAGAAGAGTCTACTTGCATCTAGTCCATCTATTCCCTTCATAATTTTAAACACCTCTATCAAATTCCCTCTCATCCGTCTATGCTCCAATGAGTAAAGTCCTAACCTCTTCAATCTTTCTCTGTACTCTAGGTATTTTAAGCCAAGCAACACCCTTGTAAATCTTCTCTGCAACCTCTCCACCTTATCTATACCCTTCCTATAATTTGGAGACCAGAACTGAACACAATACTCCAAACCTGGCCTCACCAACACCTTAAACAGTCGCAGCATCACTTCCCAGCTCCTATACTCTATGCTATGATTTATGAAGGTTAACATACCAAATGCCTTCTTGACCACCCTGTCAACATGGGAATCCACCTTCAAGGAATGCTGCACCATAACTCCCAGATCTCTTTGTTCTTGTGCATTCTCCAATGTCCTCCCCTTTACTACACATGCCCTATTTTGATTATTTTTACCGAAATGAAGCACCTCACACTTCTCTACATTAAATTCCATCTGCCATCTTTCAGCCCAACTCACCAGATAAACAAAATCCCTCTGTAATCCCTGAAAACCTTCCTTGCTATCCACCACTCACCCTATTTTTATATCATCTGTGTATTTACTTGCCCAGTTAACCATCTCATCATCCAAATCATTAATATAAATTATGAACAACAGGGGACTTAGCACCGATCCTTTTTTTTATGGTACAGCAGACATAATTTTTAATGCAGAGTGAAAAGCACTCATTACAATGCCACTTAGACAAGATTTATCCATTTGTTTTTTTAAATCTTATTTTTGTGCCTTCTCCTTGGATTGGCACCAACTCTTGGTGCATTACTTGAAACAACAGAGGATCGACAGGCCCAATGGCATAACCTTCCTGAGTACCATGTGCCTCAGGTGGTTAAGTATATTAAGAATTCAGACTTGCTTAATCAACAGAGGTGTTGCACATTTCTTTAGACACATATGAGCAAGGCATTTTTTTAAAAAGTTTTTTTTATTTTTCACACTATGAACCATATTTACCAAAATACACACAAACATTTCCCTCTTGAATATACAATGTCATTTTCTCCCCTTTTTCCCCCTCCCTTCCCTCCCTCCTTCCCACTCCCCTCCCTACTCACTAAATATTCAACATATACAATACAATAAACCCATTAAACAATGTCATCACACAATGAAAATAACAAGAAAATTGTGTCATCTACTTTTACACACTGGGTCAGTTCATTTCGTCTTCTTCTCATTCTATCATTTTCTCATTTTAGGGGGTGGAGGTCCACGGTAGGCCCTCTCTGTTGTGTTCCATGTACGGTTCCCAAATTTGTTTGAATAATGTGACTTTATTTTTTAAATAATATGTTATTTTTTCCAATGGAAAACATTTATTCATTTCTATGTACCTTTGCTATACTCTTAGGCTCTCTTCTGATTTCCAAGTTGACATTATACATTTTTTTGCTACAGCTAAGGCTATCATAATAAATCTTTTTTGTGCTTCATCCAGTTTGAAACCTAATTCTTTACTTCTTATATTACTTAGAAGAAAGATCTCTGGATTTTTTGGTACTCTGCTTTTGTGATTTTATTTAATACCGGATTTAGATCTTCCCAAAACTTTTCCACTTTCTCACATGCCCAAATTGCATGTTCTGTTGTTCCCGTTTCCTTCTTTCCCGTTTCCTTCTTTCAGCGAAAACATCTATCTGATACTGTTGGGTCCCATTTATTTAACTTATGGGGCGTGATATATAGCCTGTGTAACCAATTGTATTGTATCATGTGTAACCTCATGTTTATTGTATTTCTCATAGTTCCGGAGCATAGCTTTTCCCATATTTCATTTTTTATCTTTATGTTTACATCTTGTTCCCACTTTTGTTTGGGTTTACAGCTTATTTCATCGTTCTCTTTCTCTTGCAGCTTGATGTACATGTTTGTTATAAATCTTTTAATTATCATTGTGTCTGTAATCACATATTCAAAGCTGCTTCCTTCTGGTAACCTCAGCCTGCTTCCCAATTTGTCCTTTAAGTAGGTTTTCAGTTGGTGGTATGCAAACATTGTACCGATAGTTATTCCATATTTGTACTTCATTTGTTCAAAAGATAATAAATTATTTCCCAAAAGAGCAAGGCATATTGAAGTGATTTTTTTTTAACCTTTTAGCTTAGAAGCTTGGCAACTGATATGTGTATCTCACAAGAAAATGAATCAGTTTAGCCAAGATTCTTTTTTTTAATTTTAAAAAATTTTTCACACTGAACCATATCAATCAAAATACACACAAACATTTCTCTCTTGAATATACACAGTGATATTTTCTCCCCTTTTTAGCACCGATCCTTAAGGCACACCGCTCGTCACAGGCTTCCATCCTGACAGACAGTTGTCCACCATGACCCTCTGCTGTCTCTCCTCCAGCCACCTCTGAATCCATCTTACTATTTCTCTATTAATGAACCTTCCTTACTAACCCTTCATGTGGAACTTTATCAAAAGTTTTGCTAAAATCCAGATAGACTACATCACTGCCCTACCTTCATCCACCTTTCTTGTCACTTCTTCGAAAAACTCAACAAGGTTCATCAAACATGACTTCCCCTTCACAATCCCATGCTGGGATTATATGTGTATGTTGAGTAGGTTTTTTTTTTGCACTATCAATAAGTGGTAATTTTGCCTGCCTTAATCTCAGGTTGTATGTGAAGTCATGACAATAAATCTGAAATCCTCTCTTCCCCCCCCCTCCACCTCCCCCCCCTCCACCTCCCCCCCCTCCACCTCCTCCACCTCCTCCCCCTCCCCCCCCTCCCCCTCCTCCCCCTCCCCCCCCTCCCCCTCCTCCCCCTCCCCCCCCTCCCCCTCCTCCCCCTCCCCCCCCTCCCCCTCCTCCACCTCCCCCCCCTCCACCTCCCCCCCCTCCACCTCCCCCCCCTCCACCTCCCCCCCCTCCACCTCATCTTTTTATGCAATTACCTACCTGTCCTTTTCTTATTCCCATCCAAGGGCCTAAACTTTGGCTACTTTTACTGCCTTTGTGAGGTGGGTGGCCTGCTGAGTTTCTCCATCCCATCTGTGTATGACCCCTCTCTGAGTGGCATTGCTGCACTCACCCCCAACCCACACTCTTTCCTAGAATTAATCCGGTTAATTTTATCCTTTGCTAAAGGGGGAGGGGGGGGGGATGCAAATCTGTGCCCCGTCGGTCGGCGGGCTCGAAGGGTGAACATTCCCAGCTTTTCTTCCTTCCCTTCCCACCGGTAAATATCACCACCTCGAAAAGGGAGGGTTGTCAGATCAGCCCGAGTTTCACCCAGGTTTAAACCGCTTGGGCTGGTTCCACTGGCACGGGCTGTTCTCGGGTGAGTCAATGTTTAAACTTGGGGAGTGTTGACTTATTTGCATTCAATTGGTGCTGCTTCTGTTTGCAGCGGGGAGAGAGGGAAGGCTTCAGACGCGGCTGGCGTTTCGAGTTGCTCTGTCCCTCGCAGCCCACGCGTGGTGGTCCAGCCTCCTGTCATGTCTGTGGCTTGCCCATGGTCCTCGGTGACCGACTCTTCAGCCACTCGGCCCTCTGCCGTTCAGATCGCCGTTCTGCCCATCGAATGGCTGCTCATCTTGCAGAAATCGCAATTTCACTTGGCGGGGAAAACCATTGAAGTCCGAAATGAAGCAGGGGCCGGATACAATGTGATCTCCAACGGACAAGTCCGAATGGACGGGCAGCAATATAATCTGGTCAACTGTATCCAAAGGTGAGAGACCACAGGTGGCTTCCTCAAACGAGCACAACTCTCCCGCAGGATTGTGCTCGCCTGCCTGGGAATAATGGACCACAGATTTAAAGTCACCAAGACAGGCATTTGAGTCTGGCTGAAATGTAAATTCCAGTCTAAAAATCTGACTTTTTTTCCATGTTTGGATTCCTGCCTTGTGAATAATCCTGGTCAACTAAATTAGATGGTGATTGTAGCTTCAAAGTACAAGTACCAGAAATTGCTCTTTCCTTTGTTATTTTATAAATGTGAAAATGGCAGTAATTGGCAAAGAAATCCAGATATGGATGAAATAAAGCTTGTATCTCTCACTTGCATTCTGCCCACTCGTGCTTCATACTATCATGTTCACTGTAGACAGGGTGCTTATGCACTTTTGAATGTGGCAGCAATTTTGCACACCAGGATTTCTCAAGGGGCGATCAAAAGACTCCCAGATTAATCCACAGTGGTGACTTGAGCACAAGAATGTTAAACAATTTGTGAGGAAACTTTACTCCTCTTCTATTACTTTGGGGTCTTTAATATTTGGAGCTTTTTAATTTAATTTCATCCATAGTGATATACTGCCAACTATATTATTACATTTAAGCATGAACTAAGTATTTGCTCAGTCCACTGGCTTCTGATTTCAAGGTTGAGTTGATTCAACATTTATTCATAACAGAAAACTTATACAATTGTTTGCATCAGGCAGAGTTTTAACAATAAAGCTTTTTTCAATCACGTTCATGTAATAAAAACACCCCAATTACTCCATGGAAGCTTTTTCAAGAGTAAATTAATATCAAGCTTTTGGAGAGATTGGAGCGGGTGCTGAAAGCAATTTTAAAACTGGGGAAGCTCAAGAGGACAGAATTGGGGTGGGGGTGGGGGGGGCGGGGAGATATCTTTGGGATGTGTAATAGCTGAAGGAGTTACAGAGACAGAAGGCTGGAAGATCTTAAATTAATCTAAATCAAGAAGATGTTATAGCTGAGGTCTTGTCTACCCAATTTCCAATGAAGGTCAGCAACTAGGGGGTGATGGGCAACTGAGATTTTGTGTAACTTAAAACTGAGGTGATGGATTTTTGAATGACCTTGACATGTTATACAATGCAGAACTGCACTGAAATAGTGGCAATACGTCTCTAACTGATTTTTACAGATGTACCATAGAAAGTATCCTATTCAAATGAATCAAAGCTTGGTGCAGAAACTGCTCTGCCCAAAACTGCAAGGAACTGTAGAGAGTTGTGAATGCAGCTCAGGCTATCAAGCAAACAAACCTCCTCTCCATTGACTCATCTATATCTCCTGCTGTTCTGAGAAAGGACTCATCCCACCCCTGTCACACTCTCTTTCTCCTCTCCCCTCTCACACCCATGTCAGACAGAAGATATGGAAGCTTGGAAGTACAAACTTCCAGATTTAAGGAGTCCTGCTGTTATCAGACTCACAAATGGACATCTTGTTGGTAAAAGATGATACCCTTCTACTGTTTAACTTCAGTACTTTCTTCTATCCCTAGCACCCTGTGACTTACCCTGTAACACTAAATCCTATACTTATGTGTTGTTTTTGCACAACCTGTGTACTTAAGTATGGCTTGGCTTACCTGGATAGCAATCAAAACAAAGCTTTTCACAGTATCTTGGCACAGTTGACAATAAACAGTTCAATAGTTCAATGAAGTCATGGATGATAATTTCAGTAGGAGATTGAGGCAGGGACAGAGTTTGGCAGAATTATAGAGGGATTGGATGTGAGCATGTGGTCAGCTACTCATTCCCAGGGTAGGAGTCACTGAGGTTGTTGACCATTGAGTCAGTCTCAGATTGTTTGTAGAGGTGGTTTGATGAGAAAGAAGGTTGTAGCAGGTCACCAAAGATTTGTTGCTCCCAAAATTCAATTGAAAAAAAAAATGTTTCCATCCAATGCAAGTGGATTTCCATCTAGCACAATTTAGAGTGAACTACAGAAGTAATGGAGAGATAGAGGTAATGTACCTGTGTAAATTTAAACCATGTTTCCATATGATATGCTGGTGGGGCAGCAGGCAGATGAGAAGTGAGACCAGGCAAGTATTGATTCTTGGGGACACCATAGATAACAGTGCACGAGATGGAAGATAAGCTGTGGCAGTTAACTGATGATAAATAAGCATGTTACCAGTTGAGAAATATCAACTTCTGCAGTCAACTTGAGAAAGTTGAGGGAAACACCAGAGCTGCAGATGCTGAAATCTCAAGCAAACAATGAGAAGCTGGAAGGACTCAGTGGGTCAGACAACTTCAAAAACAAGACCCGACCTGAAACGTTGCCTGACCATTTCTCTCCATGGATGCTGCCTGGCCTGCTGAGATCCTCCAGCTTCTGATTTTTTGCTTGAAGAAGATGAGGAGTCAGGTTGAATGCATTTGTGGCTTTGCCAAGGGAAGGTTTAGTACTCTGGCAGGGACAGAAACCTGATTGTTAGATTTTTTTGGGTAAGTGGACATTCAATGCTCCAGAATTAATGATTTGTGCATAGAATCATGGAAAGGTGAGGTAATGCTATTCATTCTCTCACATCTGTGTCTACACATTTCTGTTAGGAATTTGAAGTGGAGCAACAAAATAGCATTTGTGCATATGCAAAAGAAACTTCAAGTGTGATAAATTGGTATTTCTGAATTGGCATGCGATTTTGTTTTGTGAAAGAGCAAGGTCAACAAAATTGTGTTGAAGAGTCCATTTTTTTAAAGGGGTCTCGGGTGGAGAGAGGGAAATGCAATTTAGTATAAAGTTCCTGTGAGCAGATCCTGGAGCATTCAAAGAGTCTATCAATGAAATGGCTGGAAATGCATCAAAACAAGGCCCATCACATTGGGAAATATATATTGATAAATTTCTCCACATTTTCAGATTCTGATTGTTTTCTTTTACAGTAAAGTTACACTGACTTCGCAAAAGGAATACAAAGATTTTCAGAAACTTTTATTAAGTAAACTGATGGTTTTTTTCGCTACTGTTAAGGTCACTGAAGGTTCTACAAAAGGTATGTTTTCTTAGTTGTATTTTTCATTGCTTTTTATTGTAGTTATTCCTGGCCTTGTTGTTTAAACAATTAACATTTTCTTCTGTATTGGGACTTTTGGAAAGAGGAAAGAAAATGCAACAGTTTAATTTTCAATCTGGTTAAAATTCCAAGCTAATTCCCTAATTCTCTGATAAATCTGAAGTTAATCAAAGTGCTGAGGTGCAATGTTGTGTATATGTGATCAGATTAATGTTTGGTTTGAGTATATTGACCCATGCTACCAACTATTAATATTTCAGCTGAATTCTCTTGGTCAAGCAGTTATAGATGGAGAAACTGGGATGATATGGTGAGGCCAGGGAGTTAAAACGTGCCAGTTCTCTCATTGCCAGGTTAAAGTAGAGTATATTGCATTGTATTGGGAAAACACAATGCTGGAGAAATTCAACAAGTTTTGACCAGTTGAGTTTCTCCAGCATTGTGTTTTTACTTCAATCACAGCGTTTACAGACTTTCATATTTCACAACATTGTATTGGTATGGATTGTACAGGGTAATATCTTTTCATTCACCCAGTTCCTCCAATTCTGTCTAATTTGCTCCAATGATGAGACTTTCCACAATGATATTCTGATAAGTCCATCTTCATGAAATGTCATCTTTCTTCCTGAACCATGGTTATCTCAGTGAACAGGGCCCTTGACTGCTCTTATAGTTTTTCTTTATCAGTTTGGCTGGAACAAGTAAGAAGTTTGGGCAAATGAGCATTGTACAAAGTGTAGGTTGATAATCGCACTATCATTCCCTCTCAACCACAGATTTGCAGATTTATTTGTGGAGTACCTGTGTTCAGTCTACAGGAGTAACCCCAACCTCCTTGCTACGTGCCACTTTAATTCTCCATTCTCACTCCGACCTTTCTATCTGTCATCTGTTGTAACTGATATTGCGAAGCCAAATGCAAACTTGAAGAATACATCGTCTTTTGTCTGAGTATGTTGCAGCCTGCAAGGCTTAGTATTGAATTCTCCAATTTAAGTTAACTCGCTTTGTCTGCATTACAGTGGGCCACTTCTATTATAAGTTGTCCCTCTATGAAATTAGCTCAATTTTTCCTTCTCTATTAGTGCAGCCTAAGGTGCTGGGCATGTTCCACAGCCCTGCTGTTAATAACACAACACAGGCAAAGTCAAGTACCGTTATCATCCTCGGATTGCTGCTATTAACCTATTTCGCACAGCAACCCTGGCTTCGCCCAATTACATATATTCCCTTAATTCTATTCATCCTTCCCACCATTCTGCAACATAAAACTACTTTTTAAAAAATAATCTTTCTTAGTTCTGATGAATGTTTTTTTTTGATTGAAATGTTAACTTTTTCTCTTTTTACAAATCTGATGAATGTTAATTTAACATAAACTTCAGAGGTACCATAAAGAACAAAATAATATTTTTAAATCATCATTATGAATTTACCAATTTGCTACACTTTGTACAATATTTTTATGAGCTAAAATCGCGATGTTTTAAAATGATCATTTACTACATGCCTACTTTTTACTCCTGTTGACATAGTTTATGCTGTCATTGTGAACACTCGCCATCCAAGAATGAGACAAGAGATTGAAGACAATATGAAGGATGTCACAGCATTAGAAATGGGTGCAAAATATGTCCTTCAGGTAAGTATGACTGACATGGCGATTAACAGTTTGATGGTATTCTTTTTTAATGCAATTCTAAATGCCTAAGGCCACCCTGATTGACTTTAGGATTTTGTTAAAATATATAATCAATTCTACATAATTATAAACATGATATTTATATTCATTATATAACTAGGATAGATAACAAATTGTTGTTAAATTGAAAATGTATTGGTAGATGGATGGTGAGTGCATTGCCCTTTTGCCCAGTGTGTTGTGGACAAAAGCTGAGGTTTGAAACTTGAGGGTTGTGTTGTAATGGTGGAGTGAGAATGGCACAGGATTTGATATCACAGTAGACTGGTGGGTGATGTGTTTAGGGCTGTCGTCAGCCTGGCGTCTCATGGGCAAATGAGAGCAAGGAGATCACAAGAAATTCTAAAATTATCCATATACATGATGACCTATGCACTGTACTGTATGATCATAGACCCAATCAACCATCATTTAATATGTACAGAAGATCCCTCCGTTCTCTTGATTGTCAAGGATGAGGTTACGCAGTACTTGGAGCCACATGACAAGATAGGCCAAAGCCAGCATGGTTCCCTTAAGGAAAAATCTTGCTTAACAAACCTGTTGGAATTCTTTGAAGAAGTTATGGTGGCAAGGTTAGCGTAGCAGTTAGCACAACGCTCTTACTGCACCAGGGTTCAAATCCCATGCTGTCTGCAAGGAGTTTGTATGTTCTCCCCATGTCTGCTTGGGTTTTTCCTGGGGTCTCCGGTTTCCTCCCACTGTACGAAACATTTGGGGGTTTTAGGTTAATTGGGTGGCACGGACTCATAGGCCTAAATGGCCTGTTGCTGTGCTGTATGTCTAAATTTAATTTTTTTTAAAATAAAGTGACAAGCAGGCGAGATAAAGGAGAGGAAATGGATGTTGTGTATTTGGATTTTCAGAAGGCCTTTCATAAGGTGCTGTACATTAAACTACTTATCAAGTTGAGAGCCCATGGTATAACAGGGGACATAACTAGTGTGGGTAGAGCATTGGCTGATTGGCAGACAGCAGAGAGTTGAAAAACAGGGATCATATTCAGGTTGGTTGCCAGTTGCTAGTGGTGTTCCACAGGAATTGGGGTTAGGGCCACTTCTTTTATGTTCTTTTCATGGTCAGAGAATTGGCAAATGAAATACAATGTTGGAAACTCTTCGGTCATTTGGTAAAATAAATAAACGGGAAGACTATTTTCTAAATGGGGAAGAAAATTGGACATTCCCAGATGAAAAAGTATTTGGGACCCATCATCCAGGATACCCTGAAGGTAACTTGCAGGTTGAATTGATGGTGAAGAAGGCAAATGCAATGCTGGGATTACGAGAGCAGGGATGTGATGTTGAGGCTTTACAAGGCCCTGGTGAGACCTCACTCAGAGTGTTGTAGCAGTTTTGTGCTCCTCATTTAAGAACAGATGTGCTGCCTATAGAGAGGGTTCAGAGGCAGTTCCTTAGGATGATTCCGAAAACAAAAGGGTTATTATATGAGGAGCATTTGACGGTTTGTGGCCTGTACTCACTGGAATTTAGGAGAATGAGGGGGGAATCACAATGAAACGTTTTGAATGTTGAAAGGCATGAACAGAGTAGATGTAGAAAGGCTGATTCCCATGGTGGGAGAGTCTAGGACAAGAGGGCACAACTTCAGGATTAAAGGGTATCCACTTAGAACGGAGAAGCCAAGGAATTTCTTTACTCTGAGGGTGGTAAATCTGTGGAATTTGTTGCCACAGGTGATGCTCAAGGCCAGGTCATTGGGTATATTTAAGGCAGAGATTGATAGGTTCTTGATTGGCCAGGGATCAAAGGTTATGAGGAGAAGGCAGGAGTGGGAGAATGGATCAGCTCATGATTGAATGGCAGGATAGATTCAATGGGCTGAATAGCCTATTTCTGCTCCTATATCTTATGGTCTTGATTGAGCTCCTTCTACAAGCTTGGTGCAAAAGATTGTTAAATAAATCAAGTGATAATGTACACAAAAGGCCCTTTCGTGCCAAGCCTCCACCTGGAGGCTGGCTATAAGTGCAGAGGGAAAAATATAAACGTACATTTCACGGAGCAGCTCTAAAAGGCTCCTCATGTTTCACATTCATGTTGAGAGGTGCCTTGTAGCACCCTTCAAAACCGATGGAGGCGGGGCAACTGGTGCCGTAGTGCCACCCATCATAAATACACGGCAGAGCAATGGCCGTCTCCCGACCCGTAATCTCCCACACAGCTGTAACCGCTTTGTGTCTCCCAGAATGGTTCCAGCTGCGTGGGGAATTATGGGTCGGGAAAATGGCTATTGCTCTGCCGCATTTTGAGCCAATGACGAGCATCCCTGAAGGCCAAACTGGTCCAATGAGGGGCCAGAGCGGCCAGCAGGGCTGTCACAGCCGGCATTGGCTGCCTCCTGTCGGCCCCACCCTAACAGCCCCCACCCTGACACCTCCTGCCGGCCACACCTGCCCCGATGGCCACTGCCCTGACAGCCCCCGCCAGATACTCCTGACCTGATGCCCCCACCCTGACACCTCCTGCTGGCCACACCTGCCCCGATGGCCACTGCCCTGACAGCCCCCGCCAGATACTCCTGACCTGATGCCCCCACCCTGACACCTCCTGCCGGCCACCCCTGCACTGATGGCCCCTGCCCTGACAGCTCCCACTGGCTGCCCCTGCACAGCCCGCACCCTGATGGCTCCTGCCGGCCGCCTCAGCCCTAATAGCCCCTGACGGCCACCCCTGCCCTGATGGCCCCCACCATGTTGGCTCCTGCCAGTCACCCCTGCCCTGACAACCCCCGCCGGCCGCCCCTGACCTGTTGACTCCCACTGGCCACCCCTGCCCCTAGGGGATCATGGGAGGAGAAGGGTGAGTGTGTGGGAGACAGAGGGATGATGGGTTGCTGGCTGATGGCGTCATCATGGCATCATCAGCCCGCCCCTAGCAAGCCGCTTGAAGTGGCTGTACATTCACATGAGGCGGTGAAGAACAGCACTCCATGATTATCCTTCCCTGAGAGGGATTGTAGTCGGCACCCTGGAGCCAGTCACAGTGTATTCATAGAGATAAGTCTCTCGACAGACATAAGGGTGGAAAATTTCTGCCTTTACACTCACTCAGGCTTTTCACTGCATGAAAGAGCCTATTGTCTCATGTCTCTGGAACACCAGCCCAGTAACTAAGCATTTCATGTGCCCCAAAGACAAGTAACTCGGGTTCAATCCGCCTTGTGCAGAGTTTGCACATTCTGCTGTGACCATGTTTCCTTCAAGTGCTTAGTTTTGTGTCACATCCCAAAGATGTGCTGGATAGTAGGTTAATTGGCCTCTATAAATTTGCCTTTAGCATGTAGATAAACATTAGAATGTAGGGGGAGTTGCTAGGAATATGAGGACAATAAATGGAAATAGTGCAAAGGGGGTCCTTAATGGTTTGTGCACCCTCTGTGGACAGAAGGGCCCACTTCACGTCATATGACTCCATGCCTAACTGTGTAAGAATCAATAGTGAAAATAATTGTTTAATTCCCTGTGCCATTCCAAAAAAAAAGCAACCTACCACAATGCAGATTTTCTTTGTTTGATGATATTTTACAAAGTATCACAGAGTACTTGGTGATTGGTTACCAGATTATTGAAGTAAAGCAATCAGCAGATGAAAGATCCAGCTCTGTCTTTAGGTAGTAAAACAAAAATTTAAGTACTCGGCAGGAAAGAAGCAGGGTTTTAAATGAGAAAGTGTGCAATGCTGGGTGCAATACACAAACATTCTTGAGAAACTCAACAGGCCATCCAGCATTCATAGGAAGTGTTATGTCTCTGTGTTACTTGGAAGGGTTCTTAAATAACTTAGAGATGCAAGATTCAGATAGCAGAAAAGATTTTACTTATTGATGCCTTCTACCATCTCAGGAAACTGTTCACACACACTCGTATTATTATGGATAAATATTGGGGGGATTTTGGTAAGATTTAGAGTAGGTTACATACATACACACTTTTTAAAACAGATCTTATTTGAAAGGCTGAATAATTCATATTCAGTAACATTAGGGATCTTTGGAGACTTTTATGCACATTTCACAAGTAGGTGCTAATTGAAATTACATCATGAAATGAAAGACCATTGTTTGTAGGAGACAAACTGGCTGTTAAAAAGTACCTACAGTGAGTTACAGAAAGGTCACTCCTGGGTTTTGTTTATCTAAGACAACAGGTTGACCAAGGAGAAGAACTCCTGTGGTTTGCTGAAGAAGGTGGGGGATTTTGCAAGAGAGAGTCACATGGTTTTATGGCTGTCTCAGTTGGAGAGAGAGAGAGAGAGAGAGAGAGAGGAAGAGAAGACAAGCCCTCTCAGCTAGTGTGTGTGACACTGAAAAGAGACTGAACAGTTACAGCTGAAACAAGCCAGGAAGAGCTGGTTGGAAACAGCAAGTTCCAGAGCAGTGGATGGCTGGAAGTGCTATCTGTCTGATGTTTCTCTTGGAATAAGTGGAACAGAAAGGAACTCTGTGGTAGCCTCCAAACCCTGATAAACTTTATCCATATTAAATTCTGTGCACAGTATAAGAATTGCCTGCATCCAGAGAACTTGGAAGAAGGAGAAGTGAGATTGAACTGTGAACCAAAGAACTTTTCTTAAATTTACACACACATTACATACACGTGCGCTTAGAATTGGAAGGGGGTTAATTTGGGTTAGTTAAGTATAGAGATAAGTTAAAGTTTTCATGTTTAAAAATAATTAAAAACAACTTCTGTTTAAGTAAATACTTGTCTTGGTGAATGTCTATTGCTGCTGGGTTGGGGTCTTTTAGGCTTGTATCAATAGATATACACACCGCCCCCCCCCCCCCCACCCCCACACAGTGGTGCACTACATTTACTACAGTGAAAAAGGTGTATTCTTACAGAGATACAAAATAGTTCACATTATCCTGACTATATAACATCCCTCCTTCTCAAGATAAAGAAACATTTAGTGTTCTTTATCACTTTCTTTCCAGTGCAACTTAAGTAACTGAACTTGTACACTAGTTTATTACGCAACTATTTTTAAATAGTTCTTATCGATATCGCACTGGCGGCACTATGTTGCTTCACCATCTTGTGGATTTGGCTGCGTCCATTGGACTCTGTGTTGCTTGTCCACGTGTAGGTGATGTAGCTCGTTGTGCATCACCTGACAACTGCTGTGTTGATGTTTCGGTATTAGTGGTTGTGGTCGCTTCAATTGATACCTCGCTTGATATTGGTGTTGCAGCCTTTGCTGGTGTTAAAGCTTTCTGCTTCATCACATCATATTTTGGCCGGATGTGAATTCTGTTCCTCCTCAACTGATTGCCAGAGTCTGTCTCGACCATATATGATCTTGGTGTCTCAGCTTCTTTGATGACCTTTACTGGGGTCCATGTTTTCAACCGGCTCTTCAATATGCACAAGCTGCCCTCTGAAGAGTTCTGGCAATGTTTGGGCATGTTTGTTATAATGCTGGCATCCTTCTTTTTGTGTGTCAGGTAGTCTTCTGGTTTCCTCTGGAGGGTGCATTTTACTTGGCAGAGTTGTTTTATATCTCCTGCCATTTAGTAGTTCTGCTGGGGACTTCATGTCAGCTCATAATGATAGCAGAGTTAGGTATGGGTCTTCTTTTGTTTCGCAACACTTAACTAGAGTGTGTTTCACAGTTTGTACTTGTGATGTGATTTCAGAATTCTTGTGATGTGAACTGTGTTCCATTGTCACATATTACTTGCTCGGGCATTCCTTGTTCAGCAAGGAGCACTCTCATTTCTGAGGTGATAGTTGACACTCTCAGGTCTTTCACCCTTTTGACAAATGGAAACTTAGAGTGGTAACAGGCTACACTTTTGATTCTCAGTGAATATGTCTGCTCCCACTGTGTGCCATGGCCTGTCAGGTACTTCTGCGGAAATCATTTCCTCTTTTTGTTGTGTGTTTCTGTTGATGCTTTTGGTATCTTCTTCGTCTGGATCTCATAATTGACAGAGATCAACTGCAACTCCTGGCAGCTATCCAGACCTAGAATTGCTGGTCCATCTGCATCTACCACATAGAATGTACAGAGGATGTTCTTTCCCTTATGGCAGCTATTGATCTTAGCTCTCCCTAGCTGCTTGATGATGGGTCCAACATTGGCCATTAACGTGATATTTGCTGTTTCCAATGCAAAGTCTTTTGGATACCTTTTCATTATGTTCTCTGGTGGTAGAGTCTGAGTGTAAGGATGTTGCTTTGTGATCCATTATCCAGCTTCACTTTTAGGTTAAATATCGTAGGCTTGTTCTGGATTGTCCTCTGTATTTGGATCCTTGTGTGCAACCAGCTTCCTTCTTTCATCTCACCCAACATCTCGTGAAGGTGTATGGATTCTACGTCCAGTATCTGGGTGACAGAATCCTCATTGTTGTTTCCTTTTATGTGGTGGATCTTCTGCTTGTCTTTTTTCTTCACTGGTATTACTGTTTTCTTCGTACCAGACTTGCACATCTTCACCCAGTGGTTTGCTTTACCACAGGCTCTACATTCAGAACCGTATGCAGTGCATTTGTTTTGGTCATCGAAGGGGTGTTGTCTGCTGCACTTCCTGCAGGTCTTGGGGTTTTTCACTTTTCTGTTTGTGTTCTTTATAGCATAAACCCTTTCTTCTCTTTGCTGTGGGTGGATCTGCATAGATAGGGATTTCAGGCTCTGGTTGTGTCTATAGCATCGGCCAGTTTCAAGCTATCCTTCCCCATAAGAGACTTTTGCACTTAGGAATGGGCACTCCCCCATATTAGTTGATCAACTAATCTTTTCTCTATAATCTTAAATCTGCATTTTGCAGAAACTATTTTTAGTCTAGTGAGGAAGTTATCAACCATTTAATTAGTCTCTTGCATTAAGCCTTGAAATTCATAGTGTTCAATTCTATGATTAGACCTGGGTTCAAGGTGAGAAGAAAACTTTGAAAACATCTGCTCTGGATCATTTTGATTCACCTCTGTAAGCTCCCAACTATTAAATAAGTCAAGGCCTCGCTCCCCTGTCCAGAGAAGAATATAACTGATCTTCTCCTCTGCTGTTGCATTTTTAAGATAGCTTTTGAATGCTGCATTGCACGTCAGCTGAAACATTTTAAACAATTCAACAATGTCTTCAGCCTCCCAGTCCATCATTGGATGAACTGCTGTTGCTCCAGCCATTTTGTTTCAGTAATGTTTTTTCTCTTCTTCCCTTTTGTATTTCCATATAACCATATAACCATTTACAGAGCGGAAACAGGCCAGTGACTTACAACCAACTGTATGGCTTTATTCCTGTTCTCTTATACTGCTGCCACCATGTTATATCTCTGTGTTACTTGGGAAGCTTCTTAAATAACTTAGAGATGCAAGATTCAAATAACAAGAGATTTTACTTACTAATGTCTTTCACCATCTCAGGAAACTGTTCTCACACACACACACACACACACACACACACACACACACACACACACACACACACACACACACACACACACACACACACACACACACACACACACACACACACACACACACACACACATATCTACATATACATACATCCCCACAGTGGTACACTACAGTTACTACAGTGAGAAGGGTGTATTCTTACACGGTTACAAAATAGTTCACATTATCCTGACTATATAACAGTCAGAGGCAGGGATAATGTTTCAGGTCAAGAACCACACATTGAAATTGGAAAACTGAGAAGACATGAATGCAGAGATGGGGAGGGTGGGGATCAATAACCAAAAGAATGCAGTACTCTCTATAGTGTGCTGATCCAAAACATTGACGGACCATTTCCATCTGTAGTTGCTGTTTGACCTGTTAAGTCCCTCCAACTTCTCCTTGTTCCTTTTTAGAAATAGGGAGGGAACCCCAAACTTGTCAAGGTAACAAATTCTGGATGATAGAGTCTTTACACACGCCCTTAGAAACTGGGAGCTGTTTTAATCTTTCATAATATCTTCATTTATTGTTGAATCAATGAATGACTAACTGCCTTTATCTCCATCTCTTGTTAGCTCACCTTGCAAAAATCAGTCCAGTCGTACTTCAGTTTGAAAGATCTATCTGTAATACACGATCGCAGTTTGGTTTTCACATGTGAATATAAGTCATCTGATGATTTCCATGGGTGTACTACAAAGACAAAGGAACTGAATGGAAACATCTTGGATCTTTCTTATGTAACAGAAGATGAAAAATGTGAAGTGAAGAAGTTGTTGGACAAGATGAGTGAGTCTATTCAAGCTAACATTGGGTCTGCGCAGAGTTCTGGTGTGGTCTCTTCATATGAAGCAGGTATGTGCTTTTCAGTGCATCCCTACCTTAATTAGTGTTAAAAATTTGCTTCACTTATTGTCTCCAAATGGTATTTGTTTCCTCCCTGACAATACATTTTCTGTTTTGTCTCCACCTCTTTTTTGCTTCTGAACCTCTGTACCTCTGTGCACCTGTGTTGTTTCTTGTCTGTGACTTC
Organism: Narcine bancroftii; assembly: GCF_036971445.1. Classification (NCBI taxonomy): domain Eukaryota; kingdom Metazoa; phylum Chordata; class Chondrichthyes; order Torpediniformes; family Narcinidae; genus Narcine; species Narcine bancroftii. Next base: position 180,466,880 of record NC_091475.1, read on the forward strand.
TTTGGAAAGTCTTACTAACTAAATCTTGTCCCAAAAGTAAATGCATAGAAAATGTAATGCTCATAGGGAACTTGAGCCTTGCAACACAGTTGTATTTATGTGGGCTGGTAGGATACTCCAGAATTAATACAGGATTAAAGGACATCTCTTGCGTTGATTTCTGCAAAAGATTTGCTGATCACTATTCCTGTGACTGAGCCAATCCTAGATCCAGGACTGTAGTGTGGTGGGACACCTGCACTGCCAGGTTGGAAGCCATGGGCCAATGCATACTTTCCCACCTCTCCGGCTGAGAAGTCTGCTGGCTGAACCCATGCCGTTACCATGGCACAGGTACAACAAGCTCGTGAAAATTGATCAGAGAGATTGCTGCCAGGTGAAAGGTGAGTAAAGTTCAGAGTTACACTTAACCACATTAGTTGTAACTATGTTTTAAACTCTTAATTTACTCTGAATAGACCTGTGGGCAGTTGATTTGCTAGGCATCCTACAGAAGAATTTGTTCTGTGGCTGAGGGTGTAGACGACTACTCTGGGTGGAAGATGGTCAGTCCTATTACTAATTGGTCTTCACTGCAGACGCCCTGCTGTTCCCCAATGGCCCATTTTCCCTGACCGTCCCTTACCCCTCATTTAACACTTTCATGGGTCTTTTTCCCATATTAATTCTGGAGGATCCCACAGAAGCAGTTACCAGCCCATATAAATATAAATAAGTGGTGTGTCGTTCATGTTCCCCATCAGCATCAGGTTTCATAGTCTGGTCATTTAGTTTATTGATCCTTTGACTGATTTTCTTTTCTTGTAGTGCTATTTGACAGGCGTTAAAGTAAGGTGGTCATCAATAAACCCATGATAAACAGAGAAAATTTTTATCTGATTCACAATGGATCAGAAAAAATATTAAAATGAGCAGATGGCTGGAGGAGAAAATTAATTATGCAGGAGGAACTTTATTAATACCAAATTGAAAGCCATCCTAGGAGTTTTATTGGACTATGTTTATGGTATATAGATTCAATCCATCTATTTATTCATTGTTCTTTACTCTCATTACAAGACAATATGTTTGGCTCTGATCAGAATTTAAGGCTAAGCCCCACTGATATAAACATATGTGTTAGATAGCTAGCTAATGTATTATTAATGGCATCTATTGTTGTTATATTAGTTCACAATAACATGTTCTGTTTGGTAATTGAATTACAAGCATTCAGAATGTAATAGAAGAAATATTTCAGGGGCCAGTTACCATGGGTCACTTTAATGTAACTAATCCACTCTCCAAATTAAATCTTTTCATGGTCTGGCCAGAGTGAGTTATGGATAGGCCCTGGGGTAATAAATGCAGAGTCCCTAGATTAAAAATATACATTTGAATTTCACCATAGCAAATGGATAGTTTATATCTGAAATAAAAAATAAAATTTGGGATTTGTTATGGTGACCACAAAGCTACCCAATTGTGGTTAAAACCCACAGGTTTCTTGAAGGAGGGAAACCTGTCACCTTTACCCATTTAGGTGTATGTGTGACCACAAGCTCACATGTACTTGTCTTGTAAAACTGTGACCATAAGGCACAGGAACAGAATTACATCTTTCGGCTCATTTGGCTGATTTACTATTCCCTTTAACCCTGTTTCCTGGCTTCTCCCTTTCCAATCAATAACCTATCGACTTCTGCCTTAAAAATACCCGATAACTTGGCCTCCTCAGCTGGCCATGCCAATGAATTCCATAGATTACCATCCTCTGGGTAAAGATTTTTGACTGCCCCTTGGAATAGTCTAGCAAGCTATTAATGATGGAATAATTTGGGATGCATCATGAATTAATTGTTTTACTAGCTTCAGCTTTCTCTCTACAAAAATATTCACAAAAAATTGAAAAATCAATATATTGTCTTTCAAAAACAGGCTCTTCAGAGGATAAAGTGTGTTGTTCAACTCAACCATGTGCAAAGCGTTCATCTGGAAAGCAAGAATCATCATTGCAGTTGCCTGCAGTGAATGAGAAATCTTATCTTCTTCAGTTTACACAACACTTGCCTAGATATATAGAATGAATGCCTGTAAGAAAAATAAAATAAATGACATGCTCTCAACTCAAAGAGGATTCCATATCCTTGAATTGCTCGTTTGGATGAGTTGGAATGCCTACATCTTTTTAATTAACCTGACTTTTGGACTAAGCTAACTTGTTTTTGCAATGTCTCCTGAAGCGAAGAGTTTGAGGAAGTGTAAAATAGTTCATTCAAAGGCCAGTAACAGTGGTGTATATTTCCAATGAGGAAATCTTTCATCTGTGCTGCATAGGAAAAAGTCGAGTGTGAGCTTTTTATCTACGCTACATGCTGTAAGTGGCTGGCTAGAGGTGGACTGATGACATCGTGATGACGCAGTCAGCCTGCGACCCAGGCCCCAGTCATTCATCATTTAAAATAAAAAGAGGTTCCTGTTATAAAACCTAAGGTTTCTTCTTGCAGCTCTTCTGCCCAGCGCTGGCCCTTCAGCATGCCAAACCTGGCTCTTTGTTCCCCTCTTTCGTCCATTAGTCTCCCCGTCTCTGCTTCTCCATGTCCACTCCTTAGGATCTTGTAGTAGTAACACCACAGAAGTGCTGGAGGTCAGAGTCCCTCGGCATTTCCCAGAGCGAATATAGCTGCCTGTGGAATTATTGGTAATGAAGATGGGCATTGCTCACCGCGTATGTATGCCGTCATGTGGACGGGTGACATTACAGCACTAGTCGTCCCACCTCCATTGGCTCCAGAGGACACAAGGCACTGCTTTTCGTGAGCAATGCTTCAGCAGCCTCTATAAAAAGATGAGTGGTCATTGTTTTCTGCCTATGGAGCCGGCCTCAAAGTGGGGCTCCTCCATAAAAACGACTGTAGTTACAAAGTTTGTCCTCTTTATATGCCATTGGAATCTTTCTAATTACTCCACAACTTGCTATTTGACCAGCACAATCCTATATTATTGGTGCTTTGTAAGGGATTACTTAAGGTGGCATGTGAGTGGAAACAAAAAGGTTGAGAACCTCTGGATTAGGGGCATCATCCTTTTCATTTCTACCTTAATTTTGTTTTATAACTTTTAGGATGAGTTATATGCCTTTCAGTGTACACGCAGGGTAGAGAGAGGCCATTCTCAACAGCGAGACCAGGCTAACATTTGTGTTGCCATTCACGCCTCCCTCTTCTATGAAAATAGCCTGAACTCAGTGATCAGATTCTCTTTGACTGAGATTTTCAAACTTATGGCCCAAATGTCTGTGCTACATATTTTGTTTAATGATTTGAAAAGTGTTGTTTTTTCTGAAATGGTTCAATACCACTGTTGCCAGTGGCCAGCAATGTTGCACTTACGATGAAGTCACAATACCATCCCACAGTATTCTATGTGACGCTGATGAGACAATTTAAATGTCATCAGATATTTATAATCATCCCTGCAAAAGAAAGAAAGGACTACGTGAGGTGAAGGCAAAATTGACTGGAAATTCAATCTATCTAATGTTGGTGGGCTGGAGCCTGTGCGTAGAGTTCTTTGGTGTTTGAATTCAGCCATTGATAAGGTAACCATCTGTTTTATGGTTTGCTGACAAATTCAAGTTTCAGTTGATGTATTTTATCTTACATTCTTTCTAGCATGAGCAGCAAATATTGCAAAGCTGAAGCATCTATCCCACCATATCAATCTAATTATCCTACCTGTTCAGATATCTCAAAACCACCCCACCAAAAAAAATGTTTTGATGATCACACTCTTGTTTGCAAGAATTTACCCTAAAATCATCTGCAGTATTACTTCCATCAGAACAGAAATTCAGCACTTCAAAATATTTAACTGAGGGAGATTATGAAAAGCTCCATTTAAAGTACATATCAGCTATTTAACCAATCTTCTGGAGTTTTTCGAGGAGGTTACCAGGAAAGTTGATGAAGGAAAAGCTGTGGATGTTGTCTACATGGACTTTAGAAAGGCCTTTGACAAGGTCCCTTGGGGGAGGTTAATCAGGGAGGTTCAAATTTTAGATTGACCCTGAATTGAATGTGCCCAGAAGTATTGAACTGCATGTTTCACAAACATTTCTATGACTGATTTCACCCGCATTGAATTCGCCCATCGTTATTGAATGAAGATCTATCGGGACCAATGCCTGAAGAGGGCGCACAAAATCAGTGAACCGGTGCGGACTCGAAAGGCCCACATGGCCTGTTTCCGCTCCGTATATGGTTATATGGTTATAAATGCAATTATCTTGTGTGCAGTCAAAACGTGGCATTCCAATTTGTCTGATGGATGCTGGAGTGTGATATCAAGTGATGCTTAAGGCGAATGTTCAGGGGAATACCTTCACTTAATGGGAGATGAGTGTATGGAATGAGCTGTAAGTGGAGGTGCTGAATGTGGGTTCAATTTTGACCTTTAAGAGAAAATTCGATGGAAAGGCGATGGAGGGCAGTGATTGGGTTGCAAGTTAATGGGACTAAAAAGAATAATATTCATCACAAACTAACAGACAAAGACCCTGTTTCTGTGCTGTAGTGTTTTATGGTTCTGCTGTTCTAAGAGGCCCATGAATATTATAATATTTAGGGTTACCACTCCAGACAATGCCAGTGTTTGGTAGAAGATCTTGTAATTCTGTGCTTTGGATAGATTGAGATTTAGGAAGTGTGAGCAATGAACACTTACATTCACTTCTCCTTATTCTTGGGATTTGCCTCTGCTTAGAACACTTATAATTATGGAATTTAATTTCAGACATCCTCTTATTGTTTTGATATATTCAGCCACTCACTGGTGTTGGTTAATCCATTGCAGAGGTGGAGATTCAACATTTTGCCATTTATGATTACATGTAAAGGGATTCAATAAAAACATTTGGGATTAATGAGCAGCTAAACTAAAGTTTGAACTTGCACAGCAGGCAAAATCCAGAGCCTCTCCATCCTGCAGTAAGGGATCTTGACTGTGATATGAATACTCAACAGCGTCAATGTGATTTTATTGGGTGTTATACTTTGCTATTCAAACTATTTGTGTACTGAATGATGCATCTTATCTGTGGAGTGGATCATGATCATAAAAAATTAATTCCTAATTTTTAATAAAAACATGCAGGTGTTTTGAACAATAAAATTCTATGATGGAATATTTGGAAATGTTTTTGAGAGATAAATTAGAAAAATTAGAGTAGGTTACATACATACACACACTTTAAAACAGATCTTATTTGAAATACTGAAGAATTCATATTCAGTAACTTTACAGAAACTTTGGAGAATGCTATGCACATCTCACAATTGAAATGATGTCAATGAAATGAATAGGCTATTGTCTTGGAAAGTCAGGTTGTCTGTGTTGGACCTTTTTGCAAGGCTCTTGACTGCTCTGCAAAGTGCTCACTCAGAGGTCATTGAGAGGTTTGTTTACCTAAAACAACATATGGATGAGAAGACTGACTCCTATTGTTTGCTGGAGAAGGAGGGGGTTTTGCAAGTGAGAGAGAGAAGGACATGTGGCTGGCAGTTGGAATCTCAGAGAGAGGGAGAAGACTGAACAGAGTCAGACAGGAGAAGCTTGTTGGAACTGAAACAGAAGCTCCAGAGTGGCGGATGGGTGGAAGTGCTATCTGTCTGATGTTTCTCTTGGAATAAGTGAAACACAAAGGAACTCTGTAGTAGCCTGAAAGAAAGAGGTTATCATCTGGTAAAACCCTGATGGGGCAAGTTTCATCAGCAAAACATTGAGGTGACAAATGGTGGTACCTCAGTTGTGGAAATCTTGGAAAAATACATTTCGCTCCAAAAACCTACAAGAGCCTTCCTGAGCGGTAAAGGTTTACCTTTCGAATAACAAAGCCTGGTGAACTTCATACATGTTAAATTCTGTGCACAGTATAAGAATTGCCTGCAACCAAAGAATTTGGAAGAATGAGAAGTGAGATTGAATTGTGAACCAAAGAACTTTTCTTAAATTTACACACACATTACATACATGTGCACTTAGAATTAGAAGGGGGTTAAGTTAGGTTAGTTAAGTTAATAGTGATAAGTTAAAGTTCGATTCTGTTTTCATGTTTAAAGATAATTAAAAACAACTTTTGTTTAACTAACCATTTGTCATGTTGAATATCTATTGCTGTTGGGTTTTGAGGTCCTTTGGGCTCGTAACATTTTATGGGAGCATGCACAGCAGGTCTCCCTTAAATCTGTTCAAAATTTATTTTATTAAAAAAGTCATGGCCCTTTAATTATTTTGAAGAATCTTTACTTTCACATAGGAAATTTGCTAAAATAGGTGATATTTTAAACTATCCTCTTATTTCCTAAATGATGCTTGTGGTTTCTCTCCCAATCATGCAATTTCATGAATTGATCTTTCGTTGTGTGAAAGTCTGTCCTCCGTCTGAGTTGAAAGCTTTTTCTTGACTGAAAGTAAAAAGAAATAAATATGATTGTACTTGTTGAAAAAGCACCTTGCTTGGAATAATTTGAATAAGATTTATTGGAGTATTGAGTTTTCATTAAAAAAAACTTACCTGATTTAAAACATGTAAAGCTCATTTGAATAGTCATAAGACTTATGATATGTTTCCAGACCTTCATAATTGTTTGTACTGTAATCAAGTTTAAACTCACAGAGTGCAGGTGTTTAGCAAAGTGGTTGTCCGATCTACATTTGGTTTCACCAATGTAAAAGAGGCTGTACCGAGTACACCAAATGCACTAGACTAAGCTGAATGATGTTGATGTAAAGCTCTGCCTCACCCGGAAGGTCTGTTTGTGGTCCTGGGTGGAGGTGAGGGGGAGTTGCAGGAAGTTTTGCACTTTCTGCGATTTCATCAAAAGTGGCTAAGGGGCTGGGAGGGAAGAGCAGATTAGGGATTCTCAGAAAGGCTGATCACATGCAAAAAGTGGACAATATGGCTGATAGTGGGATCATGTGTCAGAGGATAATGTGTTGGATGTGGAGGCAGGTGGAGTGCAAAGTGAGGAACAGAAGGACTCTGCCTGGGTTGGAGGAGGGGTGTGCAATGAGGGTGGAAATACAATTATCAGGTGATTTCCCCACCATATCTAATCTGAAAGCTCCCAAAACCCACCTCACCTGCTTCTATCTCCTCACCAATATTTACAAACAGAATTGCTTTAGCAGACCCATTGTTTCTACCTGCTCCTGCACCACTGAACATATCTCAAAACCACCTTGTCCCCTCTTGTCCATTCTGTTCCCACCCACAATCAGGACACACTCATGCTTTCTACCTCTTTACACATCCATTCCCTGCCTTTCTGCCGTGTATGTTGAAAAGTCACTGCTCCAATCCTACTTGGGTACCACTCCCCAACTCTTCCTCCGCCAAATTATTGACACCATTAGTGCTACCTCTTGTACCTGTGTAGAACCTGACAATTCATTAATTTCATTGCCATCTCCCACCCTGCCCCAAATTTACCTGGACTGTTTCTGACACTTCTCTCCCCTTCTTGGATCTCTCTGACTCTGTCTCAAGAGACAGCAAGCCATGGACATCTTTTACAAACTCACTGACTCCCTGGATAATATCTCTTCCCATTTGGTCTCTTGCAGTCCCATGCTTCCAATTCCTTTGCCTCTCCCACATTGGTTGCCAGATGAAAATTTCTATTCTCGGTCATCCAAAATGTCCTCTCTAATAAACACGGATTCCTCTGACTGTCATTGATGTAGCATATATCCGTATCTCTTCCCTTACCACCTTTCCCTCTGGGAGAATAAGGATAGAGCTACTTTGATCCTTATATCCCACCAGCCTCCACATGCAAAATTATTCTCCAATATTTCCACCAACTTCAGCATGATCCCACCAACAGCCATATCTTTCTATCATGGTCCTATCTGCTTTTTTGCACTCTCTGGGAGGTTCTCTTGTCTGTTCTTCCATCCCCACCCATCATAGCGCCCCATTTAAGGCACTTCTTGCTCTAATTCCAGAAAATGCAAAACCTGTCCCTACATCTTTCCCTTCACCTTCAATCAAGGCCACAAACAGATGTTGCAGGCGAGGCAGAGCTTTACATGCATATCATCCAACTACATCTACTGCATTCGGTGTACTTGGTGTGGCCTCTCTAATGGTGAGATCAAACACAAATTTGGTGACAGCTTTGCTGAACACCCTCGACATGTCTGTGGGTCTAAGCTTGAGCTCTGGTAGCAAACCATTTCAATTCCCTTCATCCTTCCCACACAGATATATCTACCCTCTGGCTGATTCATTGGTAGGGTGAGGTCAAGCATAAACATACACCACGGTACAGGCCCTACCAAACTGGCCACAAGCCCGTGCCACCCAAATACACCAAACACTGTACATTTTGGGAGGGTGGGAGGAAACCCACACAGACATAGGGAGAACATACAAACTCCTTCCAGAAAGCATGGGATTCGATCCCAGGTGGCTGGTGCTGTAAGAAAGTTGCACTAACTCCTTCGCTAACTTGAGGAGCAATGCATCATATTCCCCCTGCATAGAATACAACCCAACAAGAATGAACTGATCCTCCTGATTTTAGGCAACCTCCACCTGGTTCCAATGTTCCCATCTCTTCTCTCGTTGCTCTGTTCTTAAATTTCTCCCTCATCTTCCTCCCTGTCAGTAGTCCCTTCCTCTCTCACCTTCTGTCTAAAGCCCTATCACCTTTTAATCCCACTCTATCTTTTCAACACCTTCATATATTTGTTATCTCTCTGTACGATCAATCAGACAGAATCATGATTAACAGACTTTAATCATCTTAAAGTGTCAGCACTTTGCATGTTGCTGGCCCAGTTCCAAGGCAGATACTGAGGGAGGGGTTTGGGCATGACAGCCTTTATGGGGATATCTGGGAGGGAGGAATCACAGGTTCAGAGGATGGGCCAGTCCATACAGTACATACATAATAGTGGTAGCACCACATTCACCCCCTCCTTTTTAAACCAAGTCCAGTGGGATGGTACGGTTTAGTGTTCATTGCAGTTCCAACGTCCCTTACAGGTTCAGCCTGTTCAGTGGTCTCGTCTGTCGCTGGCACAGCTGTCGTTTCCAGGGCGGTGCCTCTGATGGCTGAGGGGGTGTTAGTACAGTGGTGTTGTTTGGGTTGGTTGGAGTTTGGGATGCAAAATCAGGAGGGGCCAGTTGGTCAGGGTTACTAGGGGAGGGGATTGGCCAGTCGGTTGATGTGCATGTGCCAGGTATCAAATGGAGACGGTGTCCTGTTGCCCATCCTGATACTCCACATAGGTGTATTGGGGGTTGGGGTTGGCATGGAGGAGGTGGACCTTCCCGACCAGAGGGTCAGTTTTGAGGTGTCTGATGTGCCGTCAGCCAGGATGGTAGTGTGATTCTGGATGCCAACTTCCTGGGGAAGGAAAAGAGCCTTTCATATGGTTATATGTGGTGTTGCATTCGTGGCCATACAGAGAAGGGACCTGGTGCCATGGAGTGCATCGGGGAGGGCGCCTTGCCACCAGAAGTTGGGGAGTTCTCTTGATTTAAGAGCTCAGAGAACCACCCTGAAAATGGTGGCATTTTCCCTCTCAACCTGTTTATTTCCCCAGGGTTTATAGCCCATTGTCCTGCTATGCCTTTGGCCAACAGGTACTGGCACAGCTCCTTGTTCATAAAGGAGGACCCCCGGTCGCTATGCATATAGCAGGGCTATCTGAACAGAGCGAAGATACTGTGTAGCGCCTTTATAATTGTGGCCATGGTCACATCCGGGCAGGGGATGGCAAAGGGGTAGTGGGGTCCAATGTTACTACTGCCTTCGAGCGCCAGAAGTGCTATCTCTGCGGGCATGGGAAGCAACCCCATAAGAGTTGCCCAGCCCAAAGTGCCACATGTTCTGCTTGCAGGAAGAAAGGGCACTACATGAAAGTGTGTAGGTCCCAACCTTACCCCAGCAGTGCCGTGTGTGGCCGACAGACATTGCCATCTTGGACCGCCCCACTTCCGCCTTCACCTCAGACGTCACATCTGGATCGATGGGGCCCTGGGGATGACAATCTGGGGTGGCACCACTTCCAGCACCACTTCCAGTGGTACGTGGCACAGGGACGGCCATCTTGGCAAGCACCCCCAAATCAACACAGCAGTGACTAGGACAGCAACCACACACTCATCTCCATCATTCTCAATCAAGACAGCCCATACCCACTGTGCAAAGCCATGATGAACATTGAGGTAAATGGCCCCCCTATGAACTGTTTATTCGACACTAGAAGCACTGAGAGCTTCATCCACCTGGGTACTGCACACCAATACTCTCCTGTGGTGACCCTGACGCAATGCAAAGTCTCCCTGGCCTCCCAGTCCCAATCAGCCGAGATCAGTGGCTGCTGCACTGTGACACTTACTGTGCTGGGCACCGAGTACTGGAGCTTTAAACTCCTGATCACGCCGCACCTCTACGCACCGGTCATACTGGGACTGGACTTCCAGTGCCAGCTACAGAGTGTCCTCATGCAGTTCAACGGCCCCCACCTGCCTCTCAGGGTCTGCAACACCAACTGGCTGACCCCCCTGAACACCATCCGTCACCTCTCTACTCTCCAGGTCCCCCACCACCCCTGTTCGAGAACCTCACCCATGACTGCAAGCTGGTAGCCACTAGGAGCAGATGGTACAGCCCTGGGGACAAAGCATTTATTAAAGCGGAGGACAAATGGCTTCTATCGGAAGGGGTCATAGAACCCAGCATCAGCCCATGGAGAGCCCAAGTAGTGGTAGTAAAGAGCAGAGAGAAACAATGCATGGCCATCAACTCCAGTCAGACCATAAACCACTCCACCTTACTAGATGCCTACCCACTCCCCCGCTTCGTCGACATGGTCAACAAGATTGCCCAGTTCCGGGTTTTCCTGACTATTGACCTCAAGTCGGCTTACCACCAAATACCAATCTGACACTGCCCATACACTGCCTTTGAAGCAGACAGCCGCCTCTACCACTTCCTCCACATCCCTTTTGGAGTCACCAACAGGGTCTCAGTTTTCCAGAGGGAGATGGATTATATAGTCGATGACTATGAACTCAAGGCCATTTCCCCTATCTGGTCAATGTGACCATCTGTGGCCATGACCAGCAGGACCATGGTGTCAACTTCCACAGGTTTCTCCAGGCACCCAAAAGCCTCAATCTGACCTATAACCAACAGAAGGGCCTGTTTAGCACTTTAAGGCTAGTTATTCTGGGCTGCGTGGTGGAGAATGGCATAATTGGACTAGATCCTGACTGCATGTTCCCCCTGTTGGGTCTCCATTTACCCTAGACCCTCAAAGCCCTGAAAAGGTGCTCGAACCTCTTCTCCTACTATGCCCAGTGGACCCCCAATTTTGTAGACAAAGCCCACTCCCTGATAAAATTGGGCATTTTCCCCCTGTCGGCAGAAGCCCAAGCGGCATTCAGATGCATCAAGTGTGACATCGCCAAGATGGCGATGCATGCTCTGGATGAATTCATCCACATACAAGTGGGAAGTGATGCATCCGACTTCACCCTAGCTGTCACACTCAACCAGGCGGGCAGACCCATGTTGTTCTTTTCCAGAACCCTCCAGGGCCCTGAGCTCTGGCACTCAGCCATTGAGAAAGAGGCCCAGGCCATAGTGGGAGCTGTGTGCCATTTGAGGCACCTCCTGGCCAGAAAACCATTCACCCTGCTGACTGACCAATGTCCAGTCACTTTTATGTTTAACAACAGCAGGGAAAGATTAAAAATTACAAGATCCTGAGGTGGAGAATTGAACTGTCAGCCCGGGAAGTTCAACGAGCCTCCCGATGCCTTGTCCTGGGGGACACAAGCCAACATGCAGCTGGATTTTCCCCAAGCCCTCTACAACAACCCCTGCCACCCGGAGCCAACAGGCTCTACCACTTTGTTAGAGCCTGCAACCTCTCCTACTCAGTCAAAGATATCAGGGAGTTAACATACAACTGGCCAATCTACACTGAGTGCAAACCCCAGTTATAAAGGCCAGACAAAACCCACCCCTTTGAGCAGCTGAGCATAAACTTTGAGGTGATTAAATTGTACTACCAATCAACCACAATCAGACAGAGAGTTGTGATTAATGGGCTTTAATCACCTTAAAGTGTCAGCACAGCTTGCCTGTTGCTGGTCTGATTCCAAGGCAGGTACTGAGGGAGAGGTTTGGGTGTTACAGCCTTTATGGGGATATCCAGGAGGGAGCTGTCACAGGTTCGGGGGCAGGCCAGCCCATACAGCACATACATATATCAATACACAATAGTGGTAGCACCACACTCCTCTTCTGATGCAGCAGCCAGATTCATTGTCTGATCCTGGCAGAATGAATGAGAAGCATGCAAGGGGTTGTGGGTAGAATCGATCTCGGGAGGTATGTCCAGCTGGCAGTAGCCAACCACAGCATTACTCTGGTTTACCACACCTTCCCACTTGGCTTGATAAAGTGTCCTGACATGAAACATTAACCAATCACCTTTACCCATGGATGTTGCCTGGCTCATTGAGTTCTTCCAGCAGCTTATCATCTGCTCAAGATGCCAGCAGTTTTTATATTTCCCTGACAGGTAATATCTTTTGTTGGGGAAAAATCTTGTGGCAAATATAAAAGTCAGGGCATGGAAATTTAATCTTGGTGCAATGGCATTCTAAAACTACAATGTTCTATGGTTTTAACTGTAGTGGCAATTCTTTTCTTTTTTGCAGCTCTTTGTTTATTCTACACCAGGCAACCACACAGCATTGCTTAGCAACAGAAGCTGAACCTCCTTCAGATGGTAACGAGGTGCAAACAGGTTCACTTCCATTCTGTAGGCTGAAAGAGAAGATACTAATTGCAAAGCCACAGCACTTGTGAAAGATGGAAATGTGCCTCGTATCATATATTAAGGAAGCTCCAGGTTATAAAAATGCCAAGGTAAGCATTAATCAAACTTGATTCATGTTTATGTAGCTCTAATGTATTTTATTTGTGATTTTATTTTTGATTTGTGCTTCAGAATGCTGGCCTTCAAACACACCACTGTCCCAAGCAGCTACAAGGCATTCAAGATGTAAGGAATGATCAAATAGAAGAGAAGAAAAGCAATCAGCTAGAAAAGGAAAAAAGGACTAAAATGTGTAAAGCAGAAAACTTCAGATCAAATACAACTGATCCTTGCTCAGGTGAGTTATGATGGTGGATAAAATAGAATTGTTACTGTACGATCAATCATGAATGCAGCCTATTAATGGAACAATATTTTGAAAGGCAATAGTAATTCACAAATAGCAGCTGTGAAATTTGGTAACATTGACTGACTCATTTTTGCAGGGGGCATATGTGACCATTGTGGTAGATGTGTAGGGGTGTAATCTAAGCTAGTAATGAAGGAACAACCATACTGCTGTAGTACAAGAATGAAAAAATGTATCTGAGGGTGACACTTTTAACTTCTCTCCCAATTCTTGTTTCCTCCCATCACCTGATTGGCATCTTTTTTTGTCAAATTGCCATGCTGATTCAGTGCAAGCCAAACTAGTTACCAGCTTTTTCTACAGAAATGCATTTTCTGCTTTTAGAATAGAAGCAGGAGTAGATCGCTCAGCCCCTGCCCTCCATCCAATAGGATCAGGCTGATCTGCCCATGGTCTTGTCTCCTCTTCTGTGCTAATTCCACATACCCCTCAATGACCAGATCTTCCAAAAACTTTTATTTCTTGTTTAAATATCCAATTATTAATATTCTGCATCCCTCTGGGATATAAACTTTCAGAGCCCCACCACCTACTGTGAGATAAAGTTCTACATAAGGTATGAAGCTACTGCTTCTGGAAATGTTTGTCATTATTTTTCACACAACTGCCAGATTAGACTGTCTTTTTAAAAAATTTTTAAAGATTTTTCACACTATGAACCATACTGACCAAAATACACACAAACATTTCCCTCTTGAATATACACAGTGTCATTTTCTCCCCTTCCCCCCCCTCCCTTCCCTCCCTCCTTCACCTCCCCTCCCCACCCACTCAACGTTCAACATATATGATACATTAAACCCATTAAACAATGTCATCACACAATGAAAATAAACAAGAAATTTGTGTCTTTACATACTGGGTCAGTTCATTTTGTCTTCTTCTGTCATTTTAGGTGGTGGAGGTCCGCGGTAGGACTTCTCTGTTGTGTTCCATGTACGGTTCCCAAATTTGTTTGAATACTGTGATGTTATTTCTTAAATTATATGTTATTTTTTCCAATGGAATACATTTTTCTATGTACCATTGCTGTATTCTCAGGCTATCTTCTAATTTCCAGGTTGTCATAATACATTTTTTTGCTACAGCTAAGGCTATCATAATAAATCTTTTTTGTACTCCATTCAAATCAAGTCCAAGTTCTTTACTTCTTATTACTTAGAAGATCTCTGGATTTTTTGGTATGTTGCTTTTTGTGATTTTATTTAATACCTGGTTTAGATCTTCCCAAAACTTTTCCACTTTCTCACATGCCCAAATTGCACGTACTGTGTTCCCGTTTCCTTCTTACAGCGAAAACATCTGTCTGATACTGTTGGGTCCCATTTATTTAACTTTTGGGGTGTGGTGTATAGCCTGTGTAACCAATTATATTGTATCATGTGTAACCTCGTGTTTATTGTATTTCTCATAGTTCTGGAGCATAGCTTTTCCCATGTTTCATTCTTTTTTATGTTTAGATCTTGTTCCCATTTTTGTTTGGGTTTACAGCTTGTTTCCTCATTCTCTTTCTCTTGCAGTTTGATGTACATGTTTGTTATAAATCTTTTAATTATCATTGTGTCTGTAATCACATATTCAAAATTGCTTCCTTCAGGTAACCTCAGCCTGCTTCCCAATTTGTCCTTTAAGTAGGTTTTCAGTTGGTGGTAAGCAAACATTGTACCGTGAGTTATACCATATTTGTCCTTCATTTGTTCAAAAGATAATAATTTATTTCCCGAAAAACAATTTTCTATTCTTTTGATCCCTTTTCTCTCCCATTCTCTAAAGGAAAGGTTATCTATTGTGAAAGGGATTACTTGATTTTGCATCAGTAATAATTTTGGTATTTGATAATTTGTTTTATTCTTTTCTATGTAAATCTTCTTCCAAATGTTGAGCAGATGGTGCAGTACTGGTGAATTCCTATGTTACACCAGCTTTTCATCCCACTTGTATAGTATATGTTCAAGTACCTTCTCCCCTATTTTATCTAGCTCTAATCTGGCCCAATCTGGTTTTTCCCTTGTTTGATAAAAATCTGATGGGTATCTTGATTGTGCTGCTCTATAATAATTCTTAAAGTTTGGTAGCTGCAAGCCTCCTTGTTTGTACCATTCTGTTAATTTATCTAACACTATCCTCTGTTTCCCCCCTTTCCATAAGAATTTCCTTATTATTTTCTTTAGCTCCTTGAAGAATTTCTCGGTTAGGTGAATTGGTAACGATTGGAATAGGTATTGTATCCTTGGGAAGATATTCATTTTAATGCAATTTACCCTTCCTATCAGTGTTAGTGGTAAATCTTTCCAATATTCTAAGTCGTCTTGTAATTTCTTCATTAATGGCTGATAATTTAGTTTGTATAGATGGCCTAGATTATTATCTAGTTGTATACCTAGGTATCGGATTGCTTGTGTTTGCCATCTAAATGTGATTCTTTCTTAAACTTTGTGAAATCCGCATTATTTATTGGCATTCCTTCACTTTTATTTTCATTAATCTTGTACCCCGATACTTCTCCATATTCCTTCAATTTCTTATGTAATTCTTTTATTGATATTTCTGGTTCTGTTAAGTATACTATGACGTCATCAGCAAATAGACTGATTTTATATTCCTTCTCTTTTATTTTTATCCCTCTTATTTTATTTTCTGTTCTTATCAGTTCTGCCAGTGGTTCTATAGCTAATGCGAACAGTGAGGGAGATAGTGGACATCCCTGTCTAGTTGACCTGCTTAATTTAAATTGGTTTGATATATATCCATTTTCTGTCACCTTCGCCAATGGTCCCTTATATAATGCTTTAATCCATTTAATATATTTCTCTGGTAGGTTGAACCTCTGTAGTACTTTGAATAAATAATTCCATTCAACTCTGTCAAAGGCTTTCTCTGCATCTAAGGCAATTGCCACTGTTTCCTTGTACTGTATGGATTAAGTTAATGAACTTACAGATATTGTCTGTTGTTCGTTTTTTTTTCTTAATAAATCCAGTTTGATCTAGTTTTACTATTTTTGGTACACAGTCGGCCAATCTGTTTGCTAATAGTTTATCTATTATCTTATAATCTGTGTTAAGTAGAGATATTGGACTATACAATGCTGGCAAACAGAGGATGCCCAACTTGCCTTCTGCCTCCTATCCTGTCTCCATTAGATCCAGCGTTCACCAACATCCTAAAAATACTCTCTCTGCCCATGCTCTGGTCACCCCTCAAACCTTCAGACATTTTTTCATATTAATCAAACCAAGCTATGATCCAATCAGACAATATACTTTCCTCAGTGCATCAGGAGAAGTTTGATGGAGCTTGGAGGGTAAGGAGCTCGTGGACCTCTTTATCTTCCCAATTTGTAGGTTTTGCAAACAAGACTCTTGGAGTTCGCCAAGGTGGAATAACAGAAGAATTCAGCCAATGAAGTTGGAATTCGAGGGCCAAACCCATCAGGACCATTGCCTGAAGAGGGTGCACAAAATCAGTGAACTGGTGCGGACTCGAAAGGCCAACATGGCCTGTTTCCGCTCCGTATATGGTTATATGGTGTTAGTGGATCTTTCCCCGTCTTTGGTATTGTTGTAATTATTGCTGTTTTGCATGAATCTGGCATGTTTTGTGTTTCTTCAGTCTGGTTCATTACTTCCAGGAGAGGAGGAATTAATAAATCTTTAAATGTTTTATAGAATTCTATTGGGAGTCTATCCTCTCCCGGTGTTTTATTGTTCGGTATTTTTTTAAAATATATCCTGTATTTCCTCTATTTCAAATGATTTTATTAATTTATTTTGCTCCTCTTCTTGCAATTTTGGTAGTTCAATTTTAGCTAGAAACTCATCTATTTTGTCTTCTTTCCCTTCGTTCTCCATTCGATTATAGTCACTCGTAGAATTCCTTGAAGTTTACATTGATCTCTGTTGGGTTATATGTAATTTGTTTATCCTTTTTCCTTGATGCCAATACCGTTCTTTTAGTTTGTTCTGTCTTAAGCTGCCAAGCTAGTATTTTGTGCGTTTTTTTTTTCTCCGAGCTCATAATACTTCTGTTTTGTCTTCATTATGTTCTTCTCCACCTTGTATGTTTGTAGTTTTCATATTTTATTTTTTTGTCCGCCAATTCTCTTCTTTTTGTTGTATCTTCCCTTGTTGCTAGTTCTTTTTCTGTACTTACTATTTCCCTTTCCAGCTGTTCTATTTCCCAGTTGTAGTCCTTCTTCATCTTAGTTACATAACTTATTATCTGCCCTCTGATGAAGGCTTTCATTGCATCCCATAGTATAAATTTATCTTTCACTGATTCCGTATTTATTTCAAAGTACATTTTAATTTGTCGCTCAATGAATTCTCTAAAATCCTGTCTTTTAAGTAGCATGGAGTTTAATCTCCATCTATACGTTCTCGATGGGATGTCCTCCAGCTCTATTGCTAATAACAGGGGTGAGTGATCCGATAACAATCTAGCTTTATATTCCGTTTTTCTAACTCTCCCATGGATGTGGTCTGACAACAGGAACAGGTCTATCCTTGAGTATGTTTTGTGTCTACCCGAATAATATGAGTATTCCCTCTCCTTTGGGTGTTGTCTCCTCCATATATCCAAAAGTTGCATTTCCTGCATCCATTTAACAATAAATTTGGTTACTTTGTTCTTTCTGCTAGTTTTTTGTCCAGTTTTGTCCATCTTTGAGTCCAAATTAAGGTTAAAGTCCCCTCCTATCAGTATATTCCCTTGGATATCTGCAATCTTCAAAAATATATCTTGCATACATTTTTGATCCTCTTCATTAGGTGCATATACATTGAGCAAATTCCAAAATTCTGAATATATCATTACATACCTCCCAGCTGGATCTATTATTTCCTCCTCTATTTTGATTGGTACATTTTTATTGATTAATATAGCTACTCCTCTGGCTTTTGAATTATATGATGCTGCCGTTACGTGCCCTACCCAATCACTCCTTAATTTCTTCTGTTCCACTTCAGTTAGATGTGTTTCCTGCATGAATGCTATATCAATTTTTTCTTTCTTCAGTAAATTTAACAGCCTCTTCCTTTTGATTTGGTTATGTATTCCGTTAATATTTATAGGCATATAGTTCAACATGGCCATTTCATACTTTGTTTACCTCTCATTTCCGGTTCCTCATCACTACCTTTCCTCCTTGTCCATTTCTGTTTTCTTTTTTTGAACACACTGTAAGACAACACTTCTAAAACATAAAATATTTCTACTATTCCCACATCTAAAATTCCCTTAACCCCAAATGTCCCCCCCCCCTCTCTGAGTTGCCCCTTGTCTCTTGCCGGGCAACCACAACTCCCCTCTCCATTTGGATTGTGAACCCGCTCGCAAGCGTCAACTGATTTCGCAGTGACTGTTATTCTCTCCCACCCAGCCCCCTCCAGAAAATACTTTTATCTTCACATATAACAAAGTTCACCCTCTTAATTCCCCCTTACTTCCTTTCTTCCCCTTCTTAGTTCTTACTTATACGTTATTTTTCTTCTTTATATGAAGTTTGTCGTTGTTCCTTGTTCTTGTTACATCTCTTCATCTCTCAGGTGTTCTGAAAATTCTCGTGCTTTCTCCGGATCCAAGAACAGTCTGCTTTGCTGCCCCAGGATAACTATTTTAAGTACCGCTGGATATCTTAACATAAATTTATAGCTTTTCTTCCATAGGATCGATTTTACTGCGTTAAACTCCTTCCCCTTCTTCAGGAGCTCAAAACTTGTGTCTGGGTAGAAACATTTTTTTTTTGACCTTTGTATTCTAGTGGCTTTTTGTCTTCTCTCAATTTTTTCATTGCCTTCTCCAATATATTTTCTCTTGTCGTATATCTCAGGAATTTTACTAGAATGGGTCTTGGTTTTTGTTGTGGCTGTGGTTTTGGAGCTAATATTCTGAGTGCCCTTTCTATTTCCATTCCTTCCTGTATTTCTGGCACTCCTAGGATCCTGGGGATCCATTCCTTTATAAATTTTTTCATATCTTTGCCTTCTTCATCTTCCTTAAGGCCCACTATCTTTATATTGTTTCTCCTATTATAGTTTTCCATTATATCCATCTTCTGAGCTAACAACTCCTGTGTTTCTTTAACTTTTTTATCAGATTCTTCTAATTTCCTTTTTAAGTCATCCACTTCCATTTCTACGGCTGTTTCTCGTTCTTCCACCTTGTCTACTCTTTTCCCTATTTCTGTCATGACCACCTCTAATCTACTCACTTTTTCTTCTGTACCTTTTATTCTTTTTATTTCATTAAATTCTCGTGTCTGCCATTCTTTTACTGCTTCCATATATTCTTCAGAAAATTTTCTATCTATGTACAGTCCATTCCCTTTATATTCTATTTCTCTGTGCAGAGTTTGATGTTCTCCCTCCTCTTACCCTGTGTCCGCTTCAGGACCTGTGTCCTCTACCTCTCTTCCTTGTATCTGTGTCTCTTCTGACTTTCTTGTTGGGCTGTTTATCTCATTTTGCTGGGTATTTTTTTTTATGGTGTCTTGATGTTGGTCCTCTTCCTCTGGGCTGGTCATTTGCTATGTCTCTGATTTCCTTTTTTCATTCTCCTCCCTCCCATTCCCGTTATTTTCTATATCTTCCCACTGGGAGCCCTGCTGTCGGGTCTTTCTCAGCTGTTCAAGCTGTGGAGTTCCACTCCACAGCTGGTCCCCCCTCCCATCGGTGTTGTCTTTGTCATGCGCGGTTGCGCACCTCTGTTTGGCTCCGCGAGCCATCTTTGTAGTCCTGCGTTCGATGGGTCGCAACACTGCGGGATTTCCACTGACCTCAGGGAGTGGGCTCCTCTTTCCATGATGGGTGCCTGCTTCTTCATACAGGTAAGGCCTTCACCTTTCTCTTCTGGCGTCTTTCCTTTTTTTTTCCCATTGTTTTTGGCTTTTCTTTCTTTGGTGCCATTTCCTCCACACCTTTATTTTTTATTTGTTGTGGTTTGTGTGTCTGTGGCTTTGCTTTTTCTTTACCAGCCCTCTCCAGAAAAGAAGGAAAAAAGTATTCTCCTACCGGCCACTACTCCATTACGTGACTCCTCCCCAAACACAATCATGTTGAAGCAAGGAATGCTCTGAAAACTGTTAATTTTCCGCAGTTATGTAGGACATCCACGGCTGTCTCCAAATGCCTCCAACCTTGATAAAATTTAGCATTGCCTGGCAACTATGTAGCAAAGCCTAACAGCAAAGTCCTTACTTTCACTGAAAAATGTTTAATCCGTTCAGTTTCCATGCCCACCCTTGAATGTGATGTGGCCTCCAGGAGCCCCCATTGAGATGGCTGCTCTAACCCACCTCCTTTGCATTGTTATTCACTGCCATTCTTCCCTGTTCCCTCTCAGTCCTGATGCAGGGTCTTGACCCGAAACATCGACATAGATCTCTTGCCTCTACAGATGTTGCTTGATTCTTTGAGTTCTTCCAGATCCTGAGTTGGATTCCAGTTCTTACATTCTCCTTTGTCTTTAATCTTATTTTATCTTTGTCCTTTTCTGTAACTATTGTAAATGTAACAGAACAATAATCACAAGTATAAAAATGCTCTTTCTCTGATCAATCCTTCCACCTGGTCCTGTATCATTCCCAAAATCTCATTGCATAACTGGTTGGTAAATAATTCAAACTGAGCAAATTAGAGAAGTACTGGCAGTAAGATGAGGCGATTGCTGAAATAGAGTGCCAAATAGTACCCTTTAGGTGTACTGTATGGAGCTTTCTCTGCAGAATTCTGGAATGGCTGACAATGTTACATTAGTTGATATAAAATATCATTTGAGAATATTTTTTTTCTCTTGAAGGAAACTTTTGATATTAATCTGAAAAATGCAATTAATTAAGAACTTTCCATGTCTTTAGGAAGGTCATCAGCCTTTGATCCTTACCAAACTACATTCAGGCGTGACTTTGATCATCGCCCAGGGTCTATAACTGAACCCATTTGGTAAGTCTGAAATAGAACAACTTCCAGGGAATCTGATAACTTCAGGTTAAGTGGGAGAACGAGCTGAGTTCCCAGAAAGCTTATTAATTGTCCTTTACTGATAATATTCATTCATAGTCATGTGAAGAGTTGGCATATTCACAAACTATTGGTATCAAGTCTCTGATAATGAATTAAACTCAAAATATTCAGGTGCTTTGTGTCTTGGAAATTAAAGTCATGGCAGTCCAACGTGCTGGAGCTAGAACTAAATTTATATGCCCACTTCACTCCCATCATTGCAATCGGATGACAGTGCTTGGAGCAATTCCAGATGCTGGAATTTTGAGCAAACCATGAGAAGATGGAGGGACTCAGCAGGTTCGGCAGCATCTCGGAAGGGAAATGGTCAATCACTGTTTTGGTTTGGGAGCCTTTTTAGAGACTAAGATGGGAAGGGGAGATAGATGGTGGGGGAGTGCTGGGAAGGGCCCAAGAGATGATTGGATACTGGGAAAATGAAGGGAGGTGACATGGAAAGACAGGGAGGAGTCCACTGGGGGTGGAGGTGAGATTTAAGAGAAAAGCAAAGGGTGTGGGTAAAGGACAGATGAAAACAAAAGAAGAGGATGGGCGAGGCCTGGAACTGGAAAATCTGATGTTCCTGTCATTGGGTTTTGGGTGTCCAGAAAGTATATTTGTACCTCAAGTTTAGGTTCAGCCTCACCCTGGAAACGGACAAGGCCGAGGACAGACAGGCCTGTGTGATAATGCCCAAAGGAATTGAAATAGCTGGAGGGTTCCAACTGGACTGTGAACAGAGACCTGGAGCTCCGCAAAGCAGCCACATTTAGTCACTGGCGTCACGGGGGGTGGGGGTAAGGGGGTCGCGAGCTGCACCGGGCAACACCATCAGAGGGGGTGACACCAATATGACCGTCTATAAAAAAAATTTTGTGTAGTGTTTCACAGAATTTTAAAAATTAAATATATCCCTGTAGTTAGTTATAACAACAAAATCATTTTTCATCAGCCCAGCTTGCATGTATTAATATACCTACAAGGCTAAAACTCTAACTTGCTTTTTTGAACCATCTAATGCACTCCAGTCAGATCTGCCATTTGTTACCCAATTACAATGATGCTTTCAATCAAGCACGTGCTGTTGTTTTTGGTCCTGCTGGTGTTTTTATAGTCGCTGCTTTTGCCAAATTTTCTGATGTTTTAGTTAAATATTGTGGCAATTAGTATTTGAGCCTATATCAATAATTTTTTCTTACGGAATTTTCACTTTAATCACATGAAACTATGCTGTGTGTATGATATTGTAATTTAAAGGTGTAATTTTAATTTTGCTCGATGTTTATCTCACTACTATTGCCATTACATTCTGTAATATATAGGAATTATAAGTAACATTAGTAGAAAAAGATTACTAACGATTCTGGATGGTCTGGTACGGGAGGAGGTCCATGGGGGAGGGAGGGAGGGAGGGGGAGGGGGCGGGTGGTGACACCAACCCCAATGATGTCACAACGTTTAGTTTAATTGATGTGGAGAGTGTGAAACTGTCCATCCGTGGCAAACTTGTGTTCCACCTGTACCGGAATCACTACAGCAATTCCAAACGTATCTACTGAACCACCATGGTGGCTACACTCTCTCCAGTACCTAGTCCATGCCCAAGTTAGAATGGGGTCAACAAAAAGGCAGAATTACTCAGTGTAATGGTGGGTCAATTTCTGTTCTCTTCCCTCCTTCCCTCCTGGTTGTAGATAAGGATGATCATGACTCTGGTTTACTGCTGACCTTGTGTGTGTGGTGTTTACGTATTCTCCCAATGAAGGTTTCTACTGAGTACACGGATTTCTCACGGTATCCCAGATGCATGTTGGGAGATTTATTGGTTATTTATTGTAAATTGTTTTATTTTGGTAAGTAGCAAAACAATGAAAGGCGAGTTGATTGGCATGTGATGTGGCCATGGGGAAATGAGGAAGGGGAAGTGGAAGTCCTGGAGTAGGAATGGCCAAATGGTCGTCTTCTGTGTCATAATAAGTCAATAACTGTAGGAACAGGACTGAGCCACACTACTTCATCTGCAGTCGTCGCCGAGGTCAGACTATTTTCCATCCTTTACTTCTCTCATCAAGAATCTGGAAGTAAGTGTTTGATGTTTTATTGCCTCTGATGGATTGTCACCATCCAGACTGATCCGATGGGATGACAACAGCAGCTTTAGGTCTGCTGGGAGACAGCCCTCTGTTTACTCCTGTGTTTCTTTGCTGGGACAGTATGTTAACACAATGCTGCAGAACATCTTTGTGCATTGGACTCACCACAGGTAGACAGCTGCTAAACACCTCTGATTTCCATGCTTGTGAAGCTTGTTGATACAGATAAATTCCTCTGCAGATCTTAGTTAAGAAACCCAGAAGGAGATGGATGGCCAATTCACTCACACCGCAGCCACCTTGAGAACAGTGTGCTAAGGGACCAAGATTTTGGCTGTGCACAAAGGATCTTTTGGGGATGGTCCTTCTTTTCTCACCAGCTAAAGGAGATCAAGTACTTAATATCTTGCTTACAGGAGCAAGAATAACTCAGTAGGGGCTCCTTAAGCAAGTTAAGGAGGAACAGCAGAAACATCAGAGCTATGTACAGTGATTTAAGTGTGAGCCCCTTTTGGAGGGGCATAATATTGTATGCATACATGCATAGCTGTGCGGTACCGGATGTAAACAGCGTCTTCATTGTTGGGGTCTTTCATGGCTTGGTTCAGCATCATGCTGAAGAAGATTGAAAAGAGGGTTGGTGCGAGAACACAGCCTTGCTTCACGCCATTGTTAATGGAGAAGGGTTCAGAGAGCTCATTGCTGTATCTGACCCCAACAATGAAGACGCTGTTTACATCCGGTACCGCACGGATGGCAGTCTCTTCAATCTGAGGCGCCTGCAAGCTCACACCAAGACACAAGAGAAACTTGTCCGTGAACTACTCTTTGCAGATGATGCCGCTTTAGTTGCCCATTCAGAGCCAGCTCTTCAGCGCTTGACGTCCTGCTTTGCGGAAACTGCCAAAATGTTTGGCCTGGAAGTCAGCCTGAAGAAAACTGAGGTCCTCCATCAGCCAGCTCCCCACCATGACTACCAGCCCCCCCACATCTCCATCGGGCACACAAAACTCAAAACGGTCAACCAGTTTACCTATCTCGGCTGCACCATTTCATCAGATGCAAGGATCGACAATGAGATAGACAACAGACTCGCCAAGGCAAATAGCGCCTTTGGAAGACTACACAAAAGAGTCTGGAAAAACAACCAACTGAAAAACCTCACAAAGATAAGCGTATACAGAGCCGTTGTCATACCCACACTCCTGTTCGGCTCCGAATCATGGGTCCTCTACCGGCACCACCTACGACTCCTAGAACGCTTCCACCAGCGTTGTCTCCGCTCCATCCTCAACATCCATTGGAGCGCTTACACCCCAAACGTCGAAGTACTCGAGATGGCAGAGGTCGACAGCATCGAGTCCACGCTGCTGAAGATCCAGCTGCGCTGGATGGGTCACGTCTCCAGAATGGAGGACCATCGCCTTCCCAAGATCGTATTATATGGCGAGCTCTCCACTGGCCACCGTGACAGAGGTGCACCAAAGAAAAGGTACAAGGACTGCCTAAAGAAATCTCTTGGTGCCTGCCACATTGACCACCGCCAGTGGGCTGATAACGCCTCAAACCGTGCATCTTGGCGCCTCACAGTTTGGCGGGCAGCAACCTCCTTTGAAGAAGACCGCAGAGCCCACCTCACTGACAAAAGGCAAAGGAGGAAAAACCCAACACCCAACCCCAACCAACCAATTTTCCCTTGCAACCGCTGCAATCGTGTCTGCCTGTCCCGCATCGGACTTGTCAGCCACAAACGAGCCTGCAGCTGACGTGGACTTTTTACCCCCTCCATAAATCTTCGTCCGCGAAGCCAAGCCAAAGATGACATGCATAGGCATCATTGTAGAGTTTTTGATGCTGATTAGATGATTAAAGTTTCAATCATCCACAGGAAGTGGTTTCAAATGATGAAATGTATTTTTGCTGAATTAAAGGTTTTTGGACAAAAAACAGGTAAACCGGTAAGACCAGTAGGCCCTCCTTAGACAAGGATAGAAAGAGGGGGGAGAAGAGAGACCGACCAAGTGAGAGAAAGAGTGTGGAAGAGAGACAGAAGGAGAGAAAGAGACAGAGAGAAATATCATGCAAGGCCGTATTCACATAGGGTGTTCAGGAAACTGTTCTGCTATCTCAACATCAGCCACAACCCAGGGCTGTGATATTTGCACATTGCAGAGTTATTGTGATTGAAATCAACAACCCACTGCAAAGCACCACTCCAAAGTCAAAGCAAGATAGTGGTGCCATTGATGTGAATAATGACAGTAACTATGGCTCTGGTCTCCTGTGGCTTGTTTCTTTCCAAGGGATTGCTGGTGATGAAAGCCACATTGTTGTGGTTACTGCTCCGTAATGGAAGTTGAAAAGCATTGCCAAATATTGTGCATTTCAGGCTTTCTTGTTTTTATTTCAAGTATCCAACATCTGCAGCTTTTTGCCTTTCAGGAAGAAATAACTTTATTTGATTTTTGCAGCGAGAAGGAATCGGACAACTCCAGGATGGAGGATAGCAGCAGCTGCATGCACCTTGCTTTATAGGTATTGTACCATGTACCGAATTCTCTAAAGGAATTCTACTCTTTCAAGCTGCATATGGTGAGTTACCAGAGATAGCAATACCTGGTAGCTCAGGAGCAATTATTCTGCAGCAGTAACCTACATTTCAACCACCACAGTAAAGAAAAGGTGAGGCAATGGGATACAAGAACCTTCTGGCGAAGGAATGATTTATAACTCCAGTCCATGGTCCATGCACCCATATAGAGTAGACAGAGTGAGCCAAAGAATATATTGATTCCAACATCTGCAGTCTCTTGGGGCTACAGTGTGAGCCACATTGGGAGAAGACCATTGCAGAGCACTAATTCTACAGACGGGAGGACTTGAACCATGATGGGCTGAGAGACTACCAGACTCCATCTGCATCTTCAAGACAGTGCTGCCTTAAGGGACCAGTTATCAAGAAGCTGGGGAGCAGGAGCAGGATGACAGAGAAGAGGAACTGGCAGAAGAGGTTATGAGGCTTCAAGGTTGTTATCCTCAGCACTAATGTCTTCTACGCAATCAATTCCACACTCTCTAGTTAATCATCACATGAATAAAACCCAAGGCAAATAATACAAAGGGTTGTGTTGAAAGTTACTGGCTTCAGTGCAGGGCAATGTCGCAGCTCAGGTTCACCAGACAGGTTGGCAGCAGTCAGGGCAGTGGCAAGGGTAGGAGTGCACGTGCTGCCATCTTGTGGCCATAAGAGCACTTGTTACTTTCTGTGGGTAAGATCTTGGTGAACAAACAGTTCAAATGCTCTGATGACCTGAAGAGTCCATATAAAAAGGTTTTTTTTTTAAAAAGTATTACATGGCAGAAAACTTCTGGAATGACCAGTATTGCCCACAATTTCCCAAATATGGCCTAACCAAAGTTTCATATAGCTGCCACATGACTTCCTTACTTTTATACTCAATGCTTGACCAATGAATGCAAGTGTGCTCTACACTTTCTTTTCCACCCTAGGTACATGCATTGCCACCTTTAGGAGGCTAAGAACTTGGACCCCAGATCCATCGGCACACCAATACGGTTAAGGAAACGTATTTTCCCCCTCACTTTTGACCTCCTCAAACTTGTCCAGATTGAATTCCACCTGCCATTTCTCTGCCCATATCTGGAACTGATCTATATTCTGTTATATTCTTTGACAGCCCTCTACACTGTCCACTACCCCTCCAATCTTTGTGACATTTGCAAACTTGGTAAACCACCCACCTACTTTTTCATCCAAGTCATTTATATACAGTAAAACCCCTGGTATCCGACACCTATGGGGATTGGTAGATGCCGGATTAAGTGTATTTTCTGGTTGCTTGAGATTTACAATGACTAATACACTTGCATTAAGAATAAACAGTTTAAAAGAATAAAGGTAAAAATTCTATACTATACTTACACTGAACAAACTTCACTTGCATGAATATATAATCCTTAAAGCATTTTACTATATTTTCAATCACATTCTTTGAAAATTTTTAACCAGCACTCCATCTACAGGTTTCTCCCCTTCCACGGAGCTGCCAGATAGACAAACAATAACATTATTGTTAAACCTCCCCACCCCCAAACCAAGTTTACAGATAAAGCCTCTGACTGGGAGAAGTCTTACTAAGTAGGCTAGAAGTTACCTGACTGAGAGGCTTTTATTACCATAAACAGAAGGCACGTCTCATGTCGCTGACCCAAGACCTGAGCTTGTTCTGAGGGAGGGGTTATGGCATTAGGGGAATCAAGGGGGAGGAGCACAGGTACAATCAGCAAGGAGCAGGCCAGCCATACATGTACAAACAATAAAACAGTGGTTCCACCACATAGGGATAAGGTGACACTTTAAGAGAGTCACCTTGACAGCGAATGGCATCAACTGGCTCTTCATCCTGGGTGTCACCATTTTATTCAAACACAACTGTATTCAAACAGATCCTATGCATAAAGCACAACCAAGGCACTTCTGTAGCTACATATTTGTTCCCATCTTCACCAAACGTTTGTGTAACTTCTGAGAACATTTATTTTTACAATTTTAAACTTAATGGACTTTTTACCCATTATTTTTTTCTTATTTATTTTAATTTTTAAATTGATTTTCCTCTTTTTTTGCCGATTGCTTGAATTCCAGATTTTACTGCATATCATAAACAAGGGTTCCAAAACTGATCCCTGTTGAACACACTGGCCATGTACCTCCAGCAGGAATAGCTCCCTTCCACCTTCACTTCATACTAACTACTGTTGCTTCCAGTGTAAGAGATTTGTCAAAATCATTCACAGAAACATTTCTTTATGATTTATAGCAATAAACACTTGCTAATATCCTTACAAATTCTGTTATCAAGATATTTTATGTTTAGCTTTGTGGTTGTTCAATCCTGGACCATGCAAACACTTTTCAATAAAAGCCTATTAGATGAATGAAATTTATTTAACTGTGATTGAGAAACTAATAATAGTGTGAAATTCTACTGTAAGTCTTGAATGTACTTCATTTATTTTTTTTCCTGCTTCTCTCTGCCTTACTGCAGTCCTAAGTCATCTAATGGGTATACATATCCATATCGGCTCCATGAGCCTATTGGTGTCAGCTCATATTCAAATGATTATGCCAGGAAATTGATTACCAGTCAACAGCCTCTGCAATGTCGTACAGGATCCAGGAGGAGCAAACCTCATCCATGTGATGTAAGCAACATTTATTAGATGGATTTTGTCCTAATTGTGTGGCTAAACACAAGCAAACAACAAACAGTCGTTCTCTCCTGACTCTGAAATGTACTCTTGTAGGTCTTGTGCCTGTGGAAAACCCCAAAGAAGAATCCAGAGTCCTTTCCAAAAGTCAGCTCATATTTTCCTCAACCAATGTCTTCAGATGACATCAGCAGGTTAAAAGCGCATCAATATGATACAATATATCGGCAGGATTACCTGGGACTTTCACAGGGTAGGACTGCATTGAAATCCACTATTATATTTTAGGAGAAGGAAATGTGTTTAAGAGAATTACGAGGACTTCAAAAGCACAATGTTGGAAGGCAATTACAGTCATTTATTAGATTAAGGGCTAAATACATGAGGCCATTTCAAAACATTAACTGATTTTTATTTCAGGTGACCCTTCCCAATTTGAATCTTTTACTTCGAGAAAAAAAAGAATGGAAATTAGGTTTTAAGTGTATAATTAATTGATTTTTGAAAAGGAGAATCTATAAGGAACTGGGTTTGGAAGGTTTTAAAGAAAACATTTCGAAAAAAAGCTTTAAATGAGACAATCTTAGACAATGAGTATTTAGATTGAAAATGGATGTGAACTGTAGTCAATTTTCACAGACAATACAAATGGCCATTAGCCCCATTTAACTCATACTTGTGCTATAATTTCAGGCTTCCCTTTCAATGATTTCAGAATTGCTAGGGTTGATAATGGTAAAGGGATAATGCTGCCAAGGGAGAAAATATAAATGGGAAAATAGGGCCTTCTAGTTTCACGAGAAAAGTATTGGAGGACCTTTTCTGGAGCTAGCAGATCAGGTCAACTATGAAGAAAGCACACTAATGCCTCTACTTTCTGAGGAGATTTGGCATGTCATTGATAAACTTTAACAGACATATGTGGAAAGTATACTATTTGGTTGCCTCACAGCCTGGTTTGGAAACATGTGCCAAGGGATGCAGAAAATGGCAAATCTGGTCCACATCCATCATGGGTCCTGACCTCTTGTCCATCTCTGCGAGATGCTGCCTTACATCATAAAGGACTCCCCTCACCCTGGTCACAACATCTTCTTGCTGCTCTCTTCAGGCAGGGTTTAAAGAAGCCTGAAGATCAGCACCTCCAAGAAGAGTTTTATTCAATAGCTATCCGTCTCTTGAACCCTAAACTGTGATCCTTCACCACAAAGCATTTGCTTCAGTGTATCCATCAGCTTGTATCTTTTTTTCCTTGGAAGGTAGGCAACACAGGTTTCAGGCAAAGTGTGTTTCTCACCAAGTTGATGATCCTTCAGTGGGAGTTGATGCTTGCCTCAGTATGCATCCCTTCACAGATTAGAGAGCTACAGAGCTGCCTGGGGTGAACCTCAGCTATGGATCTTTGCATTCCTTTCTATGTACTCTTGGAGGAGATACATGATTGTCTCGTCTGCTCTACAGCCCTCTTGAAGGCAGTGAGCTTTAGAATTGAGACCTCTTCTGTGCATGAAGGATCCAATGTGGAGGGCCTCTCTCTCTGCCTGCCAAGTGATGTTTTGATGCTTGTTTGTGAGTCCTGGTGAAGAGGCTTCTGCCAAATAACTTTGAAGCTTCCTAAAGGATTTACTGTCTCCTTCTTGCACAGGGCTTCCAGAACATTCTGTACTAAATACTGCTTGAAAACTTGTGGTCAAGGATTGTTTTGTGCAGAAAGATATGTAAGGAGGCACGGACCAATCAGATGGAACACTGCATAGCAACAAGGCCAAGCCCACCCTTCACAAGGCCAGAGATAGGTGGAACTCAGCACACAGTGACACTACATCTTGATGCAGCCTCTAACAAAGGTGGTGATCAGGATGAGGGCTATATTCAGTACATCCACGCCTCCCCATTCTTTGGTAATCTGTCCATCATGATCCGACAGACACAATCTATTCCAGATCTCCAGATGAAATAGAAGATGCCTTGGTGACTTTCATGGCACAGGAATGGGGTAAGAACCATGCCTTTATTGTGCACCCCAACACCAAGAACACCTCACACCCAATAACCAGGTTCTTGCCTGTCATCTAGCAGGCATCCCATTCCCACATTCCAATTTGTCTTTCACCATGGCTATTTGCTCCAAGCAATTCTTGTCCCATTTCCTGATTCCTCATCGTCAGATTCCCAGCACTTTCAAGTAGTTGGGCCTGATGAGGAAGGAAAGAGCAGATAACCCTTGTGAGATGGGCTGATTGTTTAGTAAAGAAGATAAGAAGAAGTTGTGATGTGGTAAGAAGCAACACACATTCCACAGGCAGATCAATGTTAAGACTAGAGCCTACCAAGCCAAGCACAGTTAACAGAAGCACTTTCCACACTGCCGATTCTGTGTGGGTTAACTGACTAATTTAACAGGTCCATTACCGGTAATCGTGTGGTGTGAAATGTCCCAATCTTGCCTGGCAGAGCGAGTAAAATTCAACTGGGCTCTGACACTTGGTGGGGGCAAGTGTCAGAGCCCGGCCGAGTTAACTCACTAATCATCTTCTGGTGGTGTGAAAGCACAAATGCCGGGTTGCCGATTAACCAGGTGCAGTGGGAAAGGCCCAGTAAATTTTCCTGCTTCCTAGGATGGTTGACAGTGTGGAAGGGGCTAAAAATTCATGCAGTTGAGGTAACATGGTCTCAGTGTGGGAGCATTCTCAGCATCAGTCCTTGGCTACATCTGGTAAAATCTGCTATGGGCTTTCCCATTGCAAACAAACGAGGAAGTAGAGAGGGGAGGGAACTCAAATATAAAATCTTGAGGGTAGAAATTTGAAACACGCATATAAAGGTTGGTAAATAAATGTGTGCAATCTCAAATTAACTGTTTAGAATTTTCTTTCCAGAGTTGAAGATGAAATGTCCCCCCTGTGTGCCTAACCAACGGATGGGCGAACCATGTCCTTCTCTCACAGATGATCAATTTCAGCATAGAAAACCGAACCAAAGACCTGAGCTGGCGGTCTGCACGTCTCAATACGGCAGCAGGAGACAATGGAATGTTGCTGCAAAAGGAATAGGTGAGAACTATAAACCACCCCATTGATCTTCTTTTTGGATATAGTGTAATAACAATCTATGAGATAGCATTCTTTTCATCTTTGATTGATTTCCATTGTTCCATCTTCCTGTTGTTTGTTTTTAAGTATTGGTAGTGTAGAAGGGTACTTTTAGGAACTTGGGTATACTGTATAGTTCAGATCTGTTATTGCATCAGATTCTGTTGTGGCTTCAGAATTTACTGACTTCAACGAAGGATCTGATGTTAGTTTTACTTCTGTTGTTTGCACATGCAAGAAGCACCAACTGAAGTGTGCGGCCAAAGGATGTCTGGAAGTCCTTGTTCACACCTTGGAGTCCAAACAGAAAGCCAATCCTTGGACACCTATAAACAACTTGAGGGAGTCCCTCAAAGACCAATTTCGGCAAAAGACCCAGGTCTTCAATAAGGAAAAACATATTCACCATACGAGACATCTGGATTCGTAAAGCACTAAGAATGAGAGATGCAGCTAATATTGTGGAGGTTGGGCAAATATTTGCAGGAGGAAAGTTTTATAGAGATAGGAAAAGATGAGGGAAGGTAGAAGGGAGGGTGGAAGGGAGGTGTGGGAGGGTGAAAGGGAGGAAGGGTGGAAAGGAAGTGTGGGAGGTGGGGGAGGGTGGCAGGGAGGCGGGGAGGGTGGCAGGGAGGCGGGGGAGGGTGGCAGGGAGGCGGGGGAGGGTGGCAGGGAGGCGGGGGAGGGTGGCAGGGAGGCGGGGGAGGGTGGCAGGGAGGCGGGGGAGGGTGGCAGGGAGGCGGGGGAGGGTGGCAGGGAGGCGGGGGAGGGTGGCAGGGAGGCGGGGGAGGGTGGCAGGGAGGCGGGGGAGGGTGGCAGGGAGGCGGGGGAGGGTGGCAGGGAGGCGGGGGAGGGGATGGGATGGGGAATGAGTACAGACAATCTGCTGCAATGTTCCAAGATTTAGTGAAGCAGCAATTTCAGGTCCTATTTTAAAGACTGGTAAACAAAGTTTGAACTGGCACTGCATGCAGAGCGGTAGGGATAAGAAAATGAGGTCCTGTCGGACAGGTTTTCACCGACAATTTAATTATTAAAGCAGAAAGTTTTTGGCCATTCTTTCACTAGTCTTTGTGTAACCTTGCAGAGTATAAATATATTTTTGGTTATGATGTAATAAGAGGAGGCTATTCAGCCCATTGAGTCTATGCCAGCTCTCAAAGCGTTCGTCTTCTTTAACATTTGTCCCTGCAAGTCTATTCTCCCCACATTCTGATCAACCCCACCGCTCACCTGTACCAGCAGAGGCAACTGACAATGGACAAGTAGCCTGCCAATTTGCCCTTCTGTGGGGAGTGGAAGGAAACCGAGCACCTTGAGGTAGCCCACACACCCACAGGGAGAATGTGCAAATTCTACACACACAGTAACAGATGTTAGGGTTGAATCTGGGTCTCTGAAGCTGTGAGAAAATACCTCTGCATGCTACTTCACCATTCCAACTGATCCATGGAGTTTTCACACATTACAAGTTAACAGTTCAAATTTATTGTCAGAGCACGAGCATCCTTTTATGTCACGGAATAATACGTTAAAGAGTGACATATATGATATACTTCACTTTTATCTGCTGTAAGGCAAACAAAGATTCATCATGAGCCTTGCCCAGTGCTCCTAACATTAGAAGAAAGAGAATCAAAAGAGTCCCTTCAGAGACAAAGAGTGTCCGTGGATCCACCTCCAGTGCACCCGCACCCATACAGACTCCAATTCAAACCATTGACGACCCAATCTCCAGATTTAAACTTTTGATATAATCAGAAAATCTTCAGCGCCCGACAACCTTTGGGAGCTCTTCTTGCCCTCAACACCCTTTCGAAATCTGGCTCTGATACCTGGTTCCCATGAGCCAGTTTCCAGCAGCCCACAGCTTGTGTGGGTCCTTCGACTGCAAGCCGCCAACAGCCTACAGCCTGTGTGGAGTCATTTGCTGCCCCGCTGCTGAGATCAACTTTCTGGTGCCCCGCACCGGTCCACTGCTCTCCAGTAGTCTGCAACTTCTTGTGATCCACTGCCCAGCGCAGACACCACCAGCACAGGCAGTACCATCTTGGGGATAAACCTCTGTGTTCAGTGTTGCAGGATTTAAAAAAAAAGTCAGCTACTTTAGCAAGCTGTTTGAAGACTGTATAGAGCCATTGACATCCGGACAAGGCAGTTGAACCTCTCAGAGCAGCGCCATATCTCCACTCCCGGGACTGCACCAGTTGCAGCGCCATTATTTTTGTTGACATCACATACAACCCTGAGATTCTTTTTCTGTGGACCAAGCAGAATTTCTAATTACTAGTAACTATAAACTACTCAAAGAAAGAATTATAAAGAAACTGCTCAAAGACAGATGTACAAATATTCTGTACTAAATAAATATTGAGCAAAGTCCATAAATGAGTCTCTGAATGAGTCTGTTGTTCAGGAATGTTATGGTTCAGGGGTTAGCAATTATTCCTGAACTTGGAGGTGCAAGTCATATTGAACCTATACCTCCTTCCTGATGGCAGCAGCGAGTACAGGGCATGTCCTGGGTGATGTGGATCCGTGATCATTGCTGCTGCTCTCCAGCGGCAGTGTGCCATGTAGATGGATTCGATGGTGGGGAGAGTTTTGCCTGTGATGTACTGAGCTGAGTCCACTGGCTTTTGCAGGATTTTTTGTTCATACGTATTAGAGCTCCCATACCTGGACATGATGCAGCTGGTCTGCCAAACTCACCAAGGTTTATGATGCAAACTTTGAAGGAAATAGAGGCGCTGACATGCTTTCATCACAATGACGGGCCCAGAACAGGAGATAGTGACTCCCAGGAATTTAAAGACTCTCACCCTCTCCAGTTCCGATCTCCCATTGATTAATGGAACGTTTCCCTCTGGTTTTACTTTCCTAAAGTCTACAATCAACTCCTTGATTTTGTTGACATTGAGTGAAAGACTGTTGTAATCTTGCAATTACATCAGCAAATCATTATCGACACTTCAGTCAGAGATGCTCTTAAAGAGTGGTTGCTTGAATGATTTTCTATTACCAACGTTAATTTATGTCTTCTCTTCTTTGGTTAATTACAGTGCCCAGGTTGACAGAGGCACACATGAAAAACCAAGAGAACAGCAAGCAGCTGACCACATATGAGAGAGAGTATGGGAACACTGATATGGATTTTACCAGAATATTAAAGTCCCTTAAACCAAAAGCAATCAAAAACTATCTGGAGTCACTTCCAAGTAAAGGTATAATCTCTACATGAAAACTTTATAAAATTTTATATTTATTTATTATTTAAATGATAGAGGAATTAGGGGATATGGGGAGAAGGCAGGTAGGTGGAGTTAGGTCATAAATTAGATCAGCCATGATCGTGTTGAATGGAGGAGCAGGCTCGATGGGCCATTTTTGGCCTACTCCTGTTCCTACTTCCTATGTTCCTAAAAACCATTCTCTGACCCTTTGAAGGAGATCACATCCCCAGGATGTAGATGTAGCTGAACTTAATTCTGCATATTTGTATTCTGTTCCAGCAGTGACCATTAGCTAATAATTGGGAAAAGGAACCCTGGAGAATATGTTATTCTGAAGGATTACACCTGAGAATGAAAATCTTTGACATATTTTCTTCTTCTCCTAAAATGGTAACTACTTTAATGCCAATCATCTTTCATTGGATTCATAACTGATTTATCACTTTATATCTTCAAATCATTGTTCAGCTATTCTCGATTTCTATCTTAAAAAATCCATAATGACATGGTGAAATTTAGTTGTCATTCAGAATTTTCACGAAGGGCCGCAAAAAAGTATGTGGCTGTCTTGCAATGGCCACTTTCATTGATTTTCAACAATTTTTTAACGTGCTTCTCTTTTCTTACACCTATCTTACCCAAGCAATAGAATGATAAACTTGGAGTAGATGCCAGGGATTTAAGAATAAACAGATAATAGCTGATTGATGGGCTTCATAAAGCTCCTTATGACGATCCCTGTTACAGGCTGCTGAGTATATTTGAGAACATCGGCTGAATTTGTCTGAAAAGAGATGAAAAGATGGATGCATAATATAGTTGTAGAAATAAATCAATTGGTTTAAGCAAATAAGTTTAGTTTTTATTTTGTTTTGCATTATTTTACAGAGTGGGAAATATTATTGCAAGTTTTAAATACTATGACTCCAGAAAATGAAGCAAATTCAAAGAGCATCCAGCTTCTTTAGCCATTTGCCATGGATCTAAGGTGATATTCTGAATGGCCAAACCTTCAACAAAATCATATTACAATTAAAGCAGAGCACAAAGACCCGAGAAAATAAGCACAATCTGAAAATGTGAAGACGTGGTACTTATTGTTTATATGCTGCCTGGAGGCAGCATATAAGAATGTGTCTTTCTGAATTTTGAAAGTAAATTAGTTTTTTGTTGGGTCTTCAGTTCTTACTTTACATTGCTGTTATTAAATGTTGAAAGTGATTCTGTAAGAATTTTCTTTTATATCTCAAACTAATAACTTTCCAGTCAAGAAATTGGCCAAGTTTTAAGGATTCTTTTTTGTTTTGGGCAGAATGAACACAGTAAATCTGACTATGGTCTTGCTATATGTGGCCATATCTTTCAGTTACTATATATTATTTCACCAGGAAATCAATCTAAGTTATTTCTTCCTACACATACCCATGCCATTTTGTTTTCTGAGTGACTGAAGTACATTTTGGATATTTCATAAACTCCCCAGTATAACTAGACATTTTATTTTATTAAAACAAGATGTTAACCTATACATGGGAAAGAAGAATGATGCAGATTTTAGTTCTCAAGACAATTGTTCCACCTAAGGAAATTGTCTTTTAATCTAGCTGATGATGAATATATTGAAACATTGCCCAACTTGTCATAGGGAGGTACCCAAACTATTGTATGAACATATTAGTCAATAAACTCTGGGACATTGTGTTTAGTAGTGCCGTTTTGAAGTGCTGCTTCCATGCGTGTGATACATTGGTGTCCAGTTTGTGAAGACCTCATGTGCTTCTCATCAGTCCTCTCAGAATGCTTAGGTCAATGCCCCTCTGTTAAATTATAGCATGGAAATTCAAATAGAACAAGGAAGAACAGGTCTTAACTACCCAGTAAATGGGCTTTTTAAACAGGATAATCAGTCACTACCAGTTTTGTTTGGAGTCATTTACAGAAGAGCTCAATTCCATCCAGCAGAGAAGAGTCTGATAGTCTAATATGAATACTGTGCTTTTGGACAAAGTAATTAAACTTTGGATCAGTATCTTTGCAGGCAAAATCTCATTATGTCCCTGGTTATGAGGACTCCTATATCTCTATGTGTATTCTAGATGTTGGGCAAAGCCTTTCAGCAGTAAAGCTATTTAGCTACAATTAGAATTGGAGACCTAACAGCAGTTAGAGCTGACTGATTTTAATGGGTTTACAACATTTATGAAATTATTTGCTTAACAAGTGTCAATGAGGTAACTGGTAACATTTGTAATTCATTTGGCCTTGCATCCTTGATCATCATAATCAGAAGTCAATCCACAGGACCATAAGAATGGCAGAGAGGATCACTGGGGTTTCCCTCCTCCCCATCGACGTGATCTACTGGGATCGTTGTCTGAAGAGGGCTCGCAAAATCGTTAAGGACCTGTAGAGCGCGTTGAAAGAACCAAAGACTTGTTGATCCAAACCAAGGCTTTTATTAACTAGAAGACTGGAGCATATCACAAGTAGGTCGACCAGTCTAGAATGACCTGGTCTGGCAAGGAGCAATCCTTTAAGATCTGCCAGTAGGTGTGGCTACACTCTCAGCCAATCACAGTCATCCTACACTACCATCTGTACATATACACATTGGTGATAGAATCTGTACTATCACAGGACCCAAATCACACTGCACACAGCATCTTCCAGCAATTCCCATCAGGAAAGAGATTCAGGAATATCAGAGCCAGAAACATTAGACTAAAGGAGCAGCTTCTTCCCACAGATAATGAGGCTGTTGAATGACTGACAAACTGCTCCTACCAAACCCTCCAATACACTGCTTTATATTTAACAATATTTATTTATTTTTATGTATGTGCTGCATATAAATCACTTGTAAGTATGTGTGCAATGTCTAAATATGTATTTGCATTGTTTTTACACGGAGAACTGAAGAACGCTATTAGGTCCAGTTGTACTTGTACAATTGAATGATAATAAACTTGAACTAGACAAGATGCCATGTACCAATGGCAATAGGACAGCCATGTTATGTTTCCCATGGATTTAATGGATGTTTTTTATGAGTGTTAAAGGAATCAAGGGACATGGGAATCTGCTGGAAACAATGTTGAGGTAAAAGATAGTAGAGCAGACTTGAGGGGGTACTGTGTAAAGGTTAAATCCTTGCGTTTTTATTTCTTAGTTAATTTTGTGCCTATCCTGTTAAGAAATTGTTGTTTGTAGTGTTACCATAGTTACTATGACAAATGGCAGATTTACCACAAGACAGGGTTTCACCTGATGAACTCCCATTTACATACATGGGAGTTGATTATTTTGGTTCTTTGCAACTAAAATGAGGAAGAAGTGTTGAAAAATGATATGGAGATATCTTTATTTGTTTGACTACGAGAGCAATTCATTATTGAAGTAGCATCATCGCCTGATAAAGACTCTTTTATCAATGTTCTTCTATGTTTTATCACCAGACGTGGTCAAGTAAAAGAATTACGATCTGATAATGGATCTAACTTTACTGGAGCTCAACTAGAATTACGAAAAGCAATTCAAAGTCGGAATCAACATCAAATTCACGATGCATTATTTCAAAAGAAATTAATTGGATATTTAACCCAACCACAGGATCACATAATGGTGGTGTGTGGGAAAGAATGATTAGATCAATTCACAAAATTTTTTAATTCCATTTTGAATAGTCAAATTCTGAATGATAACAATCTTCAGACAGTATTGTGTGAGACTTAAGCTATTTTAAATAGTCATCCAATAATGAAAATTTCTGTTGATTCAAATGACATTGAGGCACTAACACCAAATCATCTCTTACTTCTTAAATCAAAACCTTTAATGCCTCTGGGTCAATTTCAGAAAGAAGATATTTATGCAAGATGCAGATGGAGACAAGTGCAGTTTATTGTGAATTTATTTTGGAAAAGATGGATTAAAGAATATCTTTCATTATTACAAGAATGACAAAAATGGTCTAAAGCTAAACACAATTTTGTATGTGGAGACATTGTAATTATCGGGGATGATTCTGCACCAATAAATTCTTGGTTGCTGGGGAAAATCGTGGAAATAGTTTCGGACAAGAAAGGTTTCATTTGGAAAGTGTGGATTAAAACCAAGACTGGTTACTTATATCGACCAATTACTAAAATCTGCCTTTTACAAGAAGTGGAAAGTTTTGATTTCTAATCTTATACTTATCATATTTACTTTTGTATCTGTAATAGTAATTACTATATATTAGTCATTAATGTCTATTATAATAGTTAGGGGCTGGAATGTAAAGGTTAAAACCTTGTGTTTTTACTTCTTAATTAATTTTGTGCCAATCCCTTTAAGAAATTGTTGTTTGTAGTGTTACCATAGTTACTGTGACATCATATGGAGAGCTTACATCTCATTCTTTGAAGAATTATAGAGGAAATGTAAGCTTGAGATTCTTTTGTTTGAATTCATCAATTAATCTTAATCATTTTAATTTTGACTTATATCTGTTTAAAGTGGAATTTCGTTATATTATTATACAGTATGCTTCATTTATTCATCGTTACGAAAATCTTAATGCGAAGTTATGCAAGATGTTTATCTGTTTTATCAACAAATTTAAGCTACTTACAGCTGCAACTACGAAGATTGATTTATTAGATTAATAAGATAGTAATTTGGATTATCATTGCTCATGTTTCCTTGAAGATTACTTGTTTTGAAATTGGGAACTATTATTACTTGGAAAGTGTTGTCAAAACACTGGGCTTCACATGCTCGTTTTCTGATGTTATGTGTTTATGTTGCCCAAATAAATGCCTTAGAACATAAAACATTACAGCACAATATAGGCCCTACAGCTCATGATTTTTTGTCGACCAATGTAAACCTATTCCACGACAATCTAAGTTACCGGAAATCAAGAAAACCTGCAGATGCTGGAGTTCAGTGCAATACACAATGTGCTGGAGAAACTCAGCAGGTCATGCAGCATCAACAGGAAGTAAAGGGTAAATAATGTTTCAGTCCTGAGCCATTTGTCGGGCCCAGCCCCGAAACATTGGTTACCCTTTACTTCCTATGGATATTGTATAACCTGCTGTGTTTCTTCAGCACATTTGAGAACCACAACAATCTAATTTTTTCTTACCTCACAACCTTAGCTTTCATTCTTCTTACATCCATGTGCCTATGTCAGAGTCTTTTGAATGTCCCTATTATATCAGCCTTCACCATCATCCCCAGCATTGCTTTCCAGACACCAACCACTCTCTGAGTAAAAAACATACCTCTAACATCTCCCCGAAATTTACCTCCACGTATAATAAGCATATGTCCTCTGGTATTTTATTCAGCCTCTGTGAAGATGACTTAATTAATTGGCAGCAGCAGGGTTGGTAGTAATAAGCAATGCTTTCTTCACCTGTTACTCCTTCACGTCCATTTGACCTGTGTGATCTCCATTTCTTTTAC
This sequence comes from Narcine bancroftii, assembly GCF_036971445.1. Lineage (NCBI taxonomy): Eukaryota > Metazoa > Chordata > Chondrichthyes > Torpediniformes > Narcinidae > Narcine > Narcine bancroftii. Next base: position 180,507,245 of record NC_091475.1, read on the forward strand.
TTCCCTATTGACAAGTGTCATTCAATGATAATGACTCAATAGAGAAATATGGGAATTAAATCGCGAAAAGGCAGTTAAAAGGCAAAAACGTATCCTCTCCAGAAATTAATAATTTTTCTCCACTTTATATACGTGGTGTATTTACAAGATGTGCCTGTGCCACCCAATTACACCTAATTAACAATCCTGGTACGTTTTGAAGGGTGGGAGGAAACTGGAGCACCTGAAGGAAACCCATGCAGATATGGGAAGAACATACAAACTCCTTCCAGACAGCATCGGATTCGAAACCCGCTTGTTGGTGTTGTAAAAGTGTCATGCTAAGATATCGTCAATTAAACCTCCCCTTTATCATCTTTGTCAATTTTATTTTCACTAACTTAATTTAAATTTAAAAGTCACCCTACATTGATCTTCCTTGAACAAAAATAGATTTATGTCTGTGCTAATACTTAATTTTCATTCCTTTGTTTGAAAGTTTTGACTAATGTTTGGTTATGATCTGGATATTTAGTACAATGAAAGATAAATAACTTAACAGCAATGAAGAGAAAGTGCACAGTATAGAATTTATACAATTCTGATCACTAAAATAAAGGAAGAACATGATGTACTGGAGAGGTTGCAGGGGTGATTTCTGGAAAGAGTACCAGAATGGAAACTCCAACTGTGAAGAAAAATTAGAGAAGCTCTTTTCTTTGGAAAAGTGAAGGCTCAGCCAAGATTTACACAAGATATATAAAATTAGTGGGGGATACAATGAAGAAACAGGAAAGGCCTAGTTCTTCTTTTTGAGGGTCAGAATTCAGAGGGTGCAGAGAATTTGGTGGTAGAAGAAGAATTAAAAGGGAGAAGAAGAAAAATTTTCACCCAAAAGGTGATGAGTTTTTGGAAATCACTGTCTGAGGGAATGCTGAAGCAGAAACCTTTAACCTGTATTTGGTTGGGTATAAGAAGGTTTGTGAGTTGCAAGGCTACAGACCAAATGGTGGGTAGATCTTTAATGATCAGTACAGGAAAAATGAATGTGTTTTACATGTCCCATGATTCTAAATATTTAAGGAGTTTGGATGTGATGAATGACAAGTGCAAGACTTCAATTGTTTAGAACCATCAAATTAATCTCTTATTTATTGTCAAGTGAAATGTCTCCCTATTAAATGACATGGTTTAAATCAGCTCCTCTCTTTCAAAATGGATATAAAAATATGGATTATAATGATCATTGTTTTAGAACTATTCATTCAATACTTTGGTTTTAACAGATAAAAAAGCAGAAAAAACTCCAAAAACCTATTTAGAAAAACCTTTCAAAATACCAGTCAATAAATTAATATGACATGAACTTATTGCTCTTTTTACCGATATCAATTTAGTTGTATTTTGTAAGGATTGGAAGCTGATGCATTTCTTGACCATAGTTTATTTCATCACAGGTAATACTAATTTGTCAAATATAAAAATTGTGAAAAGTCCCTCAACAGAGCTAAATATAACTATTAGAAATTTCAAACTCTCTGCATTGATTAATTATCTCCAGCATATTAACATATTATTTCAATTTGGCAACACAGGATTTATTTTATACACCTGATGTGGCCCTGCAGGGTTTGGACTTTTTTTTGAGTGAAATACTTGATATCAACATGGGTAATTCAATCTTTACATATTTGACTTTTGATTGAGAAAACTGCTTTGGGATAAAATTTTAATTCAAAGCAAGGTCTTTTTAAGAAATTTTTCGAATAAACTGTTGAATATTTAAAATGTTTAGAGCAAATGGTTAAAACTAAAAGCATTCTATCCTTTATTCAGCAAACTGACTATGGACATGAAACTGGAAAATTTACAAAGATGGGAAGATATGGCTGAAGACCAGCTCTTCTAGGTTCAAGAATAGTTATTTCCAATCTCAGCTTGTTACACTCATCATGGACTGCTCAATACCACTAAAGGACCATCTTCTCTATTGTAATGTCACTTTTTATGAATATTTATTACCTAGCTATCTTTTGTATTTGTGATTTCTTTATTATATAATATATACTATTTTTTTTCATGAAGTACAAACTCAGCTGCAGCAAGTAAGAATTTCAGTGCTTATAAACATTATACAATGCCTATAACAATTATTGGAGTATAAAAGAATGAAGGGGGATCTCAGAGAAACATTTTAAATCCAGGACAAGAGGGCAATCTTAGAATTAAAAGATAGCCATTTAAAACAAAGATGAGGAGAAATCTCTTTAGCCAGAGGATCGTGGATTTGTGGAATTCGTTGCCACACACAAATGTGGAGGCCCAATTATTGGGAAAGTATAAAGGAGGAGATTGATAGGTATCTAATTAGTTAGAGTATCAAAGGATATGGAGAAAAGTCTGGAAATTGGAACTAGATGTGAGAATGGTTTAGCTTATGGTGAATGGTGGAGCAGACTTGATAGGCTGAATGGCCTACTTCTGTTCCTTTATCTTGTGATCTTGTGAAAGTAAAAGGGCGAGTGTTGCAATTTTTTTTACAGATGCACAGGAAAATTCCATGAGAACGTGTAATATACAAAAGTGCTGGAAAAGCTTAGCAGGTCACGCAGCATCAATAAGAAGTAAAGGATAACCAATGTTTATGGCCTGAATCTTTAATCAAGACATGAGACCTTGAACTAACCTCAGCCCATTTTCTGTCAAATCCCAGATGTGGTTGGATATTTGCTGAACAAAATCCTACCCTAAGCAGTTGCATTTGGCATCTTCATTGGCCCTGAGCAATCAAGGTGATTACTCCTGACACATGGTCACTGCTAGGAGGCAGCAAATGTAAGGGCTTGTGGCGGCTCACCACGAGGCACGTGAACTGGCCCTGCTTGTAAGCCACGTGGCGGGGCAGCTGGCCAAAATGGCGCCGTTGGGGGGGGTTTCCCTTCCTTCCAGCTCGGGGCTCAGAAACCTGTGCTGGGGAAACCACATGACACCTGGGTGACATCAGTGCCCTCCAGCGCAGTTCTCAGCCAGGTCCGGGCTGAGAGTATAAGTGCAGCCCAGCAGCCTGCAATAAACCAGTCTGCTCACTGAGCTCAACCGGTCTGGTTTTGTGTGTGTTATTGCAGAAGCAGTGTAGCTGCCGCTACGATTGGTGACCCTGACTGAGTGAGCCTGGGATCAGCGCTATAGCTGTGAAACTGCCTGAATTCTGGGTTCAGGAGCTGGAAACCTGGTTCAGCCACGCAGAGGCTCAATTTCACCTCTGCCACATTTCGTCTGACACAACCAAATTCTACCACGTGGTCGCTGCCCTGGACCAGGCCACCGCCAGACGCCTACTGCACCATGTTCAACACCCACCCGCTGAGAACAAATACGAGACCATCAAGCAAGTGCTTACTGGGTCCCTTGGACTATCCAGACACCAGTGTGCCGCTCGGATGCTGCACCTCGACGCCCTGGGGGACAGGTCCCCGATGGAGCTGATGGACGAGATGCTCATGCTCATGGGTGAGCACACCAACTGTCCACTCTTCGAGCGCGTCTTCCTCAACCATATGCCCGGGGACATCCAGCCGCTGCTAGTCCAGGAGAGCTTCACCGACCCGAGGAAGATCGCCCAGAAGGCCCAAGAGCTATAGCTCACACGATTCCCGGAGGGCTCAGTGGTCCAGCAGGTCACGAGGCACAGGCACGACCACACCAAGCCCACTCATAGCTTTGCGGTAGAGCACCTGGCCCCTGCAGGGGCCCCCAAGAGCATAACCAAGGCCACAGCATCCGCTCCAGGCCTCTGCTTCTACCACTAGGGAGCCAAGGTTCAGAAGTGTTGACAGCCTTGCTCGTTCCAGGGAAACAACCAGGCCAGCCTCTGTTAATGGCTGCGGTGGCCGGCCAACGACACAGCCTCCTCTACCTGCGGGACTCAGTCAGAGGCCGGTGGTTCCTCGTTGATACTGGAGCCCAGATCAGTGTCATCCCAGCCACGGCCATCGAGTCCAGGAACCAACCTCGTGGACCTTCCCTCCGTGCAACCAATGCAACGGTAATCCGGACGTATGGAGACAAGACAGTCCACTTCCAGATCGGCCAACAGAATTTCGCGTGGAGGTTCACCGTCTCATCCCTCCCAACTGCCATTCTGGGTGCAGACATTCTCCTCGCACATGGGCTTCTGGTGGACATTCGAGGTGGGCACCTGGTGGATGCCCGTACCTTCCAGGCCATTTGCCTTGATGCCTCACGCTCGGAACAACCACAGATGGCCACAATCAGCACACCCAGAGATGAGTTCCAGTGAATCCTGGATGAGTTCCCGACATTCCTCAAGCCACAGTTCACTGCTGCCATGTGTGCCATAGGGTGTTCCACCACATCCCCATCCAAGGCCTACTGGTTCACGTCAAGGCACACCGGCTCCCGCCTGACAAGCTCCAGGTAGCGAAGGAGGAGTTTTTGCACCTGTTGGAGCTGGGGATCATTCGGCGGTCCGACAGCCCATGAGCCTCGCCACTCCACCTGGTCCCAAAAGCCTCCAGCAGCTAGCGTCCCTGCGGAGACTATCAACAGCTCAACGAGGCAACCATTCCTGTCCGTTACCCCATCCCTCACATTCAAGACTTTACGGCCAACCTGCACAGTGCGAGGGTTTTCTCCAAGGTTGACCTGATGCGTGGATATCACCAGATCCCGGTGCACCCTGAGGACATACCCAAGGCGGCCATCATCACCCCCTTTGGCTTGTTCGAATTCCTGCGCATGCCGTTCGGGCTCAAGAATGCCGCTCAGACTCTATGGGCAGGGACTTGGATTTCGTCTTTATTTATTTGGATGACATTCTCGTCACCAGCAAGGACCGGGCGCAACATAAGGCCCACCTACATGCCCTTTTCTCCCCGCTGGCCGACTTCGGCCTTACCATCATCCCAGCCAAGTGTCAGTTCAGGAAATAATCCATGCAGTTCCTGGGCCATACCATCATGGCCGAAGGAGCCACGCCCACCGCCGAGATGGTCGCCACTATCAGGGAGTTTCCACGCCCGGACAGCCTCAAGGGGTTGCAGGAGTTTGCGGGTATGGTCAACTTTTACAACTGCTTCATTCTGGGAGCTGCGCGCATCATGCAGCTGCTATTCGCCCTCATCGTGGCCAAACATAAGATGCTCGCTTAGAACCCAGTAGTCTATGCTGCATTCAAGGCCACCAAGGACACCCTCGCGAAGGCTACCATGCACGCCCACCCGCACACCGACCTGCATATGGCACTATCTGTCGATGCTTCTACCACAGCCTTCGGTGCCACCCTGGAGCAGCAGGTGAATGGACATTGGAAGCCACTGGCATTCTTCAGTCACCTGCTCCGCCTGCCGGAACGCAAGTATAGTGCCTTTGACCGCGGATTACTGGGCATGTACCTGGCGGTGCGGCATTTCCGCTAATTTTTGGAGGGGAGGACTTTTACCATCTTCACCGACCACAAACCCCTCACCCAGGCGCTCGTGATGGCAAAGGATCACTGGTCAGCCCGCCAGCAGCGACACCTCTCCTTTGTGTTGGAGTTTACCACCGACATTCGGCACAAGGCGGGGAAGGACAATGTGGTTGCTGATGCACTCTTGCGACCGGACATCTGCGCACTGACACCTGGCCTCGACTTCGACCAGCTCACTCGTGACCAGGAATCTGATGAGGAGATGCGGGCCTTCAAGTCTGCCATCATGGGCCTGCGGTTCAGAGATCTGGGATTCCAAGCGGCGAAGACACCATCCTGTGCGATATCTCCTTGGGCACCTCGCGGCCAGTGGTTCCCCAGCAGTGGCGCAGGCAGATCTTCTGTCACATCCGTCCATCAGGTCCACGGTCTGGATGGTGGCAGAACAGTTCATGTGGCATGGACTGCGGAAGCAGATCACGGGCTGGGCCAGAACGTGCACCCATTGCCAGATGTCCAAGGTGCACAGGCACACCAGGGCACCCGTAGAGGAGTTCGAGCATGTCCGGGAATGGTTCAGCCACATTCACATGGACATTGTCGGGCCCTTACCCATTTCACGGGGAAACCGTTACCTGTTTATGGTGGTGGACCACATTACTCACTGGTCCGAGGCGATCCCTATGCCAGACGCCTCCACCGACTCCTGCTCTCAAGCAATGTTGCATGGTTGGGTCGCCCGGTTCAGCAACCCGAGTCACCTCACCAGCGATCGGGGTTCCCAGTTCACATCTGCGCTCTGGGCACAGCTCGCCAACAGGTTAGGGATCCAGCTACACCGCACCACGGCCTACCACCCGCAGCCCAATGGACTGGTCGAACTTCTGCACTGCCACCTTAAGTCGGTGCTCATGGCCCGCCTCACTAGTGCCGACTGGGTGGACAAACTGCCTTGGGTGCTCCTGGGCATCCACTCCACTCCCAAGGAAGATCTGCAGGTGTCATCAACTGAGCTGGTCTATGGTGCGCCGCTGGCACTACCTGGTGAGTGCATCAACACACCTCACAATCCCCAGCAGTCGCTGCACGAACTACTTTCTCACCTCAGGGTACGCTTGGACTTGTTCGAACCCCCACCACTGCCCAGGCATGGCACCCGCCCATCTCATATTCCCGGTGAACTGCTTTCTGCGGAGTACGTTTTTGTTCGGCGGGGCCCGACCGTGGCACCTCTGCAGTGACTGTAGGAGGGGCCATTCAAGGTTGTACAGCATTCCTGCTCCACGTTCACACTGGACATTGGCGGCAGGTGGGAGCTGTTTACCATGCACAGGCTGAAGCCAGCGCACCTCGATCCCACCGAGCCCGTGGTCGTTGCCCAGCCCAAGAAGTGAGGCTGTCCGGCCCTGGGCAGGCTGTGTGGCTTGTAAGCCACGCGGCGGGGCAGCCGGCCAAAATGGCAATGTCGGAGGTTTCCCTTCCTTCCAGCACGGGGCTCAGAAACCCGCGCTGGGGGACCACGTGACGCCCGGGTGACGTCAGCGCCCTCCAGCGCGGTTCTCAGCCCAGATCGGGCTGAGAGTACAAGTGCAGCCCAGCAGCCTGCAATAAACTAGTCTGCTCATTGAGCTCAACCCGTCTAGTTGTGTGTGTTATTGCAGGAGCAGGTGTAGCTGCGCTACAGGCTGAGTAAAAACAGTCTTTCTGGAAGACTGGCTGAGGTCAATTCACTGCCATGAATTAATCGTCATGAAATAATAATTCCACATCAGAAGGTAAAGCGTATTTTTCATATCTTTCAGAAGTACTATGTCATCATCGAGTTAAAGAAGAAAATCTGCAGATGCTGTGATTGAGCAGTTTGTTTACATGTATAAAGTTTGTTTACATTTCTTTATTTGTTGAGTACAATATTTTTTGCACGACCAATAAAGTGGTCATTGTGGAAAAAGAATCTCATGTGATTTCACGTTTGCACTCTAAAAAAATAAATCTGAAATCTGAAAAAAAATGTAGTTTACACAAAAAAATTGCTGGAGAAACTCAGTACGTCACCTAGCATTCTTTATATGGCAAAGACCAAGTTGCCCATCTGGTTGACCAAGTTGGCCCTTATCCGGTTCCAACAACCTCTTCTGACCCAGTTGTCTCGCAAATCTCTCCACAGGACTTCGCGCCAACTTTGGGGCATGTCCCTTTAAGAGTTTCTTGGTCCCGTGCTCAACACAGGTGAGTTGTTGGCCAGGACCACGCGCCGCCCACCGGCAGCAGGTGGTGAAGGGACGGGTTCGCTGAGTGTTCCCCAGTTCTCGGGGAGATCCGGGAGGCAGCCATGCCATTGGGAAAGAAAGTGCGGCCGAGCTCTGCGGCGGGGAAGTTAGAAACCTGCACCACCACCAGGTACTTTAATAACGCACACGTCGTTAGTGATAGAAAACATATTCGTAGCCGATGATAAACACATCACAGGAGGCTTTAAAGTCCGTTCAGCGGCTGTTTAACTCATCAAAAGCTGTAGATTTGGGAATTGCAAATGTTAGTCAATTATTTACTCCGTGTTTAGATTCTTTTTGCTGTTGTCAGGACACCAGGAGTTCGAGTCTAATTCTCGCAAACTTTCATCTCCAAGCACTTGACCAGCCATAAACCCTCCAGTCATTTCCAATTCACCAGGCAGCTTCAAACCAAGGCGAGAAGGTCCCACTACTCTGGTTCCCCTTGATAATTCTGTTGATCTGAACTGTTTATTTTCTTTTGGTGGTTTGCATGATGGAAAAGTCAGCTGGTTCATAGCTATTCAGCAGTTTTGTGGATACCAGTATCAACATTTTATTCCAGAACTATTTTGTATGAAATCCAATTTCTCAGTTGCCATAGTTCCTACAGTAGCACAGGCCTCGGGTCTGGTAACAAAGCGAGGTGCTATATACTCTCATCCATTGCAAAGAACCTGTATTCCTTGCCCGTAGATCGTTCTCAAATCATGCATTTGTCAAATTATTGCTGGATTCTGTTTTCAGTTTTGTGTGGGTCATGTCTGTTTAACAAATCCATATTCCAGTCTATCACCCTGCACTAATCCTCATTCATGTATTTGTACCCTTTTCTAGTGCCATTGTTAATCCAACTTTTTCCAGGTCAACATGTATTGACCCTCAGCATCAATAATGTTGTTCTGTGTGTAACTGGTTGCTGTATTTGCTACCTGTCATTTGTGACAAGCCTGCTAAAGTGCTTCAATGTTGTAACTCTTTGGAACATTCTGAAGGGGAAATGGGAGGCACTTTTACTGCTGCAAGATGATATCCCATTGGAACTAAAGTTCACAAAAAGCTTTGTATCAGGCTGATACTCGGGAGAGTAGGAGGAAGAGCCAGATTGTTAGAAATTGTGCCTTTCAAGTGAGATGTCTATCTAATATGTAGAAGTGAAAAAACAAATCTCATTGTAAATTCTCCCTTTTATCTTTGCCAGTTGTCAATTGAATGCTATTTTTCAGACTCTTTCTGTGTTCAACACATTTGCAGCATCTACCAGAAATCCATATTTCCATAGCAACAAGATTTGCAGAAATATAGTCACAGGACTTCAGTGTTAATTTCTTCCCTGGGTGTAGATGTTGCATTTATTCTTCCCAGCACTTTTGTGACCAAGTCACTGGAGACTAAAGTTGATAGAAATAAAATGTTGTTATTCATCATGACATTCGGGTGTCCTCTTGGAGACAGTTGAGGAGAAGATGACAGCAAGTGACTCAATGCATTGTCACCAGCTAAAATCATGTTTTTATTTGAACATTTTGAGTCCAACAAATTTTTAATTTGGATTATATATTCACAGTGGCCATTGACAAGACACTGCTAAATGTTCAAATGCTTTAGCTGGGACAAAGTAATTCACATAGATGAAGCAAAAGCTGAAGACTGAGAACTCAGATATTCAAAATTAGTATTGTGAGGGCTGACTCTCTGAGTATCAAAATATCCCAATATGCTTGTGACCATGTTTGTGGGCTAAGTTTGGCCTCGAACCACCTTGGATCTCCCTCATAATGATGGAAAATAACAAGGCTGACTGTGTCTGGTAAAAATGCACAGAAATGCTGGAGGAACTCAGCCAGTCTTGTAGTGTCCATAGGAGGTAAAGGTATGTTACAGCATTTCTGGATCTGAGCTGGTAATATATCTTTACTTCCTATGGATGCTGTGAGACCAGCTAAGTTCCTTCAACATTTCTGTGTGTTTTACTACAATTATAGCATCTGCAAACTTCTGTTTCACTCTGATTGTGTCTGGAGCCTGATTTGATGTAGGCCAAGTGATATAGCCCCATTGTATGGCGTTTGGCTGAAGCATACTAGAACATATCATGGTCACGTCAATTTGCAAGCACATTTCGATCGAACCCTTACTGTGGGCCGGTAGCCTGTGCTTTGTTGGCTGTACTGATTGTTTACAAAATTGTCCTTTAATTTCAAAATTGATTATTGCTCACAATTGACATTTACATTTTAAAGACTGGCTCATGATTGTATTAATGCCTGATATCCACATAATTCCTGAAGGATGTCCCATGTCTAACAACCCCTCACAGCACCACTTCTCATTTTGGTTGTACCCAAAACTTGGTGTGTAACCAATGCCACTGAGGTTCTCTTTCCAGTATCCTTTTATAGGAACTACCCAACAGACAAGTGTTTCTTATAGAAAGAGGGCAAAATACTAAGGATGCTATAAAACTGAAATAAAATCAGAAAATAGTCTGTAGGTCAGGAATCATCTGTGGAGAAAGCAACTGTGTGGATGTTTCAGGTTAGTTCTGATGTAAATCAGTGACTGGAAACACCATTTCTGTTGCATTTTCTTCAGACTCTATCTCAAATACTAAGTATTTACAGAAATTCTGTTTTTCTTTCTTCATAGTATGTCATTCTTTAGGAGTAAAGCACCATGGCTCGATCATCTCTTTGAATGGTTTGTGTTTGCTCTTGACAAATTCATTTTCAGGAGTATTGCTTCTACCATTTCACCAATATCTAAACTACATGGACTTTAAGATCCACAAGACATAAAAAAAACCTCGCAGACAAAACTTACACTGGACAATTTTTTCAAAATTGCTTCCTGAAAAAAAAATTGAGGATTATGATAGACAACTGTAAAGCAAAGGGAGGGCATACAAGGTAGCAAAAATTACTGGAAAACCAGAGGACTGGAAATATTTAAAAACTTAGAGAGAGACAAAGAAAGTCATTAGGAAAGAAAAGATGAATTATGAAATAAAATTGGCAAATAACATACAAAAGGATGCTAAGAGTTTCTTCAAATATATAAAAAGTAAAAGAGAGACAAGGGTAGATATAGGGCCAATTGAAAATGATGCTGGATAAATTATAATGGGTGACAAGGAGCTGGCAGAGGAACTAAATGGAAGACATTAGCAATATACCTGATATTAAAAAGGTCTTGGGAGTTGAATTAAGTGCAGTCAGGATTACAAGAGAGATGGTACTTAGTAACCTGAATGGTCTAAAAGTAGATTAGTCTCCAGGACTGGATGAGGTGCACCCATGGGTTCTGAAGAAGATTGGAGATTGTAGAGGAATCGCAATTGATTTTCCAATGGAATCAGGCATGGTTCCTGAGGATTGGAAGGTCACAAATGTAGTTCCGCTGTTTAAGAAAGGAGGGGGGCAGATGAAAGGAAATTATAGGCCTATAATCTGACTTTCGTAGTTGGAAAGATATTGGAATTGATCCTCAAGGATGAGGTTATGGAATACTTCAGGTGTATGTCATGATAGGTCCAAGCCAGCATGGTTTCATGAAGGGAAGATCCTGCCTGACCAACCTAATGGAATTGTTGAGGAAATCTCAAGGAAGGTGGATGAGGGAGAGGATGTGGATTTAGTGTATTTGGTGAGACCTAATTTGAAGTACTTTGTGCAGTTTTGGGCCCCATATCTTAGAAAGGATATAGCAAAGTTGGAGAGGGTACAGAGGAGGTTTACCAGAATTATTCCAGGAATAAGAAGGCTGACATACGAGGAACACTTAGTGGCTCTTGGACTCTATTCATTACAATATAGAAGGATGAAAAGGGATTTCATCGAAACATTTTGAATAATGAATGGATCGGACAGAGTGGATGTAAATAAGGTGTTTCCCCAGTTGGGTGATTCCAGGAGAAGGTGGCACAATCTTCAAATTAAAAAGTACCAGTTTACAACAGAGATGAGGAGAAATTTCTTTAGCCAGAGGATTTGTGGAATTTGTTGCCACATGCAGCTGAGGAGGCATGATCTTTGGGGGAATTTAAAGAGGAAATTGATAGGTATCTTATTAGTCAGGATATCATGGGATATGGGGACAAGGCTGGAACTTGGAACTAGATGTGAGAACAGTTTAGCTCAGGGAGGTTTCACAGAGCAGACTCGATGGGCCAAATGCCCTGCTTCTGTTCCTTTTTCTTGTGATCCTGTGATAATTTTAGATTTGCTGTATCATGTAGGAAGTTGGAGAAGCATTAAATTAAATTTTATTCAATTTAGCTTGCTTAATCACATAATGATACTGAACCAAGCTCTCAGGTTGACTGCACATGTTGTACAACAAATATGGGGAGTCAAGGATTTGTCTTGCTCACCAATTTTACAACTGAAGTAGACCTCATAGGGTTTCTTAATAAGTTCAGTCATGCTGTGTCTTCAGAGGTGTATCTGGGGGGGCATGGCGAGATGGCGTGGAGACTAGACGTGTAATCCCTTCCCTCTCTGGTCAGACTTTTAATTACCAGTTTTTTAACCCTTTATTTTTAATTTTAAAATTTTAATTTTTAGTTTGATATTTTGGAGAGCCATTATGGCTACTAATGTAAAAAAAAAACTAAGTCTCAGTTACAAAAGAAAATACGGTTTCAGAGTCCAGAAGATTTGGGGCCTAAACGACCTGAAACACCCTCGGACTTGATTTCAGCGATCCCCAAGCTTCAGCGATTGCCGGTGGCGACAAAAGTTAAAGTAACAGCCACTCACCAGTCTCAAGATGGCGCTGGTTTGACCCATTTTGTGGAAGAAGAAGCGCGCTCCCGAGAATTTGGGCACGAGCTTGGAGGCTTGCCACAAAGAATAACCCTGTTGGAAGAGATGGGAGCGCGGAGGAAGAGAGCTGTGACGTTAGACACACAGTCTATAGTGACTGGGGGTTTGAGTAGTGTTGCTAATTACGGAGGATTCTGTAATTTTATTTAAAAAATGGTCTGTGGGGGGAGGACAGCGACGACCCCCTGAGGAAGTCGGGGTGGGTCATCGTTGGGTGTCCAAACTCGCAGCAAAACGATTAGAATGCTGCCTTTTGAAGTATAACCAGAAGAGGACTTACCTTAATCTACCACTATACAGGAAATGGAAGAAGAGCTGGAAGAAAGTGGGTTACAAATTGTGGAACCGGATCCTGCATTCCAAATTGCATCTCAACCTGTTTGCATGATGTTTGAAGGTATTGCTTCTTATTTGGATATCATTACTGGTCAATTGAATCAGCTGGTTCAAATGAATACTGATATGAGTTCAGACTTGATTGTTGTTAAGGCAGAAAATTGGGAAAACTTAAAAAAAATTTGAAGCTTCCTTTTCTGAATGTAAACAACAGGTACAATCCAATACAGAAACAATAATAAAGGTGGAAAAATCAGTTAAAGATTTAGGAGCCCGGGAAAGAGGATTAACAAAAAAAATAGACTATTTGGAAAATCAAAGCAGAAGAAATAACGTGAAAATTGTGGGTTCACCACAAGATATAGAAGGTTAAGATCCTGTCAAATTTTTTAAAAATTGGATTCCCCAGATGTTGGGGGAAGAGTCTTTTCCTGATGGATTGGTATTGGAAAGAGCACATAGAGCTTTAAGAAGAACACCTTTACCTGGCCAACCTCCAAGAGCTGTGATAGTTCGTTGTTTGGATAGAGAGACAATTCTTTGACTTGCAGTTCAAAATGCAAGACAAAGGCAAGCTCTAATGATGATTCAGAATAGTAGAGTTTTCTTCTACCCTGATTTGAGTCAAGATGTTATTAGACGTCAACGTGAATTTAATCCAGTCAAAGACGTTTTATGGCGTAAAGGTTACAAATTTGTTTTTCGTTACCCTGCTGTGTTGAAAGTGTTTTACGGAAACTATCAGTCTCAATACTTTGAGAATGAACATGAGGCAATGGTTTTTGCTAATTTGCTACCAGATGTCAGAGGACAAAGAAGTCCACCATTATCTCCTAAAAGAAAATCTGATGGTCTTGGAAATGGGGAAAAATGGCAGAAATGGAAAGAACGGGAATGGAAAGAGTTCATCTACTCTTGAAATGAGTTCACCATCTGGACTGGAATCTCAAGGCTGAAAATTTTTTTCGTAATATGTTAATATTTTTGATTGGCTGGCTGGGGAGGAAGCACTAATTTCTTTGTTAGTCATCAGTCACTAGTGGGTAATCCACACCCAGTTTTTTTTTAGGGAGTTACTACCTTTTGGTGGTTTTTTGTTGTTGTTTTTTTCTTCTTATGAACGAATATTTTTATTTGGTGGGCCTATATATTTTAATTTGGGGGTTATATATATATATATATATATATATATATATTAAAAAAAAATGTTTTTCTTTGTTATTATTAATTTTGTGATTATTTTTGGTATTTAGTAATTTGAAGTTTGCTACTTTTAATGTTCAGGGATTAAACAACCCGATCAAGTGTAAGAGTTTTGGCATGTATCAAAAAGATGAAAATTTTACAAGAGACACATTTGAATGAAAAAGAAAGTATGAAATTGAAGAGGTACTGGGTTGGACATGTTTTTTTTTCTTCATTTAACTCTAAAGCTAAGTGAATAGCAATTTTAATACATAAAAATTTATCTTTTGAATTACAATCAATGGAAATGAATGCAGGATGTATTCTTAAATTGAATCGTAAGATTTTTAATGAATTTTGGACTTAACATTTATCCACTGAATGTAGATGATGAAGCATTTATTTCTGATGCATTTTTGCTTCTGGGACAAGCTAATGAAAACATTTTGGTTGGAGGAGATTTCAACTGTGTTTTGGAACCTTTATTAGATAAATTTCCAAAAAAATGTTAAAAAATCTGAAATGGCAATTCAAATTTGAGCTTTGATGAAAGATCTTAATTTAGTGGACATTTGGCGACATCTCAACCCAACAGAGAAGGATTTCTCTTTTTATTCATTTCGACATGAATCTTTTTCTAGAATTGATTTTTTTAAGTATCGGCACATTTACAGGGGAAAATATTGTAAGCAGAATATAAAAGTAGGTTCATTTCAGATCATTCCTTGTTGTATTTTACTTATGAGAGATCTGAAAAAAATAGTGCAGCTTATCGTTGGAGATTCAATACGATGTGGTTTAAAAAAAACCGGAATTTATTGAATTAAAAAAAAAACAAATCAATTTTTTTCTTGGAAGAGAATGTTAATTCTGTTCAGAGTAAATTTATGTTGTGGGATAGTATGAAAGCTTACTTGAGAGGTCAAATAATTAGTTGATGGCATAATGAGATGAAAACTTGTTTGGTAATGGAAAAAAATCACGTTTGTCTTACATGATAATTATTTTTTTTTCTTAAGTGGTCTTTATATTCAGAATATTTACATTTAAATTTACTTTGATTAGATTTTAGTAAATATATTTTAATTTATATATTAGTTTTTCTTTTTGGCTCTCCTAAAGAGAGCTGGCTGAGAGGGGGAGGGGGTGGGTTTTTTTTTTCTTTTTTTTTGTAAATTAAAAAAAACTTTAATGTTCACAATATGTACTTTTTTTTTACTGTATGTAATAACCTTGTTGAACGAATAAATAAAGTTGTGAAAAAAAAAGAGGTGTATCTAAGGTATGGCATGTGCACTGGGCGCCACTTGAAGTGGAGTGCAACTTGGGGGGGGGGTTAACTACTGAGCTGTTTCTATTAAAGTCAGAAAAGTCCTTCTCCGATAATGAAAAAAAGTTTTCTTCAGCCAAGCCCCTGGTGGTCCCCGCAACTCCCCTGATGACTAGAAATGGTGCATGGGAGGTAGCATGATTAGCATAGATAGAGACACTATTCGCCTAGACAGAGTCCGATTTCTCCCCCTGTCAGCACCCTCTCTGCCAGTGCTACCCCCACCATACAAAGAACCCATTTCTAATTTGCTCTGTCCACCCATTCGCTCTCAATTTATTAAAAGGCTGAAGCCAAATGTAACATGGTGGTCACCAAGGCCAGCTCTCGCGAGACCTCCTTGTCACTTTTTTTTTGGCACATGGAATGTACAATGTGACATTGACGAGACATTTCTGCTCTATTGAATCTTCCTGAAGATGATAAGTACCCTCACCATGTTTACATTTTATCCTTTTTCCATAAAAAAGGAATTGAGGGATATGGGGGGAAAAGGTAGGTAGATGGAGTTGAGGTAATGATCAGATCAACCATGATCTTATTGAATGGAGGATCAGGCTTAATGGGCTATACCTGCTCCTATTTCTTATGCTCTTGTGTATTGCCTGACAAACGTGCATCAACATGTGTTCAATGTAACATCAATGTAATGCAGAGCATCTGTATGTGTGGCTGATTTTATAGTCTGCATCTATTGTGATAAAGCATGCCCAAGGTCTAAGACAACATTTGCATAGCACCTTCACTGAGTACATGCCCAAGCATGCTTGACAGACCAAAGCAGCTTGCTTTGTGGGCAACATATGGGCAAAGCAGCTTGCTTTGTGACAATATTCTAGTAGACATAATATGACAGGAAATCACAAAAACTGGTTATATCTAAAATAATGGTATGATTGGAAAATTTTAATGATCAGCAGTCAAAAATCCATAAAATGCACCCAAAAGTGTTCAAGAGGCACAATCTTCATTGTCTAGTATTATCAGAACCTAAAGAAACATCAGTTCAATCCCTCAATGATTTAACAGTATCAGCATCTTGTTTTCTGTGACTTGGCAGATATTATGTCATGAAGAAAATATTAATTCAGCAGAATATGATTGCTCATTTAATGAGTTAATATTGCATTTCAGCATTTTCCGTAATCTAAGACCTGTTACTGCAAAGACTACAAGTTCCAGGGCTAGTTCCACGAGACAGCAGGCAAGAACATCCATTCCAGAAGCCAGAGCCGGTCTTAGCCCCATTGGTTGCCTTTCAGAGGTGGGACAGAATGAGTGCCCAGAGTGGTTGGAGAAGGAGCCTTTGAAACAATGTCACAGACGCCACTCAGTGGGACTCAGCCAGAATGTGGCAACGAATGAAAATATTCAGAAGTTTGGGGAGACCTTAAAAAGCCTGAGAAGGGCCAAGGTAAGAAAATCTTTAAAAAGTTCATGAATTTTTGTCACTAAATAAATATTCTCTGTTTAACTTGATTTATGGTTATGGGCCTACATTCCCATTTCTAGTTTTTTCGCCTATAGAAAAATTCTACCATATAGAATCTGTTGCAAGTCTTTCTACTTTACAGTTAGCACGGGTTGAATGGTGATGAGTATTCACTAGATCATTGCAGCGCATGGGCTGATGCTCTATTAGAGAATCCCTGTATTAGCTTTCAAGTTGAATGCCTGGACTGGTCGGACTTGGGACAATGGGAAGTTATGCCTTTGAGGTGGGGTATCAAATGAAGCTGCCAAATTGAATCAACGTGGCCCTGTTGCTTCCCTTAAAACATGTAGTAGACCTGGATCACATCACTGCTTGGAAGCAGAGCCAAGATTGTGACTTTGTGATGGATCTCTGGGTCTTGTGGGCAACCAGAGCACACAAGCTCAGTTATACATCAGCAAATAATATTCACTCTTCCATCATGTCACAGCATTCATAAAACCTCACATTATCCCTCAGTAGGGGATTTGGGGATTTTGAATTTATTTTTAGCTTTGAAGATTTCAAAGCTACCTTTATAGAATAGCTATATAGCTCATTTAATGTTGGTTTTGGTAAATGCTGCCTTGCTGCAGGTTTGGCTACAACCATTAAATGATTTTATCTGATGCAAAAATAAATATGAAGGAATTGCCATCTCTCCTTTTAATCCAGTTAAAACCAGAGGGGTACGATCCAGTGATCATTGGGGGATCAGAGGTGGAGAGGGTGAGCAAATTTAAGTTCTTGAGTGTCACTATCTTGGAGGATCTTTCCTGGATCCAACACACTAATGCAGTGGTTTTCAAACTGCCCCCAAACTCACGTTCCACCTTAAGTAATCCCAATGCCATAAGTGCTCTGTGATTAGTAAGGGATTGCTGAAGGTTAGTATGCGAGTGGGAAGAAAACACTTGGAAAACCTGTTTTAATTGTACTCAGTTGACTCATTATGTGCACTGTTTCATTTCTCCAAAGGAAATGGGCCAATGACTATTTCTCAAGCAAAATATTTCAGTAACAATTGGGTCTAGAGCAGTGATTCTCAACCTTCCCTTCCCACTCACATACCACATTAAGCAATCTCTTACCAATCACAGAGCACTTGTGGATAAGGATTGCTTAAGGTGGAATATGAATTTAGGGGGTCAGTTTGAAAACCACATTGCTAATGTCAGCATGAAGAAAGCATGTCAGTACCTCCTTCCTCAGGAGTTTGCAGAGGCTTGATATGACAATTGGACACCCTGGCAAATCTTTACAGATGTATGATGGAAATTGTGCTGACCGGCTTTATTATGGTCTGGTATGGGGACACCAAGTTTCTTGAGCATAAAGACATAACAGGCAAAACACTCCCCACCATCTACAGGAACTCTACCATCAGAGAGCACCAGCGATTATCAAGGATCCACATTACCCAGCACACCCTCTGTTCTCGTTGCTACTATCAGGAAAGAGGTATAGATGCCACAAGTCTTGCACTACCAGGTTCAGGAATAGCTTCCACCCCTCCACCATCAGACTCCTCAACAACAAACTCATCAGGGACTCATTTAAGGACTCTCACTTTTGCACTTTGATTTTTTTCCTCTCTGTATTGCACAGTTCAGTTTGTTTACATTTCTTTATGTTGAGTGCAATTTTTTTTGCACCACCAATAAATTCTGCCTCACCTGCAGGAAAAGGAATCTCAGGGTTGTATGTGATATCATGAATGACAAGAAATTTGAACGTTGAACATTATCTCCTGCTAATATAACTGCAATTACAAAAGCGATTTAAAGTTGATCTGTTATTCCACATTTCTCACTTTGTAACTGTTGCCAATTCAGATGGGGGTGGGGAAGGGGTTAGAATTAAAATACAGCCAAGAAATTTACATCTATTTCAATGCCTGAATTGAAATGTTCAACAGAGGAATATTGTACAAGACATTGCAGATTTATAAACTTACTATCAGGATGTAAAGCTTGTATAGTGATTTGCTAAACTGCTCAGTGAACCATTCTACTTTTGTTTCCATTAGTTTAAATTGTTCAGCACTGTAATGATAGTGATCATGTTTGCATGGCCACTAGCAAGGCCTTGATTATAGTTCCTGTTTGATTAGACTTGGCTGCAGAGGCTGACACAGAGCAAGAGACAACATGCAAGATCTGTAATGGAGTCTTGCAGCCTCATGGTGCTGTTTACAACAACTTTAAAGAACCTTTTCCTTCATCTATATGTTGTCTAAAAACTCACACATACAAATGCAGGATGAAACGTGGTGCCAGAAGTGGGATGAAGGAAATTAAAAGGAAATACTTTAAAAGGTAAAATCTAAAGTCAGCAACTAATCAGTGAAGAGAAGCTAACAAAGTGAAAAATGGAAGGATTACATCCACCAGCAAAACTTCAGCTGACAGGTAATGTGGCTGAAAATTGGAACAGATTTAAACAGCATTTTTGGATTGTATTTATTGGTAGTCGGAGCTGACTAGAAAAGTGATAAAGTGAAAGTGTCAGTTTTCTTGCCTATCATGGGTGATGAAGGCCTGGAAGTGTATAGTAACTTCACATTTGCTGCTGAAGGAGATAAAATGAAACTGTAAAAAAATAATGGAACAGTTTGAGGCATTCTGCATACCTAAAAGTAATGTGACATTTGAGAGGCACAGATTTTTCACGTGTACAGAAAACGGAAGAAAGTATTGATAAGTATGTGACTGAATTGAGAAACAGAAGCAAAACACATGAATTTGGTGGACTGACTGACTCGCTGATGAAAGACAGACTTGTGTGTGGTATTCCAGATAATAGTCTAAGGGAAAGACTGCTAAGTGAGCAAAATCTAGACATGGATAGCCCTCTGTAGGGCTGTAGAAACTGTAAAATTTGCAGGCAAAAATCTGTTCAGTGAAACTAGCTGCAATGTGGATGCAGTGAGCAAGAACAGACATGAACCGTTCAATAAAATGCTCGAAAGTGGAAAGGGAGGCATGGCCAGCGAACAAAAGTGAAAGGGACAATCGAAAGCCATGTCATCTTTGCGGTACATAACACCTACCAAAAAAAGTATCTAGCATATGGTAAAAATGCAATATATGCAACAAAATCAACCATTATGCCCATTGCTGTAGGAATCAAGTGCAACAATGCAAGGTTCGTGAGGTAGATGAAATGGAAATAGAAGAATTCTATGTATATGAAAACAGACAATGGATTTTGAGATTAAAAGTGAATGACATATATCTTTCTTTGGCTTGGCTTCGCGGATGAAGATTTATGGAGGGGTAAATGTCCACGTCAGCTGCAGGCTCGTTTGTGGCTGACAAGTCCAATGCGGGACAGGCAGACACGGTTGTAAGGGAAAATTGGTGGGTTGGGTGTTGGGTTTTTCCTCCTTTGTCTTTTGACAGTGAGGTGGGCTCTGCAGTCTTCTTCAAAGGAGGTTGCTGCCCGCCGAACTGTGAGGCGCCAAGATGCACGGTTTGAGGCGATATCAGCCCACTGGCGGTGGTCAATGTGGCAGGCACCAAGAGATTTCTTTCGGCAGTCCTTGTACCTCTTCTTTGGTGCACCTCTGTCTCAGTAGCCAGTGGAGAGCTCGCCATACAACACGATCTTGGGAAGGCGATGGTCCTCCATTCTGGAGACGTGACCTACCCAGCGCAGTTTGATCTTCAGCAGCATGGATTCGATGCTGTCGGCCTCTGCCATCTCGAGTACTTCGATGTTGGAGATGAAGTCGCTCCAATGAATGTTGAGGATGGAGCGGAGACAACGCTGGTGGAAGCGTTCTAGGAGCCGTAGGTGATGCCGGTAAAGGACCCATGATTCAGAGCCGAACATATACATTTCAGTTAAATTGGATTGTGGAGCACAACTTTTAATATCAGAGACTGATTCTCAGAAGATTAATGTGACAGATTATGTTGTGTTTTATGTTGTATATAGATATAGACAGGTCGGCTCCAAATGCCTTTGCAAAAGTTTTGGGTAGTGCCTATAGAGACTTCACTAACGGATTATTGTTTTGAAAAGCAACAGATGAAAGAACTCGGAGGATAAGGTTCGGAGCTGTAATTTGTCTGAGTGCAGGTTGCTATTCAAAGAGGGTCATGTTGTTTTGCAAGCAGAGAGAGTCAAACAGGCTTTTCTCTGAGTGGGAGAGAGAATTCAGTTCTACAGTTTTACAGTTCAGCAGCAGGAGCTGGGACTGGAACAGGATAAACTGGAAAGTTTGTGGGGAAAAACCCCATTTTGAAGACGGATTGTGAGTGCTTAGTTCAGCCAAGTCAAAGACCTTGTGGTCTATACAAGCGGAGAGGATAATGTCTCACTTGAAATAAGCGGAACTCTTTGGTGATTTGAAAGAAAGAGGTTATCTATCATCTGGAAAACCCTGATGAGGCAAGTTTCTTTGGCAAGACACTGACGTGGCTAATTAGAAGGGATCAGTTTGTGTCCAGCGAAGGACAAACCTCTCTCTCTCTGAAAACCGACAAGAATCTTCCTGAGTGGTAACCATTTACCTTTCAAACACCAAAGCCTAGTGAACTTCATAAATGTTAAATTCTGTGCACAGTATATGAATTGTCTGCAACCAATGATCTTCAAGGAATGCGAAGTGAGATTGGACTGTGAATCGAAGAACTTTTCTAAACTTGCGCACAGCTTACATACAAGGGAACTTAGAATTAGAAGGGGGTTAAGTACGGGTATGATGGAGACAAAATCAAAGTATTTGTAAAACGTACTGTCCAAGTACAATACAAACAACAGCAACCAAAAACACTTTCTACATCATAGATACCCAGGGACCACCACACTTCGGAAGAAACTGGCTACACAATCCACTTATGGATTGCCTCATGAATTAGTTATGGACAATGGGCCTCAATTTACATCAGAACATTATTAAAAATTTATGTGTGACATCAAAATCAGACAAATTTTGTCCGCACCCTATCACCCAAGTACTAATGGGGAGGCAGAACGTTTTGTACAAGTATTCAAAAAAACAATGAAAACCATGAAATTTCTAAATGCCTCTTGGACACACAAAATCAAAAATTTCCTATTGGGGTAAAGAAACACGCTGCATTCTACCACAAAACGTACCCCAGCAGGACTAATATTTGGCCACAACCTGCGAACCAGGCTGTCCACAGTTCATCCAGATCTGGGTCTCCAATTGGGGAAAAAAAACAAAAAAAAACCCAGCATCACCACAGGTCTCACTTAGAACTCTGGAAGTGGGCAAGAGAGTTCTGGTACAAGATTATAGATGATATAAAGACCCATGAGTGGTAGGAGTAATCTTACAAAAATTGAGCCCCTGCTCATACACTGTTCTAGTGGGGGACAGATTGTGAAAGCAACACATTGACCAATTATGAGCATTGACAGACACTAAGTTCCATGAACTGCCTCATGAACTGGAGGAGGTGGAACCAGACCTGCCGTGGCCTGCCCCGACTACCTCAGACTGAGGCGGGAGTCGGGTGGGGGGGGCAGAGACAGTCACAGAGCTGAGGAGTTCAATAACTGAGACACGCAGCCAGGAGGACAGTAAAGGCGGGCAGTTGCCGCTGAAGGCCAGCAAAGGCAGGCAGTTGCCGCTGACTCGACTGCCGATCCAACTATTTACAGGTCCTGAGCAAAGACTGACACAGCAAACCAAAAGAGAAAGAAAACTACCTGAACGCTTTAAAGATTATGTGCCCTGATTATTATTAAATACTTTTATAATTGTAATTACTCATGAAATGTATTGTAATTCTCACTTGTAGTCCTGGGCCCGATGGGGAAGTGTTGGTGGGTATAAGCTCGCCCTCTGCTCGACATCATGATGCCCACGACACGATGTCACCCTTCCATTTATATAATCCCGTATGTCAGTAGCCAGGTTAGTCTAATAGAAGTAAAGGATGAGAAAGCATCACATCTCTGAGTCTTAATTGAGTGAGTGCATACACAGCATAAGGTTTTACACAGCCCTGGTTCCCAACACCCATACCCATAGGCTGGGACTATTGCATCAAAATTGCAACTTCAGCCAAAATGATGATGAAATACACAACTGAGAGAATTTTACACCAGCCCTATAGAGGCAATTATACCAGAAATGGTGTTGTATTAGACTGACATCCAGTTCATAATTATATCTTTGGCGGACTGGTACAATGATTCAATTTGTATGCAAGGCTCTTTGATGTGTAACTATCATGCAATTTCAGTATTCTTCAAATAGATATTTGAATGCTATTGTGTTCTGAAATTTACTGATATTCTAACCAAAGGTAAGAGTATTCTGTACCATGTATCAATGAATGCCTGTACCAAGTATTCAATGTAACATTGAACTCAAGTGCCAGGTTACATAGTTTGAGAAAGAGAACTGCCTGAATTGGTGCGGTGGTTTCCATGGCTGCTTCAGTTTTAATTCCAAACAAAGACTCTAATCTACAACTTTGAATTTCTCTTGTTACAGGAAGAAGATAATGTGTTAATTAGCTCCAATATTTAGCTGATGGTCTCTGTAACCTTAGGTGTTCTTGCATTGTGATTTGTTGGATTTGATATATGTGTCAACCATTTATCTGGTATCTTATCCAATGTGCACACAAGACAATCGACAAGAGCCATTTGTTGAGCAGCTAGTAAGATTTGACTTGGAGCAGCAGAAGGCTTCACACTTCACAAATCATACTTTCCAAACATCTTTCATTTAGTCTTGATTCTGGCTTCTTTTTGAAGAAGAGGCAGTCATTTTTGCATCAAACACCGGTTCAAAACTTTTTTTGTCCATGACATATCAAAGCTGCACTACCACAATAACTCAGCAGGTCAAACAGTGCCTTTGTGTAGCAAAGGTACATCACCAATGTTTCTGGCTAGAGCCCTTCATCAATTTATCGAGTAATCAGCCATTTACTCCTTACAACTCTTGCAGAAATGCTGGAGGAACGTAGCCATAGCAGTGTCCATGGGAGGTAAAGATATATTTATTGACATTTTGGGCCTAAGCCCTTACCAGGGTGCTGAGTTCCATCACCATTTCCATGTTTTGACTACAATCACAGCATCTGCAGACTTTTGATTTTCATCCTTCTCCTCATCATGTGCAGTGAGAATGCTGAGCGACCAAAGGAACTAATCTTCCGAGACCCTCATATTCATTAAACAATATTTATTTATTTGTATTGCTGAAATACTTGTCCTGCATATGTTTTGTTTGTGTGTTGTCTAGTTGTGTGTCTGCGTGTTTTGCACTGAGGTCCGAAGAACGCTGTTTCGTCAGGTGTATGTGTACAATCAGATGACAATAAACTTGACTTGACAACTGGTATTGGAAAGTATCAATCTTTCAGGCAAAAGAAGCAACACAAAAGGAATCATGCTTTGACTATACACAGCAGAACCATCCAGATCAGATTGTTGCTTCTGCTCAGCAGGGTGGTTTTATCAATGCTGTAATCTAAAACTGAAGCACATGAGATGAGACTTTGTCTCCAAGAACTTGCAAGTAATGCCCAGTGGTTTGTGGGTTAAGGAGAAGTTGAGGAAAGAACATAATCCTGCTCTGCCATTCCATAATATCATGGCAGATTAGTTCTGCGATGAGTTCAATTCCAGCGTTGGGTATTTTGAATTATTCTAGACACGTTTTTTTTAGACAACTGAAATTTCTCAATCCCTGAGGGCGAAGACCTTGGTCGACTCTCCTGTACCTCTGTCATGCTTTCATTGTTGTTACTTCTGGTAATGAAGTAAAATTGTACTTTGGCTCCACATTAATGATCTTATCCAAATGTTGGGATAGATTTAATAAGCACTTTTCTAAGGATTACAAGGGATTTCCTAGTTGATGCAACTGCTAAAATTCAGCAGATGTTCAAGCATTCCATATGGTATAGGAGGTATGGTATTAAGGTGGATAGAGAATTGGTTGATGGACAGGAAACAAAGAGGAGGTATAAATGGGTTCTTTTTGGAATGACAGCCAGTGACTAGTGGGCTACCACAGTGTTCCGTGCTGGGGCCACAGTTGTTTACAATATATATCAACGACTTAGATGTGGGAATAGATAGCAATATCTCAAAATTTGTTGGGTATTGGAGTTGTCTGTGTTGAGGATGCTAGGAGGGTGCAGAGTGATTTGGACGTGAGGTGAGTGGACAAGACATGGCAGATGCAGTATAATGTGGATAAATGCGAGGTTATCCACTTGAGTTTCGAACAGGAAAGAGGACTATTATCTAAATGGTATCTGTTTAGGAAAAGGAGAGATGCAGAGAGACTTGGGTATTGCTGTGCATCAGTCGTTGAAAGTGGGCGTGCAGGAGCAGCAGGCAGTGAGGAAGGCGAATGGTATGGTGGTGTTCATAGCAAGAGGATTTGAGTACAGATATCCTGCTACAGCTGTATAGGGCCTTGGTGAGACCACATCTGGAGCACTGTGTGCAGTTTTGGTTTCCTTACCTGAGGAAGGACATCCTCACCATGGAGGGGGTGCAGAGAAAATTCACAAGACTGATACCAGGGATAGAAGGACTTGCATATGAAGAAAGGTTGGATGGACTAGGCTTGTATTCTCTGGAATTTACAAGATTGAGGGGGGGTATCTTATGGAAACATATAAAATTCTTAAGGGTTTAGACAGACTAGACACAGGTAGTTTATTTCCAATGCCGGAAAAAAACAGAACCAGGGGTAACAGTTTAAGGATAAGGGGGGAGTTTTTTAGGACTGAGATGAGTAAAAATTTATTCTCTGAGGGTGGTGGATCCATGGAATTCTTTGCCACAGGAAATAGTTGAGGCCGGCTCCTTGTTAATATTTAAGAGTAGATAAGATTTGGCCCTTATGGCTAAGGGGATCAAGGGATATGGGGAGAAGGCAGGAACTGGGTACTGATCAGCCATGATCATATTGAATGGTGGTGTAGGTTTGAAGGGCCAAATGGCCTACTCCTGCACCTATTTTTCTATGTTTCTTTATATGTTTCTATGCTGAGGTCATGCTAAAATGTATACTGTATATACGAGTGTAATAGTAGATACTAGTAAAGGTTGACCCCCCCCCCCCTTTTTAGCCAAAGAATCTGGTATTTTCTAGAAATCGCATGAAAAAGTTGACCCTTTTTTTTGGCCCTGGTCACCCGCTCATCCAATCTTCCGATGCCCGACTGTTGTCTGTAGCCCAGGCCCTGGCTGTCCACCCATCCAAGCTGCCGATGCCACAGCCGCCCACCCATCTGAACCCCCGATGCCCTAACTGCCATTTCTCACCAAGGCTTTGGCTGCTTGCCCACTCATCTGAGCTCCTGATGCCCAGCTGCCACCCATCCGAGCTCCCAACACCCCAAACGTGGACTTGGCTCCCAGTCCTGGCCACCCACCCACCTAGCTGAGCCACCAACATTCCAAACAACACAGGTACCATGGTCAAAAGTAGTATGCATATAATAGTTGACCCCTTACATTTTACTCTAAAAATTGGTCCATAAGTTCAACTTTTTGTGTATATATGGTATCCTTGCTAATAGTTCCCAAACGTGTAATGTTGTACCTTGAATAGCATAGTTTAAGTACTTGAACATTTATAGATCTAATTATGTAAGTCAATTCTTTCACACATAGTTGTTAAAAAAGACTTGATCTTTCACTTATTTCTGAGCTGTATTTCTTGGCAGCAAGTCTCAGGAGTTCAATCTAATCCTACATAATGCACCTTTATCATAATATTGAAACCAACTTTGTTAAATCATGATTGGAATGAACTACGTTTGTTGCTGTGTGGACTTGCTGCTAAATTTGAGGTCTGAATGTTACGTCTCAGACCAGCAGCAAAAGAAAATCACCAAGAGACTTATTTTTAAAATATATTTATTTATAACTATTAATAATATAACAACTTAACCAACTATGCATGAATATACGTGTGCATGCGTGGAACACCTAAGTCATTACAGCTCAGGCACAATTCTGGAAAGTCATTCCCAAAGTTCAGTCTTAGAATCCTGTGTTGAAGCTCAGACTTTTAAACTGATGCACAAAAGTAACCATGAAGATGTGAGAGACTGAGTGATCAGACTGCTGAAAACTCACTAATCCTCATCGAGTTGCTTCCAGAGAAATGTCCTTTCATACGAATGGTTGTCACAACTCTCCTCTTCCTTGTGTAAGGGAAATGAAATGTGTGACTTCTATGATGCTTCCAAAACCCAGACAAAATGATCATCAGAATGGTCATGATCCATTGAAGCAATTCTCCGGTTTCCTTTACCCAGATATGGATCAATCAAAATGATCATGGTCATGGTGGTTCAATAATTCCCTTGACAAAGAGAACCAGCAGAATTTTCTATTTCACACAGTCATCAGATGGCTGGCTGATCAAACTGAAACCTGTTTCTTTGTGTCTGAATCACATGACTCAATCATTTGGCTCTCTCTCACCATCTATTTTTACTGAATAAACAACCATTGTTCTTGGTTCTTCTTCCAGAGCATCACTTTGTATATTGTCAATAACAGTGCCACTCATCTCGCAAGCTGTGAATGGTTGCAGGTTGCATTAATCCTTAAAATGAGTCACTAAATGAAATGTGAGCTTGTAATATGACCAAGAGCACTAGATGCTCACCTCTAATGAGTTGATGCATGGTGCCTTTCTCAGTCGCCATAAAGAATAAAGAATATTCAACTCATGACATTACTCAGGACAATCTTTTATATCATGGGCTAGATTAGCCTGACAATGTGATTTCTGCTTAGGGCCTAGACTCACCCCACATCTAAACTTGCATTGCTTGGAAGCATCCTGGATCCTCAAGGCATGGCCTGATCTGAAACATCTAAACTATTGAAACCATAATGGTCAGCTAAAACTCCTAATACATTTATAAAAAATAAATTATGCAAAGTGGATTTTTTAAAAAGGAATTTTCTTTCCTCTTATTTCCTCCTTTCCATCTTAACATTCCCTGGTGAAATCCTCAAGGTTATGGATCCTGTGCCAGGTCTAATCTGGCACAAGGTCAGTGAGCTGCTATTCCCCAAAATAAGTGCTGGGGAATTTCTGCAAAATTGAGCTCAAATGTTCTACTTATTTTACACCTATGTCTCTGACAATAACTCCATCTACATCTTTACTGACTATACCACGGTAGTGTAAAAACAAAAAATGCTGGAGAAGCTCAGCAGGTCAAATAGCGTCCTTAAATTAGCAAATGTAAAGATACAGAACTGACATTTCCGGTTTGAGCCCTTAATCAAAGTATGAGAAAATGCCGCCAAGTGTCCAAACAAAAGAGTAAGAAGGGGGAATGGCTAAGACAGGAGATGATAGTTGGAGAAAGGAGGGAGGGGACAGTGGCAATGAAGGGGAAAGGGGAGGGGGGAAGGCTTGGCATGGTGGGTGAAAGAACTGGAAAGACAGAAAAAGGGGGAGGGGAAAGAAAAAAACTAGCAGGTTTAATAGAAAGCAGTAAAGTTGATGTTCCTGCCATGTGGCTGGAGGGTGCCCAGACAAAAACTAAGGTGTTGTTCCTCCAATCTACGGGTGGTGAGGGTGGGACAGTACACAAGGCCAAGGACAGACATGTGAGCGTGGGAGTGTGACCTGGAATTAAAATAGTTGCCTACTGGGAGGTTGTTGTCGTTGAGAGAAGAGGAGTTGCTGAGCGAAGTGATCTCCCAATCTGTGACTGGTTTCTCCGACATAGAGAAGGCCACAAAGGATGCACCATTTGCAGTAAATAAGTTCTCTGGATGCACAAGTGACATGGTGAGGGAGGGTGTGTTGGCGCAAGTGTTGGACCTCCTGCGGACACGGGAAGGTGCCGGGGGTGCGATAGGTGGGGAGGGATATGCACGAGGGAATCGCGGAGGGAGTGGTCCCTGTGGAAGGCCGAGTGAGGAGGTGGTGGAATCCTGTAGTAAGTGACGGAAAACGAGCCATGGTAATGGCTTGTATAAAAGAGGCCACTGTAACCATGCAATATATATGGGTTAATAGTTGACAGCTGTCTGTGTGGTCACTGGTGGAGGTGTTGTGAGAGTTATGCTGGTTTGAATGTATAATTTATGACGAGCAGGAATATAATGAGTGTAGAGGCAGTCAGATGAATAAAGAATTTCGAGGCAGGAGGCTTAATTCCACTCTCAAATAACTTTTACAAGCATGGAGGTAAGGAAATGTAACATACTAAGTATTTTTACTGTGAAGATTAAGATATAATTACACAAGTCAGTGCTAAATATTATGAAATGTTTGGTTGAAAAGATTTTGCTTTTGAATGTGCTGTTGACTGTACAGTAAGCAATACAGTTGAATAATGAATACATTGAACTGACGCAACAAGAATGCTCCTTTCCAGATTCCTTTCTTATCAAGTAATGCAGTATTACTCAAAATTTGCTTTAATCTGCCATTTAAAAAAAAATTGCCATTGGCAGAAATAACTAAAGCTTATGTTACAGTCAGAGAAAGAGAAACAAGAGTCCCCTCAGTCACCCAATGTCTGTGGATTTGCCTCCAGTGCTGTCACGGCCCCCCCTTCACCCCAGCCACACAAAGTCCAGTCCAAACCATCAACAGCTTGAGATCCAAACCTCTGACACAACCAGGAAACAATTACTGCCTTTGACACCTTCTTGCATCCCAGTTCTGATACCTGGTACCCCTTCAGCCAGTCTCCAGCAGTCTGTAGCCTGGTGCAAATCCCTTGACTGCAGTCGCCACCAGCCCGCAGCTCATGCGGGTTCCTTGTCTTGAATCGCCAAAAGTCTGCCGTCTGTGTGCTCTCAGCTGCAGAACCCCTCACTGGGCTGCTGCAGTGGTCACCATCCTGTGGGGCATCTCTTCTGCTTCTCCTACTCAAACAGGAGGTGTACTCTTTTTGGTGCCCTGCAGCAGTCCTCTGTTTCCCTAGAGTCTGCAGACCTTTGTGGCTATTGCAGATCATAGGCACTGCTATCTTGGGCACAGACCCCTTGGTCACAGAATTTTTAAATAAAACCACCAGAGACTCCATGAACAGACCATTTAAAGGCTGTACGGAGTCTACAGCAGTCGGACTGGGCAGTTGGGCACTGCAGGTGAGCACTGTGTCTCCACTCCCTGCTCTCCGTGGATCCACACCGGTGGCAGTGCTACCGTTACAGCAGCGCCACCATTTATTCATTTTTATTATTTCTTTGAATAATTATCTTTCCGATAGCTATAAAAGTAGAAAAGAAGCTTTGGAGTCATTGACTCCTGATTCAAGACCTGAATGGTGCATAAATCTTAATGATTTGTTATTGTTAGTTCACTGTTTCTATGCTCCACGAGTGTACTGCGCACGGCCAATCATTTGGCCATGCAAAAGTTGACTTAAAATATGTCAAGTGTAACTACACCCATTAATAAAAATTTGCCAAAAATATTGTTCCTTTAAACACACAGGGCTTAATAAAAGTCTATCAATCTTTCAAATGATGTTCTTCTAACTTGGCAATGTAAATTGCTAATCTTGCATTTTAGGAATAAATTGCATTAACTAAAGCCATGAGGAGACATTACAGTAATTGTTTTGGGGTAGGTATGGCTCAGGAAACTATTTTTGTCTAGAATGTAAGTTGACACTTGGCCTCTTTGTATTATTTTGAGACAAAGCAGATCTTGCTGAGTTGTAGAATGTAGTAATTTTGCTTTTCGTCTGTTCCTCAGAAATTATAATGTACTGAATGCAATATTTTGTTGCTGACAATGGGGATAGATGGTGACCAAGACTTGTGGACTGACAGACTGATCCTTTCAAGCTGATAAAATTACAAGCTTCTTTCATGACACAGAGCATATATTAGGCTTCATTGAGTTACAATAGTTACAGGAACTCTATTATCTCATTGCATGATGACATCACACCCCTTGTTGGAAACATCTGCTCATCTGATTTTCCAAATACAATCATATGTTTGGGAGAAAAAGAATGTTTTATTTTTCTTGTGACCTATAAAGGGTTTCGGCCTGAAAAATTGACCATTCTTTTTCTCCCGGTGATGCACCTTGATCAACTGAGTTCTTCCAGCAGATGTGTTTAGCTTTAGATTTCAGAATCTATAGACTTTTCTGTGTCTTCAATCATGTGTTTGTCTGATGAACACATTTGCATCAATGCAACAGTGTAATTGAGGACAGTTGAGTTTGATTAATTTCAACCAATGGGTATTAAAGTGCAAATGATCTGCCCTGTTGAATACTCTTCTGCCATTGTCAAACTATGCAAATTAGATTTGAGATCAATGAAGGGCTGAAGGCCCAAAATGTTGATTATCTTTATCTTTGTAATACAAAGTATGCTGGATGACCTGCTGAATTTCTCCAGAATTCTGTTTTAACTTTAGATTTGAGGTCATGGCGTAACAATTGATTTGGGCTGAGGAGCAGCAGCAATTAACTTGGTTTCTGGATCCCCAGCAGGGTTAAGGAGCAGATCTGTAGGTTTTTTTCTCGCACTTGCCGGTGTTAGCCCATGACTTTCAGTGAGAAGTATACTGGTGGATATCAGATCAGCCAATGCATTCCCCTATTGATCAGATTATGACCGTGGGAACATATCAGAAGCTTGCAACAGCATTTCAGTAGAAGATAACTCACCACACATTAGGTAGTTGTAAATTTGAAGTATTTTCAAAAATGTCATTGTGCATTCACTAAAATGGAGAAACCTGACCGTTGATGTTGTCTATAGCAACCGTTGCCAATAAAAACATTTATTCTCTGCAACTGCATGTTATTTGTAACTGTTATACTTTGAATCTTGGAGTTAGACAGCGTGGAAGCAAGCCCTTCGGCCCAACTATTTCATGTCTACCAACTTCTCTTCCTGAGCTAGTCCTGTTTATTGGCATTTGACCCATATCCTTCCAAACTTTTCCTATCAAAGTACCTGTCTAAACATTTTCTAAATCTCACAATTGTACCTACCTCTGGCAGCTCGTTCCATATACCTCCTCCCTAGGTGTGAAAACGTTTTCCCTTGAGATCCTTTTACAATTTTCCCCTTTCACTTTAAATCTATGCCCCAAGTTTTGGACACCCCTACACTTCACTGACCCCCATGATTTTACCAACTTCTATAAAATTCCTCCCAGCCTCATATGTTTCATGGAAAAAAAATTCCAGCCCATCTAGCCTTGTAACCCAAGAAACTATTATATTCCCATTAACATCCTGGTCAATCTGTCTATATCGTTACCAGCCTAGTAATATCTTGCCTATAGCTGGGAGGCCAGAACACAATACTCCAAATGTGGCTTTGCCCATATTTTGTCCAGCTTTTACAGGATGTCCCAACTCTTATACACAATGCCCTTGCTGATGACGGCACGTGTGCTGAAGGTTGTGTTCACCACTTGTGATGGATTATATCATATTTTATATTGTATATAGATATGTTTTTGAAGGAGATAGATTGTGGGGGTAGTGTAAGTGACAAATAAATACTTCGCAAAACAGATCTCATTTAAAATACCAAAGCTCTGCTCAAGCCATACAGTCCAGGCTCCGAGTGCCTTTGCAAAAACTTTGGAATGTCTATAGAGACTTCACAAGTAGGTATTAATTGGACCTGCTGTGGAGTAATGGATTATTGCTTTGAAAGCAACAGATGAACGGACTCAGAAGATTGGGTCTGGTGCCACAGTCTGGATACAGTTTGCTGTTCTAAGAAGGTCATGTAGTTTTGCAAGCAGAGAGAAAACTGGTTCCTGCAGTCATGGCAAGCTAGCAGCTTGTTGAAACCCCATTTTGAAGATGGTTCTGAGTTCAACCTGTTGAAAACCCTTGTGATCCATTCAAGAGGAAATGGCTGGTGAGAGTGTTTCACCTGAAATGAGGAACTCTGTGGTGAAGAGGTTATCATTTGGAGATGGGGCAAGTTTCTTTGGCAAGACACTGAAGTGAATGATGGAAGTAAATCAGTTTGTGTGTGTCTAATGAGCGACAAATCTCTCTCTGAAACCGACAAGAACCTTCCTGAGCAGTAACCATTTAAAATTTGTAAATGTTAAATTCTGTGCACAGTATAAGAATTGTCTGATACCAGTGAACTTGGAGGAGTGAGAAGTGAGATTGGGCTGGGAATCAAATAATTTTTCTGAACTTCTACATATTACATACATGTGTGCTTAGAATTAGAAGAGGGTTAAGTTAACAGTATTAAGTCAAAGTTTGATCTTGTTTTTATATTTAAAGAAAATTAAAAATGACTTTTGTTTAAGTAACCATTTGTTTTGGTGAAATTCTATTGCTGCTGGGTCTTGCGGTCCTCTGGGCCTGTAACACTCTCTCTACTTGTGTCACCACTTGCACCGGTACTCCTAGGTCTCTTCCACAACACTCTATGGCTCTACCATTCACTGTGCAAGTCCTATGCTGGTTTAACTTACTGAAGTGCAACTCCTCATTCTTGACTGCATTGAATTCCATCTGCCAATCCTTGGCCCACTTTCCTAGTTGACCTAGATCTGATCTAATCCAAGATAACCTTCCTCTCTCTCTACTATGCTGCCAATTTTGGTGTCATCTGCAAACTTACCCTGCTAACAAAGTCATTGATGTAGATGACGTACAACAATTGACTCAGCCTCAATCCCTGAGGTACACCACTGATCACAGGCCTCCAGTCTGAAAAACAACCCTGCACTTTCACTTTCCAATTTCTACCACAACAATTGACTCAGCATCAATCCCTGAGGTACACCACTGATCACAGGCCTCCAGTCTGAAAAACAACCCTGCACTTTCACTTTCCAATTTCTACCACCATAGCAATTTTGAATTCAATTGGCCAGCTCATCCTGTAACCCAAGGTCTTCCAGACCTTATAGACAACATCCACTGCCCTGCCCTTGTCAATCCACTTAGTCACCTCTTCAAAAAAAAATTCAATCAAATTTGTGAGACACAATTTTTCATGCACTATTCCTAATCAATACTTTCCTATCCAAATGCTGGTAGACCCTCTCCCTCAGAATCCCCTCTACTGATGTTAAGCTCACCAGCATAAGTTCCCTGGTTTTCCATTTGCAGTCTTTCCAAAATAAAGACACAAGATTTGCCATGCTCCAGTCTTCCTATACCTCACCTGTTGTCACCAATGATGCAAATCTTTCTGCCAGGACCTCAGCAAATACTTCCCTAGCTTTCTCTAAATGTCCAAGGATACATTTGGTCAGGCTCTGAGGATTTATCCATCTTAATATGCTTCTGTACTGCCTTGTAATGTGCTGGATGTAGATCGAGCAGCAGTCTTCAAAGGCAGTGATGGAGAAAGAACAGGTAGCAGGACAAATGAAAGCACAGAGTTGGTGGACAAAATGGTCTTCTACTGAGATGCACAATTCTTTGAGAAATTATCATAATGACTTCAATCTTTGTGTCTGAATCTAGTTCTGACAAATTGAAAGCCAAAAAAAAACTTGTCAAATACTGATTTTTAAAAAAATATTTTGCATAAAAAAGGAGTGCTTTTTTCATTTGGATTTCCATGAATTGCAATGTTTTCCCTTCAGTAATGAACATGGGGTTTGGAAATGAAGAGCAAGGATTTGGATGAGTGGATCCAAAGGCATTTGAGTATCGTGTGTGAGCTGCAGTTATTCATGAAATTCTAGTATTTCGCTTGGTCACCTACAGTAGTTTTAAGGAGGTTAGTCATTCATTCCTGGACACTTCAAAACAATCATGGATGGTTGGCAATCTTATTTACCCAGAGACATGGGCCCTTCTTAATCAGAGATTGGACTTCAGTAAGGCCTTCGATAAGGTACCACATGGAAGGTTAGTTAGGAAGGTGCAGTCTTTAGGTATAAATTTTAAGATAGTCAAATGGATTGAACATTGGCTGAAAGGGAGAGCCCAGAGAGTGGTAGTGGATAATTGTCTGTCAGGTTGGAGGCCGGTGACCAGTGGTATGCCTCAAGGATCTGTATTGGGCCCATTGTTGTTCGTTATATACATTAATGATCTAGATGATGGGGTGGTGAATTGGATTAGTAAATATGCAGACGATACTAAGATAGGTGGAATAGTGGATAATGAAGAAGGTTTTCAAGGATTGCAGAGGGATTTGGGCTGCTTAGAAAAGTGGGCTGAAAAATGGCAGATGGAATTTAATGCTGATAAGTGTGAGGTGCTTCATTTTGGTAAGAAGAATCAGAACAGGACATACGTGGTAAATGGGAGAGCATTGAGGAATACAGAAGAGCAGAAAGATTTAGGAGTAACGGTACATCGTTCCCTGAAGGTAGAAACTCACGTGAATAGGGTGGTGAAGAAGGCTTTTAGTATGCTGGCCTTTATCAATCATTGCATGGAATATAGGAGTTGGGAGGTGATGTTGAGATTGTATAAGACGTTGGTGCGGCCTAATTTGGAGTTCTGTGTGCAGTTCTGGTCGCCTAATTATAGGAAGGATATAAACAGAGTGGAGAGAGTGCAGAGAAGGTTTACCAGAATGTTACCTGGGTTTAAGCATCTAGAGTATAGGGAGAGATTGGACAGATTAGGTCTTTATTCTTTGGAGCATAGAAGGTTGAGAGGGGATTTGATAGAAGTATTTAAGATTATGAAAGGGATAGACAGAGTGGATGTGGATAGACTATTTCCGTTAAGAGGAGGAAAGATTAAAACAAGAGGACATGAGTTAAGAATTAAGGGGCAGAGGTTTAGAGGTAATATGAGGGGGAACTTCTTTACTCAGAGAGTGGTAGCCGTGTGGAATGAGCTTCCGGGAGAAATAGTGGCGGCGGAGTCAATTGTATTATTTAAGAAAAGGTTGGACAGGTATATGGATGAGAAGAAGATGGAGGGTTATGGGCATTGTGCAGGGAGGTGGGACTAGAAAGGGGTGTTTGGTTCGGTGCGGACTAGAAGGGCCTAATGGCCTGTTTCCGTGCTGTAATTGTTATGTTATGTTAGATCACAAGATAAAGGAACAAATGTAGGCCATTCAGCTCACCAAGTTTGCTCTGCAATTCCACCCTGAGCTAAATTGTTCTCACACTTAATTCCAAATCCTGGCCTTTTCCCCATATCCCTTGATACCCTGACTAATTAGAGACCTATCAATCTCTTCCTAAACTCCCCCAATGATCGGGCCTCCACAGCTGTATGTGGCAATGAATTCCACAAATCCATGACCATCTGACTAAAGAAATTTCTCCTCATCTCTGGTACCTTCTAATTCTAATACCGTGCCCTCTTGTCCTGGATTCACCTACCAAGGGAAACATCTTATTCACATCTACTCTATCCAATTCTTTCATCTTTTGAAATGTTTCGGAGATCCCTTCTTCTTCTATACTCCAATGAATAGATTCCAAGAACTGCTAAACTTTCCTCATTTCTTCATAGCCCTTGTATTCTAGGAATCATCCTGGTAAATCTTCTCTGTACTCTCTCCAACATCATTACATCCCGTCTAAGATAAGAGGCCCAAATCGACACACAGTACTGCAAATGAGGTCTCACCAGTGCCCCACAGAGCCTCATCAACACCTCTTTACTCTTATATATTATTCCCCTTGAAATGAATGCCAACAAAGCATTCACTTTCTTTACTGTTGATCCAACCTGGTGGTTAACCTTTAGGGTATCCTGCACGAGGACCCCCAAGTTCCTTTGCACTTTCGAATTTTGAATGTTATCCCCATCCAAATAATAATCTGCCTGTTTATTTCCTCTTCCAAAATGTACAACTGTACATTTCTCGACATTGTATCTCATCTGCCATTCCTTTTCCCACTCTCCTAAGCT
This sequence comes from Narcine bancroftii, assembly GCF_036971445.1. Lineage (NCBI taxonomy): Eukaryota > Metazoa > Chordata > Chondrichthyes > Torpediniformes > Narcinidae > Narcine > Narcine bancroftii. The sequence goes on from NC_091475.1 coordinate 180,543,880, forward strand.
GTCCAGGTCAAATTAATGCAAAGAGACATTTGGTCCAATTGATCATGCTGACTATTCTTCAGTTAACACACTCCACATTACCTCTTTCCTTCCAGCATTTAACCGATTTACACAGATCCACCACAATGAATCCTGGTGATAGCAAGTCCAATACTCTAAACACTGTTCTTCTGATTTCATTTTGCAGATTCAGAAATTTTTAAAATATTTCCCTCCACTTCTCCCAGCCTCTGCTCTTGCTTTTAAACTGTGGTACCTGACATTAGGTGTTGCTTGACCAGTTAGTTTAACAATGTTTAGGTGACCAGTACTGTTAGACTGAAAGATGGGCCCTTCCTTACAGCTATCCCAAACCTTGAATTGATCCCAATGGTTTGTGCATCATTCACTGTTGTCCATTATTACAAAAGCGAGAGATGCCTCTAATTACTGATGTCATTGGGAAACTTGCCCATTGATCAGAGGGGACATGAGCAGAGTAACCTCTGCATTATTACTGGGGAAGAGGAGAGAGAGAGAGCATGCACAGATGTAGGTTCCGAGGTGATGTGGCTGCCCCTAGTTACCTGGTGCTGCGAGGAGAAGATGGTAAATGGAGGGGGGGGGGGGGCGGCGAGAGTGGGGCCATTTTGCTCGCCAGATTCCATTCATTTAATAATTGTTTCTGCACTTACATTAAGTCTATTTGTGTAGCTCTTGTTATTTCCAGTGCTTACAGATAGATCACGACTTGCGATAATTTCAGCTTATGATGCAAGTCCCAGAACCATACCCCATCGTAAGTCAGGGGAAACCTGTATGTGAAAGGAGGCTTCTTAAGCCTTGCAATTGACACTTAGAATGGATCCAGGAAAAAGTATTGTCTGTCTCCTGGTGGCCCCTGATGCATAAGTAGGGGAATTAGTGGGTCACTAAGAAATGTGAGGCCTCCAATCTCATTCATTCATTTCGTCTTTTGCCACCTCTATCTCCATCTATTTATTTTTCTTTTTCAGAGAGACCTGGTGTCCTTAAAAATGAATCAGTGAAATTTAATATGCAGGATCAGCTGTTTATTAGGAAGACAAACAGTGAGTTGGATTTTATTGTTACAAGATTTCTTATGAGAGCAGAGACATCTTATGAAAGGTAGGATAGCATCTGGGATATTGTGTGCGGTCTTAATCTTGCTTCCAGAGTACAGATGTACTGGCAAAAAATGGAGTGCCATAAAGGTTCATCTGATAACTGATTGATCCCTGAGGTGGTGAGTTTTGGGACTCCATGTCCTTGACTTAGAAGAATGAGAAGAGATCTCATGATAATTTACACATTTTGCGGAGAGGTGGAAAGTGAAGGTGTGGTGTGACATCTGCACCCCTGGTGTGTCATGAACCAAGGGTAAAGTGTTGGCCATTCAAGTCTGAATTAAGAAATTCTTTCACACAGATTGTTAATTTTTGGGATTCTCCACCTCAGAGCTATGGAGGTTATATTTTTGAGTATAAAGATGGATAGATTTTTGTTTTCCTTAAAATTAAGGTATATACATGTAGATTAGTGTGGCATGGAGGAGCAGAGGTAAAAGATCCTTCATCATCTTGTAGAATATTAGAACAGGCAAGTAGAGCCAAATGGCCTACTCCTGTTTCTATTTTGTATTCATGTTTTTGTATGTCCTCGTCTTATCCAACTGTAGCACATTATATACTGCAGGGATGGCCAAATTTGCTTAATGTAAGAGCCATGTGCGATAAACATTGGATGTTTGAGAGTGGCAAGACTTAAAAAAAATTATATACATATTTTTACCTCTACATGCATAATTTGTTACAAAATTCTATATAAATATTATGAAATACATGAGCATAATATGTATTCAAGTATGTAGTGTTTGAATTGCTAATTTGTATTAATTTCAATCATCAAAAAGAACATATATGCCAAATTTTTTCAAAATCCTGACTGATTTTCTTTGGAAATCTCTGCTCGAGGAAGCTTTATCTCATTAAATATATTTAAGATGCAGTAAGATAGATTTTTGCATCATGGGGGAATTGAGGGTTATGGGGGAAAGGCAGAGCTGGGTCCACGGCCAGATCAGCTGTGATCTACCTGAATGTGAGAGCAGGCTCAAAGGGCCAGATGCCAAGTCTTGTTTCTGCTTCTAGTGTGTTCTCTCCAGGAATGCTGCTCCCACTTGTCTCTGCAGCTAAGTGCCCCATTGCAACGTCCACAGCCAAGTACATGATACAGGAAGTGACCTGATGCAAAGCTGCCTTCCACGGCAGGGCAAGGCCAGGGGCCCCCACAGCTCTGCTCCTCCATGTCCCACCCTCTGCTCCCCTCTTCCCAGCCGCTGGGCTGGTGGGATGGGGAGAGCAGCAGCTCTCGGAACAGAGCCTGGGGTATGGAGCGATTTAACCTCTGCGCTGCCTGGTGCTGATTTTTCATCTGGTGGGGCCAGGGCTTGCCCATGGCCACTGCCACGTCCTTCACTGTTGCTGCCAGCTGCAGCTCACACCTGGCCTGGATGAGGTTCTCATTGGGGACCCCCTCCAGCCTCTCCTTTCTGCCTTCATCATCTTGCTTCTCTCCTGCCAGAGAGCCTGGAGAGACACCCCACCTCTGAGGCAGACCATGCCTCATCAGAGCTGTCCTTGTCCTGCACTGACTTCCCGACACTGTAGCTACTCCCTGCAGAGGACCCTCAGTTTTTGCTTGACCCTCCTACACACACCCCATATTGGCAGCGCTCTGCTGCGGTGTGGCCTGGCCCGAGTGAGGAGAAACTGACTCCGACGTGTGCTGCTTGCTCCATTGCTCTGCAGTTCCTTTAGTGCCCACTCCCACTTCCTTCTCCTTGTCACGCAACCTGGACTGTGACTGTCCCAGGACCCCCTAGTCTGGCTACAGGGATTTGGAGTGTCCCGTGGCAGCTTCAAAAGCACTGGTATCTCCTCCAGCCAACTCATTTCCACACATCACACATTAAATATCAAAGAGTCGCAGTTTGCCAACCCCTGATGTAGTGGATCACGTTCTACTTCCCTCAAATAATTTTTATGTAAATCCATGCACACAAGCTGTCAATGTCTGTTTGCAGGGTTCGTGCAGTGTTGTATGTAGCACACTGTAGGTAGGTTCCCTGCACTTACATTTCCTGTGCTTAACAAGTAAAGAGACATTTCCTATTTCAGTTGCTCGGACACAGTTTTTTGCTCCTATTGAAAATTTCTAAATGGTAAACTATAGCCAACTGTTTCCTCTTATACAAATGATTACATATAATGCCTTTGGGAACCAAGGCTAAATAACAACCGATTCCAATATCAGGGGAGGAAATGGGGTGCAGTACCTTGGTGTCAGTATTTTGCCCATATTAATGAGAAAATTGGGGCAAGATCCAATTGTGCACAATGACTGGAGCATGAGGCAGGCAAAGTTTCCAGACTAAGCTGGCAAATTGACATCTTCAACCTCTTTCAAACCTAAATCAAAACCTCAGACTGTAAAAAGATACCTCAGTCTGCTGAGGGACCATTTATGGCATCTAATGCTGTATGAGAAGTGGAAGAGGGGTTTCCTCTCTCCTCCATGCATGCAATCCCACTACTTTGGTCATGACTGTGCAGATGGTGATCACTACTGCTCTGGGTATCCAATTAACAGCTTTCCCAGAATATTGAAATAAAAGCAGGTAAGAGTTCTATTCTGCTGAACAGATGCCGATTAAGTAGACACACTGGATTATTTGTTCAATTGTTCAAAGGACCAGACAGATTTATGAGAAGTTTAGCAAGAATGTCTCCTTGAAACTGTAGTGGAGATAAAATAAACATTACATTCTTGACATTCTATCACTTTACACTTAATAATCTCCACAGTGAACAAACTGAGTTTATGTGATCTATTTTAAAGGTTCTCAAGACTATAGAAGACATTACTGGCAGGGGTGAAATGTGTATTTAACATCGGGAAACAAGTCGGTTAAAGTATATGCTGTATTAACTGTTCCTTCATCACTCTCTATCGTGCTTGCAAATGTTATCACTTTTTTTTTCTTCCTCCCAGATGTTCCCACACACCTGAGCAATTCATTTATAACCTTGCCCAAAACTTCTACCATGCGAGTCCAATGATAGTCAGAATATTTACCTCTGCATCTCAACTCTAAAGTTTCCATGGTATTTTACTAGTGGCGGTGGCATTTCCTGTCAGCGTGTAACGCGTCACTCGAGATGTCATTGCTGGGGGTGGGACACCTCCCCCCCCCCAACTTAAAATGCCCTGGGTTGCCGATTTTTCAGGTAAGTAAGGTTGCAGTGTGAAAGATCTGGGAGGTGCAGCCTTCCCGGGAACTTCACCTAGTTCACAGGAGGGTAGCCTACATTCGGTGGTGTGAAAATGCCTAGAGAAAGATGAGCAAAAGAGAGTCCCCCCAGAGTTGCTGAGTATCCATAGATACTCCTGTAGTCTGCTGCTGCACAGACTACAGTTCACTTCAAACCATCGGCAACCCGAGCCCAGATCCAACCTCCAACACGATGAGGAAGCTTCAGCACCCAGGATCCTTTGGGAGCCCATCTTGCCCTCAGCATCCTCTTGAATTCCTGCCCTGACACCCAGCTACCATGAGCCAGTCTCCAGCAGCCCGCAACCAATGTGGATTCTTCGCCCTTAAATTGCAACAGCTTGCCGCGTGTGTCCTTCAGCCACAGATCTCTTTGCTGGTCCTTCACTTGGTCACTTGTCCTTAAGACCATCTCCTTTGTTTCTCCTTCTCAACAGGGGAAGGGTGTGTTTTCCATTACTAGTGCCCTGTACCAGACTGTTGCTCCCCCAGAGACTCCAACCCTTAAGGCTGTTGCCAAACATAGGTGCCAGCATCTTGGGCCCAGAACCCACAATCGCAGGATTTTAAATACCGCTCCTTTAACAGGCCATTTAAAGGCTGTGACTTCTCTCCCTGTTCTCCCTGGGTTCGCACCAATGGCAGCTCTGGCGGCACCTCTATTTTCTTTTTGAATAGCTTCAGAATGCTGAGCTTAAGTATAGTGCACATTCTTCTGCAAGATCATTTGAGAGGCAAGAATTTTATTTATTCAATTTGTTAATATTTATGAGGACATGAAAGGTTTATTAGCAGAAACTATGAAGGCACATTTGTAGCGTAAGTGTCACTGGTTGCTTTGTGTTCAGTGCTGAATGTGCACCAGGAAGCTTTAGTGATCTTAGGAAGGAAGAATTCCTGTAAATAATCTAAATCAGTGGTTTTCAAACTGCCCCCCTAAACTCACATTCCACCTGAAGCAAACCTTATGCCATAGGTGCTCTGTGATTGTCAGGGATGGCTTCAGGTGGTCTGTGAGTAGGAAGAAAAAGGTTTGAAAACCACTGTTTTAATCGTACCTCATGGACTCGTTATGTGCATGGTTTCATAACTCCAAAGGAAATGGGCCAATGACAATTTTTATCAAGCAAAATATTTCAGTAACAATTGGGTCTAGAGCAGTAGTCTTGACACTCCCATCCCACCTGAAGCCATCCCTTCACTGAGCACTTATGGCAATGGGGTTTGCTTCAGGTGGGATGTGAATTTAGGGGGGCAGTTTGAAAGCTACTGCTCTAAATGATGCAACTCTTGTGACTCCTCTTTCCACCTTGACCATTGGAGGGATGTGGGAGGTGTGCAGGACGTGGCATGAATACTGACACAGACCTCTTGGCCTATTTCTGTGTTTTAATACTTTATAAAATATAATGCTGGTGCTGTATCCCAATATTCAGGCATTATGCACGCAATAATTTAGAAGTCACTGCATCTCAGGATGTTTGGAAAAGAAAAGCATTACAAAGCCATTTTATTGTGCATTGCTGTCACAGAAATTTGTACACAAGTATTTTCTCCCTCTGTCATTTCCCTCCTTTCCTTTCTCCCCATGTCTTCAACAGTTGGATTACAGCGCCATTGACACTTTATCAAAGTGACTTCCTTCACATTAACCTCGCTGTTGAACTGGAAAAGGTACCAATGCTGGGACTGAAACTAGTCTGCATTTGATATTAGCAAACAGGCATTTAATATCCAGCTCACGAAATGTAAACGAGGAACTAGAGGCAATTAAAATTAGCCTGTGCATTGTTCAAGTTTCTTGTTGCATGTGCTAAGCACATCGAGAAGGTTCATTTTGCACACATTCCAGCTCTTCAACCCTTACATAGTATAGTAGTAAAAGAACACTGCAGAATAGTTTACCTGTTTTTTGACAAAATGGGTGCTAATTCACTTTCAATTTGATTTAATGTGCATTTTAATGTGAGTTTTGGTGAAGGGTTCCAGTGGATCAGAGCCTCGTCGATGATAATATATGCAGTGGAAGTAGATGATGGTGTTGATGAATAACGTTGCCTTCCGTAGGGTGTCTTATCAGTGTTATCCACTGAGCAGATCTTGTGTACAACCATTTTCTCTGAGGTTGAGGTACTTAGGTTACTCTTTCACCCTGCCCTGGTTGGAGATCACATGGCCAGTGAGTCGCCATTGTGATGATGGACTCTGCTGGATTGAGTTCAGCTTCAACTGCAGGACAGGAAAGTAAGGAAACTTAAAGCGAGTGAGGTAGTGAATGAGGGCTGTTTGTTTACATCACCTGTAACTTGTACTTCAGGCAGGATTTGAGAAATCCAATTTGATAAGAGAATCCTGTCATCAGCATGGAAAATGGGAAAGATTCCTGAAGCATTTTAAAATTGGTGAACTAAAAATCTTGTTAAATTATGGCAGCTCTTTGCTTCTATTAAAGGGAATAAGGAAATACAACATACTCTTCTTGTATTTGGTCCAAAATGCTTCAGTTTGATTTGTAATGGAAGCATTGGTTAATTAAGGCATGTTCAAAAGAAGGAAAACAAGCCTTCAGAAAAGTCTTCAACCTGAAATGTTAAATCTTTTTCTATAGATGCTGGCTAACCTATTGAATACTGCCATAAATATCTCTATCTGTGCTTCGGCTGAGTTCTTGCTCCTGCAGGCTGTGAGAGCTCAATACTTGAGCAGCAAATCATGGATGCTATCTTCTGGCATTTGAGTGTGGGTGTGTACATGTATGCACTTAGGAGGGGAGTGAGGTAATGATAGAAAACACATACTTTTGTTGATTTTGTTATGGCTGCAGTAGATGGGTCATGATTTCTGGACATGCGTTTCATAGCACCATGTGCAGATTACGTGACTGCAGGCTGATGCAGGAGGCGGGTATAATGTCATCACCGACATCATCCAGAAAAAGACACTTCCTTCTACAACCCCTAGGGGTGTAATTAATGATGATTCACTTTATTGTCATTATTCCAGTAAACCAGCGAATGAAATACAATCAGCATCGACCAGAAATTAAAAAAAATAGTGCTACAGTATATACATCACAATAAAACAGGTGCAATTAAAAACATCAACAACACTATTCTACAACAAACTGTTAAAAAGTACTGATTTTACAATGTGAGTGCAGTACCACTCAGTGCCGTGATTCGGTGTTCAATATAGTCGCAGCTTCGTTTGCCTAATGGGAGAAGAATGAATAGTCACTCATTTGGGTATATTGCATCTTTGATGTTTCTTCCCCTGCAGACATCATTCCCGATAGATGTTTTTGATGGTAGGCAATTGGATTCCAATAATCTGTTGGGCAGTTTTCACTACCTGCTGGATACCTTGCGATCTTGCGCAATACAATTCCTATTACCACAGCTAAATACGAGCACATTCTCAATTCTGCATCCACATCAGTCCAACAGTTTCCTTGGTCAGACGTGTATCTTCCTCACGCTCCTCAAAAAATAAAGATGCTGTGGTGGCTTTTTAAATAGAATTGAAGGGTTCGGGGACCAAGTGAGATCTTCAGAGATATTGACACCAAGGAATTTAAAGCTGGATAAACGTTCCACCACTACTCTATTGATGTAAATTGGGACGTGAGTGTGGCTTCTGACATACCTGAAGTTCACTATGATCTCTTTGGTCTTCTGAGTGTCAAGTTGTTAATGGCACACCACAAGACCAAGTGCTGAACCTCATCTCTATAGGCCGTTTCATTGTCCCCTTTAATCAGGCCTAGCACCATGGTGTCATTTGCGAACTTTATTATAAAATTTGTACTAATATACAAGAACACAGTTGGAGGTAAAGAGGGAATACAAAAGGGGGGTCAACACTCAACCCTGGGGCACACCAGTATTCAAGACAAGAATGGAAGAGAAAATATTACCCATCTTAACAGATTGAGGTCTGTTAGTTAGGAAGTCCAAAATCCAATTACAAAAGGATGGGCTGATACCATGCAGATTATCAACTTGGAGGGGACAACAGTGTTGGATGCCAAGCTATAGTTGTTGAAAAGCATTCCTATGTTTATTATTTCCCTTTCCAGCTGCTCTGTTTCCTGATTATAGTCCTTCTTCATCTTGGTTGCATAACTTATTATTTGCCCTCTAATGAATGCTTTCATTGCGTCCCATAGTATAAACTTATCTTCCACTGATTCCGTATTTACTTCAAAGTACATTTTTAATTGTTTTTCAATAAATTCTCTAAAATCCTGTCTTTTAAGTAGCATGGGGTTTAATCTCCATCTATACATTCTTGGAGGGATGTCCTCTAGCTCTATTGCCAATAACAGGGGTGAGTGGTCCGATAATAGTCTAGCTTTATATTCCGTTTTCCTAACTCTCCCTTGAATGTGGGCTGATAACAGGAATAGGTCTATCCTTGAGTATGTTTTATGTCTAGTCGAGTAGTGTGAGTATTCCTTTTCTTTTGGGTTTTGTTTCCTCCATATGTCCACAAGTTTCATTTCTTGCATTGATTTAATTATAAATTTGGTTACTTTGTTCTTCCTGTTAATTTTTTTCCCTGTTTTATCCATATTTGGATCCAAATTCAGATTGAAATCCCCTCCTATTAGTATGTTCCCTTGCGTATTAGCTACCTTCAAAAAGATATCTTGCATAAACTTTTGATCTTCTTCGTTAGGTGAATATATATTAAGTAGATTCCAAAGCTCTGAATATATCTGACATTTTATCATAACATATCTCCCTGCTGGATCTATTATTTCCTCTTCTATTTTAAATGGCACATTTTTGCTAATTAATATAGCCACTCCTCTTGCTTTTGAATTATACGATGCTGCTGTTACATGTCCTACCCAATCTCTCTTTAATTTCTTGTGCTCCAATTCAGTTAAGTGTGTTTCTTGGACAAATGCTATATCTATTTTTTCTTTTTTCAGTAAATTTAGTAGTTTCTTCCTTTTAATTTGGTTATGTATTCCATTAATATTTAGAGTCATATAGTTCAGCGTAGCCATTTTATATTTTGTTTATCTTCTCTTTCCGTTTTTCCATCATTACCTTTCCTCCTTTTCCATTTCTGTTTTCTTATTTTCAACTCTTTACCAGACAACATTCCTACAACATCCAACATTTTCCTTATTCTCCTATTTCTATCTTCTTTATCCCCAATCTCCCCTTCCCCTCCTGAGTTGCCCTTTATCCCTTGTCGGACAACCACATCTCCCCTCTCCATTTGGATTTGCGAATCCACTCGCAAGCGTCAACTGATTTTGCAGTGACCGCTCTTTTCCCCCACCCAGCCCCCCCCAGAAAAGATTTCGCTTTTTATATGTCACAAAGGTCACTCTTTTAATTCCCTCCTTATTCTCTCTATTCCATTACCTTCCCTTATTAATTCTTGTCTATACTCTCTATGTTTTCCTCTAATTACAGATACTTTCACATATGCCCATTGTCTCTATTCACTCTTATACCTCTTTACCCGCATACATATCAATCGTGGTCATTTTTACCCTCCTTACCCGTCTTCATCCCTCAGTCTATTTTTGTCTTTACCCACATACATATCAATCGTGATAATTTTTGCTCTCATTACCCGTCTTCATTCCTCAGTTTATTTTTGTAATTGTTCTGCAAATTTTCGTGCTTCTTCTGGATCCGAGAATAGTCTGTTTTGTTGTCCTGGAATAAATATTTTCAATACCGCAGGATGCTTCAGTGTAAATTTATATCCTTTCTTCCATAAAATCGCTTTTGCTGTATTGAACTCTTTTCTCTTCTTTAGGAGTTCAAAGCTTATATCTGGATAAATGAAGATTTTTTGCCCTTTATACTCCAGTGGTTTGTTGCCCTCTCTTACTTTTTCCATTGTCTTCTCTAGTACCTTTTCTCTTGTAGTATATCTTAGGAATTTTACTACAATAGATCTTGGTTTTTGTTGTGGTTGTGGTTTAGGGGCCAATGCTCTATGTGCCCTTTCTATTTCCATTTCTTGCTGTAGTTCTGGACATCCTAGGGCCTTAGGGATCCATTCTTTTATAAACTCCCTCATATTCTTGCCTTCTTCATCTTCCTTAAGGCCCACTATCTTTATGTTATTTCTTCTGTTATAATTTTCCATTATATCTATTTTTTGGGCTAGTAATTCTTGTGTCTCTTTAGTTTTTTTATTAGATTCCTCCAATTTCTTTTTTAAGTCTTCTACCTCCATTTCTGCTGCTACTGCCCGCTCTTCCATCTTGTCCATTTTTTTCCCCATTTCTGTTAAGGTCATATCCATTTTATTTATTTTCTTTTCTGTGTTGTTTATTCTTCTTCTTAAATCATTGAATTCCTGTGTTTGCCATTCTTTAAATGACTCCATGTATCCTCTAACAAGAGCAAGTATATCCTTTACCTTGCCTTTCCCTTTATCTATTTCACTGTATTCTTCCTCTTCTTCTTCCTCTAGGTTGGCCATCTGTTGTTTCTTTGCTGCCCTTTCCTCCTCTTCTTTCTTGTTTCCATTGTCTTCTGTGGTCTCTTCTTGCTGCAGGTGTTCTGCAGCTGTCGTTGCCGGCTGTGGAGATCGACTCCCCAGCTGGTCCCCCCTCCCGTCGGTGTGTTTTTTTTCATGCGCATCGCGCATGCGCGAGGAGTCGCGCATGCGCGAGGAGTTGCGCACTTTTACTCGGCTCTGTGAGCCATTGTTGTAGTTCTTTTTCTACCGACCTGAGGTAGTGGGGTCTTCTCTCCACAGCGGGCCTCTTCGGACAGGTAAGGCCTTCACCTTTTTCCTCCGTTGTCTTCTCTTCCTCTCTTCTTTCCGTTGATTTTGATTTTTCTCCTTTTGTCTCCATCTTCTTTCCACCTTTATACTCACTTTTCTTTAACTTGTATTTCTGTGCCTTTGTATTTTCTCTTGTTTTTCCCGACTTTTCTGGAGAGGGCTGGAGTTCACCGTCCGGCCACTACTCCATCACGTGACTCCTCCCGAAAAGCATTCCAATGAAAGACTTAGAGCTGTCCAAATGAGTCGAAGCAGAGTGAAGGACTTGAAATGGCATCCTCGGTTGAACTGTTAGTATGGTAGGCAAATTGATGAGAATCCATTGCGGCAGGCAAACAGAATTTCAGGTGAGATAAAATCAACCTCTCAAAACACTTTGCGATGATGAGGTGAGTGCAACTGGACAGTAGTAATTTAGACTCATAGCAGTAGAGTGCTTTGGCACAAGCACAGTTTTAAAACTCATTGGAACAACTGCCTGGGTGAGAAACAGTTGAAAATTTCTGTTTATTAAAATAAAAACCCAACCCCGGCCAACAGTTCTGCACACAGTCAGATAAGCCACCTGGACCAGCTGCCTTCTGTACATTCACCTGACTCAGGGTGGCCCAAACATCAATGATGGAGATTGAGAGAGAGATTTCATCAGGTAAAAGATCCACTTTAAAAGTGACCTCCTTATTCTCTCTGTCAAAGTGAGCATAAAAATAGTTAAGCTCCTCAGAGAATTTTAGGGAGGCACAACTTGATGGAGGCCCAGTGCTAGATGATTTATAATCTGTGATAATCTTTATGCCTTGTCACATGTACTGAGGGTCCGAGGACATAAAATGCTTTTTGATCTTTTTTTTAAATATATATATATATATATATATATGTTTAGCCTGAGAGATTCTGATCCTTAAGTTGGTCCCTGGCTAATCCATAAGTCTCCTGGTCTGCAGATCTGAAGGCTGAATTTGAGTCCCTGTCTTTGAGCAAATGCGAACCTCACTGTTCATCCACTGTTTTTCATTCGCAAATATTTTTGTTTTCTTCTGTGAGGTCACTCCATCCACACACTTGTTGATATACTCAAGGACCGAGTTGGTGTATACATTGGCCTGAGTCTACTGTGGCACGAGCGGCAAGCACGCTCCAGTCTGTATGTTGAAAATGTTGCTGAAGAACAGTTTCCCCCCCCCGACCCCCCCCGCCAGATCTTAATGGTCTTCGTTACGGGTTTTACCCATTTAATGACTGGGCTGTACTTGGGGATGGATCATAAACAATGAGAGATGGTCAGACTGACCCAAGTGAGAGAGGGTAGTGGTTCTGTACGCAGCAGCCATGCTTGTATAAACCTGATCCAAGGTTTTATTACCCCTCATATTACATGTCACTTTTTTTTTGGAAAATTTTATTTATCATTTATATCAATACAAAAAGGAATAATCCAGTAATATAGCAATTGTTATAAGTCATACACAATGATACAAAAATTAATTTTTCTCCCCAACCCCCCTCCTTCCCAAAAGAAAAGAAAGAAAAAGAACACCTACTTCTATCGATATTATTATCATATATTCCATTCATTGATTATTTTTTTAGATTCTAATTGAGAGGGCTGGGTAAGGTGGAGAAGGTGGATAGAATTTTATTCATAAAATCCACATATGGTTTCCAAATTTTATTACAATTTTCAACTCGATTTCTTAGACTATTTAATATTTTTTCTAAAGGTATACAATTTTGCCATCTGCCTAATAGCACATTTTCAGTTTTCCACGTTACCACTATACATTTCTTTTCAGTCCCTATTGCTAAACTTAAAAAATTTTTCTTGATATTTATCCAATTTCAGTTTCATATCTTTTTCATATAGGTTCCCAAATAAAAACATCCTTGGATCTTTTTGTATCTTTATCTTCACAATTTTTCCTCACAATGCACTCAAGTCGTTGCAAAAACCTTTCCACTTTTTCACAGGACCATACTGAAAGTAGAAAAATCCCTGTTTCCTTAATACATCACAAACACTTATCCGAATAATTAGAATTAAGTCTATTTATGAGGTATATAGTATAATTGATGAAGAAAATCATTTTGAATCATTTGATAGAGACAATGGGTGCTGGAGTAGGCCAATTGGCCCGTCGAGCCAGCACTGCCATTTATCAGATCATGGCTGATCTTTCTCTTTCAATAACCAATCCCAGCCTTATCCCCATAACCCTTAACTCCCCTGCCCAGAAGAGCCTTATCCAACAAATCTATCCAGTGAATCCACCCCCACTACCCTCTGTGGCAATGCATTCCACAGATCCACAACTCTCTGGGTAAAAAAAATTCTCCTAATTTCTGTCATAAATGGCCTTCCCTGTATTCTTAAACTATGCCCTCTAGTCCTAGTCTCTCCCATCATTGGGAACATGTACTCTGATTTCACCCTGTTAAGCCCTTTGATAATCCTAAATACCTCAATCATGTATGTCTCCCCTCATCCTTCTAAACTCCATCGCATATAATCCAAGTCTTTCTAACCTATCCATGTATGACTATCCTGCCATCCTGGGAACCATCTAGCATTAACTTGTAACACTCTCTTGACACAATTTTGACCATATTTCTTCTTGAATTTGTATAAATCTTTTTTCCTTGTAGTTTTGTGCAATTTTGTATACATATTAGTAATAAATTTCTTAACCATAAGTTTATCTGTTATTATACCTTCAAATTGACTTTGTTCTGGGAGTCTCACATCTGTTCCTAATTTCTTTTTTTAAGTATGATTTTAATTGGTGATATGCAAAATTTGTATGATTTTGTATATTATATTTATCTTTTAATTGCTCAAAAGTTAAAAAGATCCTAAAAAACAATCTTTTATCCTCTGTATACCTTTACTATACCAACTTTCAAATAAAGAATTATTCAAAGTGAAAGGAATAAGTTGATTTTGTTTTAACCACATTTTTAGTAATTGATAATTTTTAATTCCTCTCTCCATATGAATTTCATTCCATATTTTTAGTATATGTTTTAAAATTGGTACCTCCATATTTCCTTTAAATAGTTCACTATTCCATTTATATAAAACTTGTTCTGGGATGGTTTCTCCAATTTTATTCATTTCAATCTGAACCCAAGCTGTTCTTTCACTTACTTGATAACAGGAAGTCAAGAATCTCATTTGAGCTGCTTTATAATAATTTTAAAAATTCAGTAATCTCTGATCAAATTTCCACTTTGATTTTTCAAGATGAACTCTTGACATCTTATCTTTCCAAATGAATTCTCGTATAATTTTATTCAAACCCTGAAAAATAATTCTGGTATATGAATGGGTAATGATTGAAATAAATATTGTATTCTCTGAAAATTTTTCATCTTAATACAGTTCACCCACCCTATTAATGTTATTGGTAAATCTTTCCATCTTCTCAATTCTTCTTCTATCTTTTTCAATAGTGGTAAATAATTTAACTTAAACAAATTATTTATATTTCTATTAATTTTTATTCCTATATATTTAATTGCATAATTTTGCCACTTAAATTTTGTCAATGTTTTACATTGTGAATAATCCATAAACACCATAGGCATCACTTCACTTTTATCAACATTAACTTTATAACCCGATATTAATCCATATTCTTTTAATCTCATATTCATCTTATTTAACGATATTTCTAATCTTGTTAAATATACTATAACATGGTCTGCAAACAAACTGATTTTATGTTCTTTATTATCTATCTCAAATCCTTTTATTTCTTTATCAATTCTAATTATTTCTGCTAATGCAAAGAAAAATGGTGGCAATGGGCTAGAATTGTCTAAAAGACCTTCCTAACAAAAAAGGTTTCGATAATTGTCTATTCATAAATCATTTTTGCAATTTATAAAAGTATTTGGAATCCCAAAAGCATTAAGTGTTTTAAACAAAAAAATCACATTCCAAACTATCAAGTGCTTTCTCTGCATCAAATCCAACCACTACTATTGGAATCTTTCTATTTTGCGCTATATTTATCAAACTGAAAAAATTAACTATATTATCTGCTGCTCTTCTATTTTTAATAAAACGAGTTTGATCCATAATTATTAACAACTGCTGCAACCGTGTCTGCCTGTCCCGCATCAGACTTGTCAGCCACAAATGAGCCTGCAGCTGACGTGGACATTACCCCTCCATAAATCTTCGTCCGCGAAGCCAAGCCAAAGTCATTTTGGAAAAAATTCAACTCCAATTAGCTAATAATTTTGATACCATTTTGTAATCTGTATTCAATAATGATTCACGCTGATGTCTCTCTTCCCCCTCACCTGCCCGATTCGCGCTGCCATCTCTCTTCCTCCTAGCTCGCCCAATTAGTGCTGCTGTCTCTCTTCTCCCCTCACCTGCCTGATTTGCGCTGCCGTAAATATCTGTGTATAATGTGATGCCCCTACCTTGAGCTCAAATTTTGGAACAAAATTTTTCGCATTATACACGCATATTTCCAGTAGGTCTATATACACATTACATTTTGATGGAATCTTGGAAGCACAGCGCATAAGTTACAGTGATTAAAGTCTTCAGCCACAATAAATGCTCCATTTGGATGTAATCTCTGCAACTTGCTGATAGCAGGACTAAGATCTTTCATTGTTGCTTTAGCATTCGCATCAACAATGATGCACGTAGATAAAAAGGTCTACACTTAATGATTAGGTATTCCAGATCTGCAGAGCAATGAATGTCAGCAATGTTAGAGTTAGTGAAATATAGTTGATTTACATCATGCACAACCCACCTTCCCTTTTCCAGTTGCTGCTGCTATTCTGTCAGCCTTGAAAACCGTTCGACCTTCCAATTCCACCACATTATCTGGTATCCCATAATTGAGCCATGTCTCCATAAAAGCCATTACATTACTGTTTGTGAGCCTTTCCTGTGTGAGGACTCAGGTCTTCAACTCATCCAGTTTCTTCACCAGAGACCAGGCATTAACAAGGAAAGTACTTGGTAGTGCTGGCCTGAGTGGTTTTGGCCATAGCCTGGTGCGCAGCCCTCCCTGCTTTTCCCCATCGTTGCTTACCGTTTCATCGCTGATGCCAAACTCTTCTGGTCTGGGTGAGTAGAACACAAGTCTGCAGTGTCCGTTCCAGCTCCGGGGGGAATTTGATCAAATTTAAATGAGCTCTGTGAATGATCCAAATCTACATCACTGCAGCACTGATAAACCATTATGGCAAGCTGCAATAATGATTACGAAAAAATAACATCTGTTTTGTTTCCAGATTGAACAACAAGTTTCCTTAGCACATCTGAAGAATATCCAGGCTGCTTTTCAAGTAAGTTTAAATGCAGTTTGCTATCAGGTGAGAATAATCCTGTGGGGAGAGTGGCCTTAGCCCCATGACCTCCATGGACAAAAAACTCAGACATACTTGAGGCTGTATTTGAGATCTCAGTGAAGACAAAGAATGCAGTTTGAATGCTGCCCCTTTAAATAGGTCACTTTCAGGGAAAGGCAAAAAATTGCAGATGCCTGAAATGAGGAGAGAAAATGTTGGAGACACTCAGCAGGTCAGGCAGCATCTGTGGAGGGATAAACAGTGAATATTTCATGTTGGTGGCAGGACATAAGCATGTGTCCTCCACTTCATCTGGAGAATTGGACATATACTGGTCAGTCTCTCTACTGCCACCCTGAGGCTGAAATTTGTTGCTTCTTAACCATAGAGGGGCATTTGAAAATGGGTGACTTTCAAAGTTCCTGTTCATCTGTTCCACCAACCTTCTTGGGTGGCTATCTTTCTCAAATCTAGAGCATGGAGTCAGCATGGCTGTGGAGGAGATGCTGCTTCCTTCCCCTGTTTCTCTTGAAAGGCATCAGAAGATGTAAACAAAAAACCTGCAGATGTTGGCGGTGAGTGAAGTACACAAAGTGCTGGAGAAGCTCTGTAGGCCATGCAGCATACATGGGGAATAAAAAGACATCAATGTTCTGGTCCTGAGCCCTTCTTCAGAAGAAGAATGCGTGGAACTGTGTGGAGGTGGGGTGGGGAAAGGGGGGTAGGAGGAAGAGGAGCACAGGCTCGCAGGTGATGGGCAGGTGCAGGTGAGGGGGGATGAAGAGGATGAACACCTCTTCCCTCTCCACCATGTTGGGCCCCAAGCATTCCTTCCAAGTGAAGCAACACTTAATACTCAAATCTGTGGGAGTCATTTACTGCATCTGGTTCTCTCAATGTGGTCTCCTCTACTTCAGAGAGACTAGACGATTGCTATGTTGAATACCTTTGCGCTGTCTGTTGCACAAAGGTGTGTCTGTCCATGGCCTCATGTACTCATAAATTAGAGCAATACTTTGTATTCCATCTTGACAGTCTCCAACCAGACAGTATCCAAATCAACTTTTCAAATTTCTGTTTACCCCCTTCCCTGCTCTCTCTTTCCCTCACCCCTCTATGTTTCTTCCTCGAACTCCCAACCCCCTTCCCTTCTTTTCTCCTATCTGAGATCATCTTTCTCAGCTGTCGCCAATCACCTCTCAGCTTTTTCTTCTTCCCCCTCCCACATAGAACATTGAACATTACAGCACAGTATGCCCATTGACCCACAACGTTGTGCCAACCCATATAAACCCACTCAACAATCCAAACATTCCCATAACTTTCTATTTTTCTTGCATCCATGTGCCTGTCCAAGAGCCTTTTAAATGCCCCTATTGTAATAGCCTCCACCACCATCCCTGACATGCATTCTTGGCACCCAGTATTTTCTGTGTAAAAGAAATTTACCCATGACATTTTTAAATTTCGAGGATCGTCCTATACAATGAAACTTACGGTAGATGTTACTGTCATCCTTTTTGACAACCATGGTTCCCTTGTCATCGATGGATCCCTTATCCTATCATATTTTCCCGTCTCAATGGGATAAACCTATCCAGAATCCCACGCAAGTGGTCCCTAAACCCTCCATATTACTTCTGTGCTTTTCCCTGAGCATATTTGTTCCCAATTTACTCTCCTTAGTTCCTGCCTAATCCCATTGTAATGAGCCCTCCCTCAATTAAACACTTTACTATTTTGTCTACTCGTATCCTTGTCCATAACTTTGCTAAAAGTCAGGGAGTTGTGGTCATTGTCACTGAACTGAAATGCTCCCACAGTTAGAGGACTGTCACCTGACCAGGTACATTACCCAGTACTAGATCCAGCATGGCCTCTCCTCTTGTCGGCTTGTTCACATATTATCAGGAATCCTTTTTCAACATCCCTGACAAATTATGCGCCATCTATCCCTCTTGCAGTAAGGAGGTCCCAGTCAATATTAGGGAAGTTGAAGTCTCCCATATCAAAAAGACTCTTATTTTTTGCACCATTGCGACTTCTCTGCCCTTCAATGCCCTTGGGGCTTATAGACGACTCCTAATAGAATGATTGCTCCCTTCCTACTTCTGATTTCCACCCATACTGACACAGTGGAAAATCCCTCCACAATGTCCTCCCTTTCTACAGCGGAGATACTATCCCTGAATTGTAATGCTGTTACCTGTTACTATTTTTATAAACCGCTTATCACCTGCTAGCCTGTGTTCCTCCATCTTCACCGCCCCCCCCACCTTCTTGTTTGGGCATCAAGGGACTTTTGGCACACCTGAAGAAGGGCTCAGGCTCAGAAGGTCAAATGCCCTTTGCTTCCCCTGAATGCTGCATGACCTGCTGAGTTTCTCCAGCACTTCTGAGCGGGGCACCAGACCATTTTCTGCAATTCGCACAACATTTTTCAGCAGTTTGAAGATAACTATGGTGTTGGTGGTGCAGTAACCTTAGCATGAACCATCAGCAGAGATTAAAAAAAATAAGTTAGATGTGAGCATCTGCAGCTGAATCAACTCTCTTGTAAATGAGGTCTTGATCCGCGAAAACTAAATCCCACTTTGCTTCTGTTCTTTAGGAATCTGAAAGTAAGGGCAGAACATCATTGGATGTAGATGCTTTCAGGATAATAATGAAGAGTGTAGGTAATCATGGCATAGTAAGTATCAGAAGTTGGGATTGAATTCAATTCTATGCTTTCCTTAACCATGTTTCACTTTAAACGGGGAATTACATATTCTCTTGAAATTAACTGTAACAACCGAAGAGGCATGTTAATAATAAAGGAATTCTTGAAGTAAAGTAAAATTAAAGCTTGTTAATTTTCTTGTCAGCTAATTGTCTTACTCTACTTTGGTGTATAGTATCCAAAGGCTGTTCTGTGCCTCGAATGGAAATTGAAGAATAAGCAAGCACTTCATAAGACCTTGCTGAAGTAAAATCAGAGTGTAATGTCACCATATGGTCAAAATTTCATGTGTGGATTAGAATGATTCCAAATCACACCACATATTTTTTTTCCTCCTGGTATGAATTCATTAGTATAATTTATGGTAATGTTTTGATGCAGGACAGGAACACATTAATACACAGAAAATTGTAATTGGGGTGAAATTTAAATTGGATAAGAAGGTGACAAATTTGGAAGGTGAGAATTCTTGCAGCATCTAAAAAGATTCAAAAGATATTTCAACCAATTGACAACCTTTTCCAAAATAAAATGGATTAAAAATGGCAGGTGTAGGTTGAGTGGAAGGAAACTTTGGGTTACATGAAAAAAATCAGCAGGTAGTGCCTATAACTTGTCATCCTGGACTCCTGCTTGGAAGTTTGGAGACGTTGGTGGCATGAATGTCAACCGTTCCATGCTATTGTAGCATACATCAAGATTCGAGATTATTTTATTGCCATGTAATAAAGCAGAAAGTGTGATATTACACAATTTCCTTTAGTCTACCATGAGGGAGACAAAGATTCACTATCAACTGAAATTGCCTGTTGCATTGTACAGTCAGAGAAAGAGAAGCAAAAGAGAATCACCGAGTGTCCATGGATTTACCACTAGCAATCCCACAGCCTCTGCAGCCTTAAATCCAAACCTCTGATATAATCAGGAAGCCTCCAGCACCTTCTCGCATCTCACTTCTGATATTTGGTACCCCTTCAGCTAGTCTCGAGCCAGTGTCCAGCAGACCGTGCCTGGTACGAGCCCCTTGACCATTGTAGCCTGCATCCTGCATTGGTTCCTCACCTTGAGCCTGTCTGTTCTTCAGCCTCAGAGCCCCTCGCTGGTCTGCCGCCATGGTCACTGTTCCAGAGGGTCATCTCCTCTGCTTCTCCTTCTCAAATGAGGGGTAGTCTCCCCATTTTCTGCTGCTCTGCGCCAATCGTTTGCTTTCCCAGAATCTGCAATCCTACATGCCACTGCCGATCGTACACACTGCCACCTTGGGCCCAGACCCTGCAGCTGTGGGATTTTAAAATAAACCACCATCATCTCTTTGAACAGGCAGATTAAAGCCTGTACAGAGCTGTTGGCAGTTAGATTCCATGGGGGAGAATGTTACACCAGCTCTGGCAGTGCAGCCATTTATTTTAAGTTAAGGCAGTTTTGCCCACTGTGGGACACCTTTTGGGCAAGGAGGAATGGAAAGTATGAAATAATTAGGGTGTTTGCAACATATCAGCTAACATTAGAATTGGGGAATACACAAATGAGCAGGTCACTCAGCATTTATGGGAAGTAAAGGGTATCCAATGTTTCTGGCCTTGTTCATTCATTAAGTGTAAGCAAAAACAGGCAGGCACTTGAATAAAGAGGAGGGGGAGGAGGGAAGAAGGGGCAGGAGGAGGAGCACAGTTGAAGACACGAGGTCTTGGGTAGATACAGGCGAGAGGTAGAAGAGAAAATTGCTGAAAAGTGATAGGGTGTAGCGGCAGCTACTCTGTTACTGAATGATCTCACAACCAGACCGGTTGAATTCAGTGAGCAAAAACTCCTTTATTGAGGTCTGCCTGGCTGGTCTTATGCTCCCAGTTAGAGAACTGTGCCAGGGGCCCTGATGCCGCTGGGGTGTCACGTGGGCCGCAGAGTGCAGGTTTCTGAGCCTGGTGCAGAGTGTAAGGTAAAACATCATGAGATGGGAATGTGTAAGGAGTTACCCTGTACAGGGCTGTAACAAGAAGGGGAGGTGTCCTTGTACTCCTGTTAGGTAAAACATCATGAGATGGGAATGTACAGGGCTGTAACAAGATGTGAATGCATCCTTGTACTTACAAGATAAGAGAGACATTGATGGATTGAGAGGCAGGAAGCTAGCAGGGAAAGGATAGCAACAGTTTTAGTCATTGGACAAGTAATGATATGATGATGTTCTAAGCACATATCCAAGGGTATAAAAAAATCACCATTTTGCTGATAACGGCAGAATGCATTCTCCGACTAACATGGTTAGTCGCAAGTGTTACAATCCGGTAATAAAGAACAAAGAACCCTGATTTCGACTCAGCCTGGTGTTTGTCTCACTCATTCATGAACAAAGCAGACCTAACAAGAGGTTGGGGAGAAAGCCCTGATGGCGCCATTTTGGCTGGCTGCCCCGCCACGTGCGTGACCTACTGGGCCGGTTCGCCTGCCTAATGGCATGCCGCCACACAGCCCTTCCCCAGAACCGACGCCAATGTCCTTTTTTGCCGGGCGGCCTCGCTTGGGTTGAGCCACGACCACTGGATCGTTGGGGTAGAGGTGTGCTGGCATTAATCTGTCCACAGTAAACAGTTCCCTCTTGCCACCGATGTCCAGTGTGAAGGTGGATCCTGAACGCTGGATGGCTCTGTACAGCCCTTCATATGGTCTTTGAAGGGGTGCTGTGGAAGGGCCTCACCTGATAAAAACATACTCTGCGGAATACAGCTCGCTGGGGACATAAGAGACCCGTGTGCCATGTCTGGGCGGTGGAGGGGGTGTGAAGGAGTCCAACTGAGCTCGGAGGTGGGGAAGTAAACCGTGCGGTGACTGTTGCAGGTTGTGAGGTGCATTGATAAACTCACCGGGCAGGGCTAGCGGTGCACCGTAGACCAGCTCAGTCGATGACACCTGCAGGTCTTCTTTGGTTGTCGAGCGGATGCCCAGGAGTACCCAAGGCAGCTCATTCACCCAGTCGGGGCTGGTGAGATGGGCCATAAGTGCTTACTTAAGGTGGCAGTGCAATCGCTCATCCAG
This sequence comes from Narcine bancroftii, assembly GCF_036971445.1. Taxonomy (NCBI): domain Eukaryota; kingdom Metazoa; phylum Chordata; class Chondrichthyes; order Torpediniformes; family Narcinidae; genus Narcine; species Narcine bancroftii. The sequence goes on from NC_091475.1 coordinate 180,566,061, forward strand.
TCCATTGGCTTGTGGGTGAATGGCCGTTGTGTGATGCAGCTCAATTCCCAGTCTGTTGGCGAGCTGTGCACAGAGCACGGAGGTGAACTGCACACCACAGTTGCTGGTGAGGTGGGTCGTGACGCCAAACCGGGCAACCCAACTGGTCAAAAGTGCTCGGGAGCAGGAGTCCGTGGAGGCATCTGGCTTCAGGATCACCTCGGACCAACGAGTGATGTGGTCTACCGTCATGAAAAGGTAACGGTTACTTTGGGAAATGGGTAAGTGGCTGACAATGTCCACGTGTATGTGGCTGAACCGTTCTCGGACGTGTTAAAAATCCTGCATGGGTTCTCTAGTGTGCCTGTGTACCTTGGAAAGCTGATAATGGGTGCAGGTTCTGGCCTAGTCCGCAATCTGCTTTCGAAGCCCATGACAGACGAAGCATTCTGCCACCATATGAACCATGAACCTAATGGAAGGATGGGAAAGGTCCACCTCCTGGTGGAAGACTTGCCTGCGCCACTGTTGGGGAATCACTGGTCGCGGGGTGCTCATAGATACATCACACAGGACAATGTGTGAGAGTAGTCGGGAGATCCTGGAATCGCAGGCAATCCTGAAGGCCTGTGTCTCCTCGTCGGACTTCTGATCCTGGGCAAGCTGGTCGTAGTCTAGGCCGGATGTCAGCGAGCAAATGGCCGGTCGAGAGCGTCTTTCCCTGCTTTGTGCTGAATGTCGGTGGTGAACTCCGACACAAAGGACAGGTGACGCTGTTGGCGGGCCGACCAGGGATCTCTAGCCATAGTGAGCGCTTGAGTGAGGGGTTTGTGGTTGGTAAAAATGGTGAAAGGCCTCCCCTCCAAGAAAGTGAAAATGACGTACAGCAAGGTACGTGTCCAGCAACTCATGGTCGAAAGTACTATACTTGCGCTCTGGCGGACAAAGAAATTGGCTAAAGAATGCCAGTGGTTTCCACTGTCCATTAACCTGCTGCTCCAGGACGGCACCGACGGTGGTGGCAGAGGCATCGACAGAGAGCGCCATATGAAGGTCAGTGCGTGGGTGGATGAGCAGGGTAGCCTTCGCGAGGGCAACTTTCGTGGCTTTGAATGCCCTGTTGGCCTCTGGAGTCCAGGCGAGTGTCTTGTCCTTGGCCGCGATGAGGGAGAGGAGCGGCTGCATGATGCGTGCAGCATCTGGAATGAATCGGTTATAGAAGTTGACCATAGCTGCAAACTCTTGTAGCCCCTTGAGGTTGTCCGGACGTGGAAACTCTCTGATTGCAGCGACCTTCATAGCAGCTGGTGTAGCTCCTTTGTCCATGATCGTATGGCCCAGGAACTGCATGGACTCTTTCCCGAACTGGCATTTGGCCGGGTTAATCGTTAGGCCAAAGTCGGCCAGTCGGGAGAAGAGGGTGCGCAGGTAATACTTGTGTTGTGCCCAGTCTCTGCTGGTGACAAGAATGTCGTCCAGATAAATGAACATGAAATTCAAATCCCTGTCCACCATATCCATAGCCATGAGGCGCTGGAAGGTCTGGGTGGCGTTCATGAGCCAGAAAGGTACGTGTAGAAATTTGAACAACCCGAAGGGGGTGATGATGGCTGTTTTGGGGATGTCCTCAGGGTGCACCGGGACTTGATGATACCCGCGCACCAGGTCGACCTTGGAGAACACCGTCGCGCCATGCAGGTTGGCTGTAAAATCCTGAATGTGAGGGATGGGGCAATGGTCATGTACTGTCGCGTCATTAATCCATCGATAATCTCTGCAGGGGCGCCGGCCACCGGAGGCTTTTTGGACCAGGTGGAGTGGTGAAGCCCAAAGACAGTTGGAGCGTCGAATGATCCCCAGTTCCTGCAGATGCGAGAACTCCTCTTTCGCTATCTGGAGCTTATCTGGCGAGAGGCGGCGTGCCTTGGCATGGACCAGTGGGTCTTGGGTGGGGATATAATGTAACACCCCGTGGTGTGGTGAGGCGGTGAAGAACGGGGCTTGAGGAGGGACGGGAACTTGTCCAGGATGTGCTGAAACTTGTCCTTGGGTGCGCTGACCGTGGCCACCTGCGGCTCCTCTGTGCAGGAGGCGTTGAGACGAACGGATTGGAAGGTACGGGCATCGACAAGTCATCTACCTCAGGGGTCGACCAGGAGTCCATGGGCAAGGAGAAAGTCAACACCCAGAATGGAGTTTGGGAGGGACAAAACGGTGAACCTCCACGAGAACTTCCGCTGGTTGATCTGGAAGTGGACGGTCTTGTTACCATACGTTTGGATCTCCATCGAGTTGGCTTCACGGAGTGGAGGTCCTCGAGGCTGGTTCCGGGACTCGATGGCTGTGGCCGGGGTGACGCTGATCTGGGCCCTGGTGTCGACGAGGAAGTGTCAGCCGCTGATTGCATCCCGCAGGTAGAGAAGGCTGTGCTCTTGGCCAGCTGCCACAGCCATTAACAGCAGCCGGCCTGCTCATTTCCTTGGAACGAGCAGGGCTGATGACACTTCCGAGCCATGGCTCCCCAGTGCTGGTGGAAGAAGCAGATGCCTGAAGTTGACGGCTTGCTTCTGGGTATGCTCTTTGAGGCCCCTGCAGGGGCCAAGTGTTCCTCCGCAGTGCTAGAGGAAGGCTTGGCATGGTCATGGCCAGGACTCATAACTTGCTGGACTGCTGAGCCCTCCGGGAATCGTTCAAGCCATAGCTCCTGAGCCTTTTGAGCAACCTTCCTAGGGTCGTTGAAGCTCTCCTGGGACAGTAACGGCCAGATGTCTTCGGGCATATGGTCGGGGAAGATGCGCACAAAGAGTGGGCAGTTGGTGTGATCGCCCATGAGGGCGAGCATCTCATCCATCAATGTGATTGGAGTTCTGTCTCCCAAGGCGTTGAGGTGCAGCATCCGGGCGGCACGCTGGTGCCTGGAGAGGCCGAGGGAGCCGATGAGCACTAGCTTGATGCTCTCATACTTATCTTCTGCGGGTGGGTGCTAAACAAGGTGCAGCACTTGTTTGTTGGTGGCCTGGTCCAGGGCGGCAACCACATGATAAAACTTGGTCATATTTGATGAAATCTAGCGGAGGTGAAACTGAGCCTCTGCGTGGCTGAACCAGGTCTCCGGCTCCTGAAACCAGAAGACAGGAAGCTTGATGGCTATAGCTTTGATCGAAGAGTCGTTCATATCGGGTTCAAAGGCGTTTGAACCTGAAGGGAATCACGTGATGGAGTAGTGGCCGGTAGGTGAATACAAGCCCTCTCCAGAAAAGAAGAAATAAAGTGGAAAAAGTGCACAGCTCAAGAAACACAAAACACAACAAATAAAAGATAAAGGTGTGGATAAAAGAAAGAAAATGGCACCTAAGAAAGAAAAACCAAAAACAATGGGAAAAAAAGAAGGAAAGATGCCGGAAGAGAAAGGAGAAGGCCTTACCTGCATGAAGAGGCAGGGACCCGTCGTAGAGAGAGGACCCCGCTCCCTGAGGTTAGTGGAGACCCTGCAGGGTCGCAACCTCCCAACTGTGGGACTGCAAAAATGGCTCATTGAGCCAAACAGAAATGCGCAATGAGCACACCAAGGAAAAGGAAAACACCGACGGGAGGGGGGCCCAGCTGTGGAGTGAACCTACACAACGTGACCAGCTGAGAGATGCCCGACAGCAGGGCTCTCAGCTGGAAGAAGAGGAAAGCAACAAGAAAGGGAGTGATAAGAAAGAAAAACAGCAACAGGAGGCCCAACAGATAACTAGCCCAGAAGAAGAGGACCAACAACAACGAAGCTATGGAAAATAACACCCAACAAACAGGCAAGTAGCTCAACAAGAAAGTTAGAAGAGACTCAGATACAAGGAAGAGAAGTAGAAGACACAAACCCAAAAGCAGACACAGAAGAAGACCAAGCTCTGCACAGAGGAATAGAAGGTAAAATAGATGGACAGTATATAGATAAAAAAATTCTCAAGAACAAATGAAAGCATTAAAAGAATGGTTGACATTAGAATTTAGAAAAATGAAAAGTACAGAAGAAAAAGTGAGTAGAATAGAGCTGGTCATGACAAAAATAGGGAAAAGATTAGAAAATGTGGAAGAACGAGAAATGGCTGTAGAAATGGAAGTGAATGACTTAAGAAGAACATTGGAAGAAAGTGACAAAAAAGTTAGAGTCACAGGAGTTGTTAGCTCAGAAGATAGATATAATGTAAAACTATAGTAGGCGAAACACTATAAAGATAGTGGGCCTAAAGGAAGATGAAGAAGGCAAAGATATGAAAGAATTGATAAAAGAATGGATCTCAAAAGTCCTGGGAATGCCAGAAATACAGGAAAGAATGGAAACAGAAAGGGCACACAGAACATTAGCCCCAAAACCACAGTCACAACAAAAACCAAGATCCGTTTTAGTAGAATTTATGAGATACACGACAAGAGAAAATATACTGGAGCGGGCAAGGAATAAAATTAGAGAAGATAAAAAACCATTGGAATACAAGGGTCAAAAAACATTTTTTTACCCAGACATAAGTTTTGAACTCCTAAAGAAGAGAAACGAGTTTAACACAGCAAAATCAATCCTATGGAAAAAAGGCTATAAATTTATGTTAAGATATCCAGCTGTGCTTAAAATAGTTATCCTGGGGGAGAAAAACAGACTGTTCTTGGATCCGGAGAAAGCACGAGAATTTGCAGAACATCTGCAGGGGAGAAAGAGAGATGAAGAGATGTAACAAGAACAAAGAATGGCGACAAACTACATATAAAGATGTAAAAATAATGTAGGGAAAGAAAAGGGAAGTAAGGGAGAAGGGGGAAAAAAGAGAAGAAAAGAGGGTGAGCTTTGTTTAAATGTGAAGATAAAAATCGTTTCTGGAGGGGGTTGGGGGAGAGAATAACAGTCACTGTGAAATCAGTTGACGTTTGCGAGTGGGTTCGCAATCTGAATGGAGAGGGGAGTTATGGTTGCCCGACAAGGGGCAACTCAGAGAGGGGGAGAACACTTGGGGCAAAGGGAATTTTAGATGTGGGAGTTGTTGAAGTATTTTATGTTTTAGAAGTGCTGTCATACATTGAGTTCAAAAAGGGAAAACTGAGAGATGAAAATGGGGAAAAGGGGAAAAGTGGTGGTGAGGGAGCAGAAATGAGGTGTAACAGAGTGAGATGGCCATGTTGAATTATATGATATATGACTATAAATATTAATGGAATACATAACCAAATCAAAAGGAAGAGGCTATTAAATTTACTGAAAAAAGAAAAAATAGATATAGCATTCGTGCAGGAAATGCATCTAACTGAAGTGGAACTTAATAAATTAAGAAGAGACTGGATAGGGCACGTAATGGCAGCATCATATAATTCAAAAGCCAGAGGAGTAGCTATATTATTCAATAAAAATGTATCAATCAAAATAGAGGAGGAAATAATAGATCCAGCAGGGAGGTATGTAATGATAAAGTGTCAGAAAAATATTTTTTTAAACTTTATTTATTCGTTCAAAATACAGATAATAAGCAACATATATAACAATAAACAAAACATGAACGTTATACTTTATATATATATAAAAAAGAAAGAAAAAAAAAAGAAAGCCCCCCCCCTTTCAGCCAACTCTCCTAAGGAGAGCCATAAAGAAAAGAGAGAATAAAATAAAGAAAAGTAAAGCATACAAATTAAAATCTAGTCAATATAAATCAAAATGTAAATATTCTGAATATAAATCAAAATGTAAATATTCTGAATATAACAACCACCTATTAATAAAAAAACTATAGTTATCCGCGAAACATATGTATTTTTTCCATTATTAAACAATACTTCATCTCATTATACCATCTATTAATATCAATCATATTCATATCTTTCCACGTACTAGCAATACATTTTTTCACTACAGATAGCACCAAATACACAAAAGCAAATTAAAATTTATCTAATCCCAAACCGCATGAAAAAAAATTCCAACAGCGTTACCACATCTAAAACACAAATCATATCTGACCAATGATCCTCGGAAAAAATAAAACCAATATCAACTTCCCATTTACCTTAGATTTATCCCAACCCTTTTTATCCATACCATCCTGTAATATTTGACACATAACTAAAATATAACCTTTCTCTGGTACCCTCATAAGAAAATTCTCAAATTTAATCATTTCAAATAAAACCATATCTCTACTGAACACGTTTTACCAAAGATCGAACTCAACAAAAATACGCTTACGCTTAATCGGATTGTTTGAACCCCGGACATTAAAGGAAGCAAACTTCAACTTTGATATATCCACTAATATTACTAAAAGCTAATAATATCAATATATAAAGACTCAGATCAACGTAAATAGGCCCTCCATTAGGAGAAAAAAAAACAATAAAGTAAAGTCTAAATAAAATGAAAATAAAAAGAAAACCTAAACAAAAACTGGGTGTGGATCACCCACCAGTGGCTGATGACTAGTAGAACATAGAACAAATCTTTCCCTCCACAGCCAAACAAAGAATAACAACAAAATATCATAATGACATAAAAGGAAAGTAAAAATAAAAAAGTTCTTCTATTCATCCAAGGGATTCCAGTCTCAGTCACCCCATTTCAAGAGAGCGGACTCTTTCCATTCCCATTTCTCCCATTTTTTCCGTTTCTTCCTTTTCCAGAACAACCAGATTTTTCTTTAGGAGACAATGATGGGCTAGGTCTTTGGCCTCTTACATCTGGCAACGAGTCAGCAAAACTCATTGCTTCACGCTCATTCTCAAAAAACCGAGATTGAAAGTCTCCACAAAACACCTTCAACACTGCCGGATAACGAAAAGTAGACTTATAACCTTTACGCCACAAAACTTCTTTAACTGAATTAAATTGACGCCGACGCTGAATAACCTCTTGACTCAAATCAGGATAGAAAAAACTCTACTATTCTGAATCATTAACGGAGCTTGTTGCTGTCTCGCATTTTGCACTGCTAGACAAAGTATAATTGCTCTGTCCAAGTAATTCAAACATCGAATTATCACGGGTCTCGGTGGTTGACCAGACAAAGGTGGTCTTCTTAAGGCTCTATGAGCTCTTTCCAATACGAGACCTCCAGAGAAAAATTCCTGCCCCAGTGTTTGTGGAATCCATTCGGTGAAAAAACGAAGAGGATCTTGTTCTTCCATACCTTCTGGCAAACCAACAATCTTCACATTATTCCTTCTACTTTGATTTTTCACTTTCCTCTCTAACTCCCTCTCACGTTCTCGCAATTCTTTAACGGATTTTTCCACCTCCAAACTGAGCCTTTGAGACATTTCATTCAACATAGGCTGAATGATAAGGCATAGCTGTTTTCATTGTAATTCAGAAAAGCTCAGCCCTGCTTTCTCTTGTATAGTGGTAGAACCAGGTAACTGCAGCTCCTGCTGCATCTCAACAACAGGCAGTTTAACAGTTTTACTGCGAGTCTTCACTTGAAGCGACGGCACACTGACTTCCTCAGAGGGCCGACGCTCTTCTCCCCCTCACAAAAAGGACCAAAATATTCAGATTGGAGTATATCCTGGGGTATTTCAGACAATGGAATCATCTTCTTGCGTGCCCCCGCCATTAAAGTTAAAGTTGGCAGGCTGCCAGGATCGGGATCCACATCGGGGGCACACACACCTTCCTCCTGAGAATGGGTAATTCCAGCGATGTCAGAAATATAGTAGTAGTAGTCATTTTTTCAGCTCCCACAGGCAATCTCTGTGATTTAGACTTGAAAGAAAACAAACCTGAAGTCGTAGGAGGCTGTTTAGGCTCTAAATCTTCAACACTCCAAAAGTGTAGTTTCTTCTGTACTTGAGGTTTAATCTTTTTACCATTAATAGCCATAACAATTCCTTGATACTTTAAACTAACTTTTAAAAAATTTAAACCTGAAAACAAAGAGTTAAAAACGGGTTCTTGAAAGTCAGGCCAGAGAGGTCGAGATTACATGTCTAGACTCTATGCCATCTTGCCACGCCCCCCCATAAAGTGTCAGATATATTCAGAATTTTGGAATTTGGTCCATATATATGCACCTAATGAAGAGGATCAAAAGTTTATGCAAAATATTTTTTTGAAGATTGTAGATAAAGCAGAGGAATATATTGATAGGAGGGGATTTTAACCTTAATTTGGACCCAAAGGTGGATAAAACTGGACAAAAGACGAGCAAAAAGAACAAAATAGCCAAATTTATGGTTAAATCATTGCAGGAAATGCAAATTATAGATATATGGAGGAGAAGGAATACTCATATTATTCGAGTAGACATAAAACATACTCAAAGATTGATCTGTTCCTGTTGTCAGCCCATATCCAAGGGAGAGTTAGGAAAACGGAATATAAAGCTAGAGTGTTATCTGATCATTCACCCCTGTTATTAGCAATAGAACTGGAGGACGTCCCACCAAAAACATATAGATGGAGATTAAACTCCATGCTACTTAAAAGACGGGAATTTAAAGAATTTATTGATTGCCAAATTAAAATGTACTTTGAAATAAATATGGAATCAGTGAAAGACAAATTTATGTTATGGGATGCAATGAAAGCCTTCATTTGAGGGCAGATAATAAGTTATGTAACTAAGATGAAGAAGGACTACAATCAGGAAATAGAACAGTTGGAAAGGGAAATAGTAAGTACAGAAAAAGAACTGGCAACAAGGGAAGATACAACAAAAAGAAGAGAATTGGCAGACAAAAACATAAAATACAAAACATTACAAACTTATAAGGTGGAGAAGAACATAATGAAAATAAAGTAGAAGTATTATCAGCTAGGAGAAAAAACGCACAAAATACTAGCCTGGCAACTTAAAACAGAACAAGCTAAAACAACTGTATTGGCATCAAGGAAAAAGGACAAACAAATTACATATAACCCAACAGAGATCAATGAAAATTATACTGAACTGAGAATGAAGGGAAAGAAGACAAAATAGATGAGTTTTTAGCTAAAATTGAACTGCTGAAATTGAAAGAAGAAGAGCAAAACAAATTGATAAAACCATTTGAAATAGAGGAAATACAGGATATATTAAAAAAGCTGCCGAACAATAAAATGCCTGGAGAGGATGGACTCCCAATAGAATTCTATAAAACTTTTAAAGACTTATTAATTCCTCCTCTCCTGGAAGTAATGAACCAGATAGAAGAAACACAAAACTTGCCAGATTCATGTAAGACAGCAATAATTACAGTAATACCAAAGACGGGGAAAGATCCACTAACAATAGCATTGTATAGACCAACATCTCTACTTAACACAGATTATAAGATAATAGCTAAACTATTAGCAAACGGATTGGCTGACTGTGTACCAAAAATAGTAAAACAAGATCAAACTGGATTTATTAAGAAAAGACAAACAACAGACAATATCTGTAACTTCATTAACTTAATCCATGCAGTACAAGGAAATAAGATACCAACAGTGTCTGTGTAGAGCTCGTCGAAAGAACGAAAGACTTGTTGATCCAAACCAAGGCTTTTATTAGCAAAAGACCGGAGCTCTTCACAGGTGGCCGACCAGTCCGGAATGATCCGACCTGGCTAGGGACACAACCCTTTAAGGCCCAGACAATAGGTGTGGCTTAGCTCTCAGCCAATCGCTGTAAGCACAGTCTAGATACAGTAACTATATACACTATGTACATTGGTGATAGATCTGTACTATCACATTCACCCCTTCTTGGAGAACTGACCCTGGGAAAAAAAACAAAAACGAGGGAGAGAATGAAAGGAAGGGGTAGGTCAAGGACTGTAGTGGTCAGGGGGTCTGACCATCCGGCGTGACCGTGGTGCCGGGATTGGGGTCGCCAGCGGGCTCGTTGGGTGCGACTGCTCCGTCGCTCAATTCCCCAGTCGTGTTGTCGGCAGGGTGGCCCGGGTCATTGGGGTGCCGTTGGTCCTTCTGTTGCGGCACGGGGCCTGGAGAATAAGGAGTTGGGGAAGGTTGGGTTGGGGGGTTTGCTGGGTCTACCGCGTCCTGAGCTAGGTCCCGCACTGAAACAGTGTCCTCCCGCCCTTGACAAAGTGAGCAAACCTAGTGACCCCTGGATGACAGAGCGCCTCATGGAGTTTCCGTAGTCTGTCCATCTGTATGCTGGCGCACGTCCCCCTGGAGAGCACGTCAGGCGGGTCGTTGAGCTTACCAGGCCGGTACAGGATGTCATAGTTAAAGGTGGAGAGTTCGATTCTCCATCTGGCGATTTTGTCGTTTTTTTAATCTTACCACGCTGGGTGTTGCTGAACATGAAGGAGACCGCGCGTTGATCAGTCAACAGTGTAAAGCGCCTCCCAGCGAGGTAATGTCTCCAACGACGCACCGCTTCAACTATGGCCTGGGCCTCCTTCTCGATCGAGGAGTGTCTACTCTCTGGATCCTGGAGGGTTCTGGAGAAGAAGGCTACAGGCCGACCGGCCTGGTTCAAGGTGGCTGCCAGGGCGAAGTCGGATGCATCGCTCTCGACTTGAAACGGGACAGACTCATCGATCGCGTGCAGCGTCGCAGCAGCGATGTCAGATTTGATTCGATCGAAAGCCGCTGTGGCTTCAGTCGAGAGGGGAAAGGAGGTGGTCTTGATAAGAGGACGCACCTTGTCGGCGTAGTGTGGAATCCATTGGGCATAATACGAGAAAAGGCTCAGGCAACGTTTGAGAGCTTTCTGGGTATGTGGGGGGGTGGGGTAAGTCCATTAGGGGATGCATGCGGTCAGGATCTGGCACGACTATCCTGTTCTCCACCACACAACCTAGAATAGCGAGTCGTGTGGTCCGGAAGACACACTTGTCCAAATTGTAAGTCAGGTTCAGCCGACGGACAGTTTGAAGAAATTTGTCTAGGTTGGCGTCATGGTCCTGCATGTCGTGGCCGCAGATGGTGATATTGTCCAGATACGGGAAGGTAGCAGTTAGCCCGTTCTGGTCCACCATCCTGTCCATTTCCCGCTGGAAGACCGCGACACCATTCGTGACCCCGAATGGTACCCTGAGAAATTGATATAGCCGCCCATTCGCTTCAAAGGCCGTGAATGGTCGGTCCTCGCAGCGGATCGGGAGCTGGTGGTAGGCCGAACGTAGGTCAATAGTGGAGAAAATGCGGTATTGGGCGATCTGGTTCACCACATCCGTGATGCGTGGCAGGGGGTACGCATCCAGGAGTGTGAAGCGGTTAATGGTCTGGTTATAGTCGACCACCATCCGTAGTTTTTCCCCATTCTTGACAACCACCACCTGGGCTCTCCAGGGGCTTGAACTGGGTTCGATGATGCCCTTATCCAGCAATCTACGCACCTCACTCCTAATGAATTGCCTGTTTTCGTAACTATATTGCCGACTTTTGGTGGCCACAGGCTTCCAGCCAGGGGTGAGGTTTGCGAAGAGTGCTGGCGGGGCAATCCGGAGTGTGGAAAGGCCACAGGATTGGCCCCGGGGCACGGGGGCGGGTTGCTCGGGTGCTTCGGGGGTGGGGCGATGGCAGACCGAGAGGGGGGCATGGGGTCCCCCAAAGTGTAGGGACACCATTTGGAACTGACACTGGAAGTCTAATCCCAGCAACACTGGGGCGCACAATTGGGGAAGGACGAATAATTTGAAGTGGGTGACCGTTACGCCCTGTACTTCCAGCGTGGCGATGCAATACCCCTTTATCCCAGTAAAGTGCGACCTCGTCGCTAATGAGATCCTCTGGGTAGTGGGGATAATGTCAAGTCCCCAACGGTGAGCCAGATCTGGCTGGATAAAACTGTCAGTTGACCCAGAGTCAAATAAGCAATTGGTGTAGTGTTCATGCACTTTAATCAGTTCCATTGCTCTGGTGAGGGGATGTGAGCATTGCTGGTTTAGTGTTATTGAAGCAGTTGACAGGGGAGTTTTGCGCGATGACGTCACGCAACGGGATGACGTAGTTAACGCTCGAGGAGCAGGTTGGAGGACCTCCCGGAAGTGCTGTTGTGGCGGCATTGGCAGGTGAATGGTAAGTAGTGGGGGTTGCAGTTGCTCGCGATTGGCGGTGGGTGGGTCATTGGTCGCGGCGGTCGGGGCCTGGCGGTCGTCGGCGATGGACGCTAGGGTGAGTACCAGGTTGGCCACAGGGGTGGCTGTGGCGGCGGCAGCAGCGGCGGTAGCGTCGGCCCCGGGGGTGGCTGTGGCGGCGGCAGCAGCGGCGGTAGCGGCGGCCCCGGGGGTGTCTGTGGCGGCGGCAGCAGTGGCGGTAGCGTCAGCCCCGGGGGTGTCTGTGGCAGCGGCGGTAGCGTTGGCCCCGGGGATGTCTGTGGCGGCGGCGGCAGCGTCGAGTGTTCCGCACGGGGGCGAGAGGTGGGCCAACACCATGGTTGCGAGGGTGGGCTGCCCCTTCCGTGTTCGGCGTCTCCGTGACGTCAGGCGTTGCCGTGCAGGGGAGCCCTCGCTCACATTGGACGAGAGCTCTGGGGAAGAAGAGTTTGAATGGGATAGTGGCGATTGGGCTTCACACGAGGCACTGTGTTTGCTGGCGGCCATTTTAGACCTACAGACTGCAGCAAAGTGGCCGTTTTTAAGGCACTTCTGGCACTTGGCTTTTCTTGCTGGACACTGGGACCTGCTGTGCTTGTCCCTCCCGCAGAAATAACATTTCGGGTTCGCACGGGGCAGGGTAGCAGCAGCCGACAGGCCGTCAGTATCTCGGGGGATGGTAGGGTAGAAGGGCACTCTACTCACATCAGAATGAGGGGTCCAATCCCTAGAGAGCTCGGTGGACTTTAAAGCTGCATCCTCCATTGTGATTGCAATCCGGGCCACGTCCTCTAGTTTTTCTACCCCTTGTTCGAGCAAGCACAGCCTCACTTCATTCGATCGGAGTCCGGCCACATAGACATCCCGGACGAGATCATTTGTGATCTCGGCAGCAGTTTTGTCCACAGAGTTACAGTCCTTGCCCAATGCCTTTAATACTTGTAAATATGCCCTGCTGGACTCGCCGGGCTGTTGCTTCCTTGACGCAAGCATGAGCCGGGCATGAACTCCGTTCACCGGTTGATCATACAGTCCTTTCAGTACCTTTATGGCTGCGGTGTAAGTGGTCTCATCCTGGATGTTCTCGTAGACTCTCAAGGACACCGTATACAGCAATGCTGTTAGCCGCTCGTTATCCTCCTCCACCTCAATGAGTCTCAGGAAGTTTTCAAAGTTCAGAAGCCAGAAGTTAAAGGCTTTGAAGGCTGTAGCTGACTGTGGGTCGATATCAAGTTTTTCTGGCCGAGTTAAACGCTCCATCCTTTTCAAAAAAAATTCTTTTGCTAATAAAATTGTAGAGCTCGTCGAAAGAACCAAAGACTTGTTGATCCAAACCAAGGCTTTTATTAGCAAAAGACCGGAGCTCTTCACAGGTGGCCGACCAGTCCGGAATGATCCGACCTGGCTAGGGACACAACCCTTTAAGGCCCAGACAATAGGTGTGGCTTAGCTCTCAGCCAATCGCTGTAAGCACAGTCTAGATACAGTAACTATATACACTATGTACATTGGTGATAGATCTGTACTATCACAGTCTGTTGCTTTAGATGCAGAGAAAGCCTTTGACAGGGTAGAATGGAATTATTTATTCAAAGTATTACAGAGGTTCAACCAACCAGAAAAATATATTACTTGGATTAAAGTATTATATAAGGGACCATTGGCGAAGGTGACAGTAAATGGAAATGTATCGAACCAATTTAAATTAAGTAGGTCAACTCGGCAGGGATGTCCACTATCTCCCTCACTGTTTGCTTTAGCAATAGAACCATTGGCATATTTGATAAGAACAGAAAATAAAATAAAAGGGACAAAAATAAAGGAGGAATATAAAATCAGTTTATTTGCAGATGACATCATAGTATACTTAACAGAACCAGAAATATAATAAAAGATCTACATAAGAAATTGAAGTAATATGGAGAAATGTTGGGGTACAAGATCAACGCAAATAAAAGTGAAGTGATACCAATGAATAATGCGGATTACACAGAGTTTAAAAAAAGAATCACCATTTAAATGGCAAACACAAGCAATCCGATACCTAGGTATTAGATTAGATAATAATTTAGGCCACCTATACAAATTAAATTATCAGCCATTAATGAAGAAATTACAGGATGACTTAGAACATTGGAAAGAATTGCCACTAACACTGATAGGGAGGGTAAATTGCATTAAAATGAATGTCTTCCCAAGGATACAATACCTATTTCAATCGTTACCAATTCCCTTAACAGAGAAATTCTTCAATGAACTAAAGAGAATAATAAGGAAATTCTTATGGAAAGGGGGGAATCCGAAGATAGCACTAGATAAATTAACAGAATGGTACAAACAAGGTGGTTTGCAGCTACCAAACTTTAAAAATTATTATAGAGCAGCACAATTAAGGTATCTATCAGATTTTTATCAAACAAGGGAAAAGCCAGATTGGACCAAGATAGAGCTAGATAAAATCGGGGAGAAAGTACCAGAACATATACTTTATCAGTGGGATGAAAAACTGGTGCAATAAAGAAGTTCACCAGTATTGCACCATTTACTCAAAAAATGGAAGAAGATTCACGTAGAAAGGAAAAAAAACAAATTACCAACTGCCAAAATGATTATTGACGCAAAATTAACTAATCCCTTTCACAATAGATAACCTTTCCTTTAGAGAATGGGAGAGAAAAGGAATTAAAAGAATAGAAAATTGTTTTTTGGGAAATAATTTATTATCATTTGAACAAATGAAGTACAAATATGGAATAACTCATGGTACAATGTTTGCATTACCACCAACTGAAAGCCTACTTAAAGGACAAATTGGGAAGCAGACTGAGATTACCAGAAGGAAGCAGCTTTGAATATGTGATTACAGAAACAACGATAATAAAAAGATTATAAACCAACATGTACATCAAGCTGCAAGAGAAGGAAAATGATGAAATAAGCTATAAACCCAAACAAAAGTGGGAAAAAGATTTAAACAAAGATAAAAAAAATGAAATATGGGAAAATTTGAGCTCTGGAACTATGAAAAATATAATAAATATGAGGCTATGCATGATACAATATAATTGGTTACACAGGCTATATATCATGCCCCAAAAGTTAAATAAATGGGATCCAGCATTATCAGATAGATGTTTTCGCTGTAAGAAGGAAACGGGAACAACAGTACATACAATTTAGGCATGTGAGAAAGTGAAAAAGTTTTGGGAAGATCTAAATCAGGTATTAAATAAAATCAAAAAAAAGCAACATACCAAAAAATCCAGAGATCTTCTAAGTAATTTAAGTAGTAAAGAATTAGGCCTCAAACTGGATGAAGTGCAAAAAAGATTTATTATGATAGCCTTAGCTGTACCAAAAAAATGTATAATGTCAGCTTGGAAATCAGAAGAGAGCCTGAGAGTACAGCAATGGTACATAGAAATGAACAAATGTATTCCATTGGAAAAAATAACATATAATTTACAAAATAAAGTTACATTATTTGAACAAATTTGGGAACCGTACATGGAACACAACAGAGAGGGCCAACCGCAGACCTCCACCCCCTAAAATGATAAAAAGAGAAGACAAAATGACCTGATCCAGTGTGTAAAAGTAGATGACACAATTTTCTTGTTTATTTTCATTGTGTGATGACATTGTTTAATGGTTTTATTGTATTGTATATGTTGAACGTTTAATGGATTTGGAGGGGGGTAGGAAGGATGGTGGGAAAAAAGTGGAGAAAATGCCATTGTGTATATTCACGAGGGAAATGTTTGTGTGTATTTTGATTGATATGGTTCATAGTGCGAAAAATAAAAAATTATTTTAAAAAAAAGGCATTTGAACTTGTCGGTGTCACCAATGTAGTGGCGGCTACTCTGCTTACTGAATAATTCCACAACCAAACGGGTTGAGTTAAGTGAGCAAATGCTCCTTTATTGAGGTCTGCCTGGCTGGTCTTATGCTCCCAGCCTAGACCTGGCTGAGAACTGCGCCGGAGGATCTGACGTCACTGGGCGTCACGTGGGCCGCAGAGCGCGGGCTTCTGAGCCTGGTGCTGAGTTCGGGGAGAAACCCCCGAAGGCGCCATTTTGGCCGGCTGCCCCGCCGCGTGCATGACCTGCGGGGCAGGTTTGCCTGCATAATGGTGTGCCGCCACAAGGGGAAGATTCTCAGATTAGAATTGGACAGCTCTTTCTTATTACACCATTGTGGTTTATTTCTGCCCCACCATTTCCCTAATGGATATTGGATGCCTGCAGAGTGAAGTGTACGCATCACTGCCTCAATCAACAAAATTCTGTTTTCAGTTTCTGGTTTAATTCATTTTACTGTTTCTCATTCCAGAATGATGACCAAATCGAAGAACTTTTCAGGAAGATTGATTATTCTGCAAGTGGTCTGATTGAATGGGTATGTTCATCATTGTTGCTGCAGACTTGAGGAACCTATTTATGTTCTGAGATGTTCAACTTAATCTTCCAACTTGTATTTCAGCTCCTTAAACTGAAAGGTTTAACTGGAACAAATTAACCGGTATATTGAAACCATTTCCTCGATAACTATTTCTAAAGTAAAAGTTGAGGATAATTATTGTTAATTTTATTCAGAGAAAAAAAACTATGCATCCAAAGATGAAATTAGAAAGTAGTTTGAAACATCTGTGGGTAAGAGCTAAATGAGGGGAGTGTGCTAAAATTGTGGAATTACCACAATACTTCAAATATTGTTCCTTTCAATCATTTTTTAAGTTGGTCAGTCATCATGATATGTTGCCTAATTTAATAAAATCTGTAGCTTTTTCCATTTTTCTCTATTGTATTGAGAAATTACTTAATCTCTCAAAAAGAGAAAAATAATATTTGTTTGAGTGCGTAAATTAGGCAGCTATTCAATACAAGGACAAACACGTTGAACTAATTAAGGGATGAGGAGCTTTTTTAAATGATAATGGAATGGCAGCACATATAGCTGAGATGTTAGCACCACACTACTACATGGTCAGCAACCCAGTTTGAATCCAGTGGTATCTGGTGTCAGAAATAAAACTTCTCACACATGAGTCTCTTTAAAACTGATGACACGACAAGCTTTATTTACAAGTCTGCAGAGTTGGACTCAACTGGCTTCTCACCAGTTAAGCCCCGATACATACAGTGCATTGATTTTTATACCCTTGTTGTTTGCCCTTCCCCTTCTTATTAATACTGTTTTAATTGGTTAGTATTGCAAAAGCATTCTAAGTACAACTGCATTTTTAATTATCACGTTCGTTACGTACGCTGCGAACTCTACATACACTAAATTCTGTTTCTCACCCTTCTTATCAATCTTTTGTCTCCTGCATGTCTCTCACTATGACCATGAAAAGATATGTTTAAAAAAACATGTCCAGCTGAACTTTTTGTCCTTGGCTGCTAGTAAGCTCCCTGTCCGTTCTGGCTTCCCTTTTTATGATTAATCATCACATTTTAACTTAAGCCATTTTAACCTAAGTTCTCTATCTATAACAATCCACCCCTTTCTCTCTTTAAAATGTGTGTATTATATATATATGTGAATGGGGATTTTAACTCGGGGAAGAGAAACGTCTCATGATAAATTAATTTCGTGCTGAAGTAAAATTCTAACGGGGTCTCCCAGTTCCCCTGGTTGCATAGCCTGTTGGACCATGGAAATCACCAGGCTGCGTAGACAGGGAATAATACAGGGCAAAACAAGTAGGAGGAATAAAATACCTCCGATGACCCACAATAAGGTACGCCACCAGGTTCCTCCAAACCATTTGTCCATCCAATTTAATTTTGCAAAAGGATGCCAGGTTTGAACCGGTACATGGGACAAAGTACGAATATTATCAGCGATTTTTCGAATGGCTTGGCCATTATCATCAATCTGTAAGCAGCAGTTAGTCAAATTAAGCTTTCCACATACACCTCCTTCTGTGGCTAGGAGATAGTCTAGGGCCAGACGGTTCTGATATATAGCAGAGCGCATTTGACCTTGCTGGGATGCAAGTAATTGCAGGGCTAGAGCTGTTTGATTTGTAACAATTTCAAGGACTGCTTGCAAGCGAATAATGCGATTTAACATATAAATAGGAGTACGATAACCCCAGGATCCATCTTGAGCCCATGTAGCGGGACCATAATATTGAATTATGCGTTCTGGAGGCCAATCATCTCCCCATTGTCCCAAATGTACCGTGCTAGAGCGGGGCTGACGGTGTAATGTATCAAAAATCTTCACTCCTAATTTATGACCGTGATCGTGGGGTAGGAGGAAAAATTCTCCAAGTGTGGAGTGGAATTTCTTATTGGAACAGTACGCTGGTGTATGCAAAACCAGAGTCCATCAGGGCATGGTGGGCCTGAGTCACCCTTCCAACCGTTAAGAGGGAAAGGAGTGGTATTAGGAATCTGTATATAATGACCCATATTATTTCCTTCTTTTTTCCACACAAGGGGTATATGGATGTTGGGTGGTATTTTCTGCCCAGCATTTCTCAGGAACTGAGGTATGGGAAATAAAATTACCCTCCTTTCTTCCCCAAGTGCGGTCCTGAAACAGGACCACTGTGTCTCTGCATTTCTTACATTTCACACCTGATAAAGACATAGGCAAACTAAGAAAAATCAAAGAACATAACAATAACATTGTGAATCAAGTCTTTCTGCGAAATCGCAAGGTAAGAGGTTTTTCTCCAGGAACACAAGTCCAATCTGAGTTCGTATCAGGGTCCTGAGGCGCCTCTACAGGTCCCTTAAATCTGGATGCGTGCGTCCACCCCTTCTCTCTTGTTCATGCTGCAGCCTCTGTAGTTAAGAGAACTTGGTATGGACCTTCCCACTGGGGCTGGAGTTTTTCAGTTTTCCAGGTCTTGATGAGAATCCAGTCTCCTGGTTCCACTTTGTGTAAAGAAAAGTCTAGAGGCGGTGTTTGTGCCAATAGTCCTCTCTTTCATAAATCTGTAAGAGAGCGTGACAGTGCCTGTAAATAGTTCCTAACAAATATATCCCCTTCCCCCAAGGTGGGACACCCCTCAACTGTACTCCAGAAGGGAAGCCCAAACATCATTTCATAAGGGCACAACCCTACATCTTTTCGTGGGGCAGTACGAATTCTCAATAAAGCCAGGGGCAGACACTTTATCCAAGGCATTTTAGTTTCCACCATTAATTTTGTCAATTGCATTTTTAGGGTTCCATTCATACGTTCAACCCTCCCTGAGCTTTGTGGATGCCAAAGGGTATGCAATTTCCAAGAGACCTGTAATGCATTACAAATCAATTGCTGGATTTTTGAACAAAAATGTGGACCCCTGTCTGAGTCTATAGAATCCATTATACCATATCTGGGGATTATCTGCTCTAGGAGGAGGCGAGCTACTGTAGAGGCTGTAGCATTTACTGTTGGGAAGGCTTCCACCCATCGGGTAAAGTGATCTATTACCACCAACAGATACTTCCATCTTTGGACTTGAGGTAACTCTGTGAAGTCGATCTGGATACTTTGAAAAGGGCGTATGGCTAATGGTTGACCTCCCATGGTCCCTGTCCTCATTACCTTCTTATTAATTTTTGTGCATAGGTGACAGTTCTGCACCTCCTGTTGGGCCAAGGTGTAGATTCCCTTACACACATATTCTCGAAGCACTGTGTCACATAAGGCTTGGGTGCCCCAGTGGCTCTGATGGTGCAGGTGTTTTAAAATATTGCGAGTTATTTCTTTATTTAGAACCATTCTTCCATCTGGTGTCTTCCATGTTCCATCAGGCAGCTGGCTTGCGCCCAGCTGAGCCATGTCCTTTTCTTCCTTAGCAGTGAAAATGGGAGCCTTCTTTATGCCTTGTCTTATTGGGATTAAGGTCAGCAAACGGACTTCTTGTTGCATGGCTGCCCTTTTAGCTTCTTCATCAGCCAGTCTGTTTCCAATTGCTGTCGGGGTATCTCCCCTCTGATGGCCTGGTATGTAGACCACTGCTATTTCCTGGGGTAATGTCAAGGCTTCTAAAGTCAGAGTAATCATCTGTTCGTGTGCCAATTCCTTTCCTCTTGATGTAATTAGACCACGCTCCTTCCAGATCTTACCAAAGGTATGCACTACCCCGTATGCGTATTTGGAATCAGTGTAAATCGTTCCAGTTTTCTCTGCCAGTATTCTGAGGGCTCTCTGCAAGGCATATACTTCACAGGACTGTGCTGACCAGCTTCCGGGTAGTCTCGTGGATTCTACTACTTTCCAAGTATTTCCTTCTATTATAGCATACCCACTTCTTCTCATTCCGTCAACACATCTGGCGGAGCCGTCAATGTAGAATTCATATCCTTCTCCCAGAGGAGTATCGCAAAGGTCTTCTCAGGTCTTGGTCTGAAGATCCGTCAACTCGACACAGTCGTGCTCCACCTCTCTCTCTGTTTCACTGCCGTATAAAAACTGAGCTGGGTTGCAGCTATTAATCTTTGCAAACTGTAGATCTTCTTCGACCATTAAAATGGTTTCATACTTTAATATGCGAGAATCAGTCAGCCATCGATGGGCAGTTTGTGTTAATAAAACACTCACAGAATGGGAGGTGTACACAGTCATCTTTCCTCCAAAAGTAAGTTTACGTACTTCCTCTACCAACAGAGCAGCAGCCGCTACTCCCTGGATACACGTCGGCCATCCGCGAGACACTGGGTCCATCATTTTGGAAAGGAAAGCCACTGGGTGTCGCTGACCGCCTTTTTCCTGTGTTAAAACTCCCACAGCTGTTCCTTGGTTATGAGTGACAAATAGCTGGAAGGGCTGTTTTAAAGAGGGCAGAGTGAGTACTGGGGCTCGTGTCAGGCGATGCTTCAAGTCCTCAAACCATCCCTCCTCCTCCTGGGTCCATTTCAATGGATATTCATTTTCATTTGTCAGCTTTTCATACATAAACTTCACCAACGCTGAGTAGTCCTCTATCCATAACCTACAGTAACCTAAGAGTCCCAGGAATTGTCTTATTTCCTTCTTATTACGGGGTAACGGCATTCTAATGATTCCCGCAATCCGTTCAGGGGTAATCCGTTTCTGTCCTTTACTTATCTGGTGTCCCAGATATACCACAGTTCTCTCAACGAACTGTAACTTGTTCCTGGACACCCGTAGACCCTTTTTCCCCAGATAATTCAAGAGTCTAATTGTATCTCCCCTCATTTCTTGTTCCTTGGGTCCTGATAATAGTAAATCGTCCACATACTGCATTAGTTGGGAATCATCAGATTGTGGATAGTCCGCCAGGATTTGTTCTAGCATTTGTCCAAACAGGTTCGGAGATTCAGTGAACCCTTGGGGCAATACAGTCCACCAAAGCTGTCTCCGTCTACCTGTCCATGGATTTTCCCATTCAAACGCGAACATATCTCTACTTTCCTCTTCTAATGGACACGTCCAGAAGGCATTCTTCAAGTCGATAACACTAAACCACTCATGGTCTGGGGGAATCCGACTCATAATAGTATAGGGATTAGGCACCACTGGGTGGCGGGTCTGAACAATAGCATTCAAACTTCTTAGATCCTGAACTAGGCGATAGGATCCATCTGACTTTTTCACTGGGAGTATAGGGGTGTTATAAGGTGACATGCATTCTTCTAATAGTCCGTCTCGTATTAGAGTCTCAATTACCGGCTGTAGCCCTTTTCTCCCTTCCAAAGAAATAGGATACTGACGTTTCCTTACCGGCTGATGACCTGGTATTAATGTGACATGTAAAGGTGGGATGTCCAGACCTCCTCGATTTCCCTCCTTATACCAGACTCTCTCGTCAATCTGCCGTTCATCCTCTTCCTTTAGAGCACAGAGGTGGACTCGCACTTCTCCGTCCACAGGGAGAGCACCCAAACCTAGGAGAGTCTGTAAGTCCCTTCGTAGGAGGTTAAATCCAGCCGACGGTAACAACAAGAGGTCTTGTACCCCTTCTCTTTCTTCCAGTTTCACTGTTACTTGGGGAATTATTGATACCATTCTGGGAGCCCCTTCTATCCTAGAAATTGTCAAATTACTTTTTACAGGTTCAGTCCCGATTGGCACAGTTATTACACTACTTCGTTCCGCTCCTGTGTCCACCATAAACACCACCTCTTCTCCCTTGGGACCAATTTTTAGTTTTACCAGGGGTTCCCTCTTATACTTGGTCCCTAACATTTGGAACCCCTGACCCCCCTAATCTTCTTCCATAAGTTCGAGGGCACGCAATTCCCTCTTGTATCGGGGGCATTCCCTCTTAAAGTGTCCTTCCTCATTGCAGTAATAGCACTTAACGAACCTCCGGGGTCTTCCCTCTCTTGGATATCTTGGATTGTTTAGAGGAAGGTTTTGTTTTCTTTCCCCTCTGGATTCGGCATTCATCTGTCGGATAGTCTGTACCATAACCTTTGTCGCCCTCTTTTGATCTTCTTCTTCTCTCTGCACATATACTTTTTGCGCCTTTTTTAACAGGTCGCTTAGGGGTTTTTCGCTCCAGTCCTCCTCCTTTTCTAGTTTCTTTCTAATGTCCTGCCATGATTTGGAAACAAATTCAATTCGAATAAGCTGTTCACCCATTGGTGTACTAGGGTCCACGCCCGCATACTGTTGGACATTCTTTCTCACCCTCTCCAAGAAATCAGTAGGGGACTCGTCTTTCCCCTGGTGGTTCCCAAATGCCTTGGTGAAATTGTGACCCTTTGGCACAGCCTCCCGTATCCCTTTAATTGTCCACTCTCTATATTGTCTCATACTTGCCAATCCCTCGGTGTTCGTTTGTCCCACCTGGGTTCATTTAAGGGATATTTTTGTTCATGGGGTCTGGGGTCCCCAGGTTGTTCATATTCCCACATGAGGAGGGCAGCCCGTCGAATCATCTGCCTCTCCTGGGGTGAGAATAATGTTCCCATTATTGCCTGCATCTCTTTCCACGTATATGTGTTTGGTCCCAGGAATTGGTCGAGCTGTTCAGCCAGTCCTATAGGATCTTCCAATAACTTTTTCATTTCTTTCTTAAATCCCCGCACCTCTGTACTAGTTAGGGGAACATTCACATATCCCGTTCCCCCTCCCGGTCCTCCCATAGGAACTTCCCTCAGGGGATTTAGGCTTACTGAAAACTTTGATGGTTCTGGACCAGTCTGGGATCTTGTCCAGGGTCGGTTTACCGGTGGAAGTTTAGGGTCCGACTCCCTTAATTCATTCTTTTTTTCCCGGCCCCTTTCGGGGCAATCAGATTCATCACCTTTCCCCTCCGGTAATGAGCTTTCCTCGGGCGCAGTAGGCACCGGGGGAATATGAGGAGGGGGAAGGTTGTCCAGAGGTTCCCACTTCTTTTCTCCCGCTACCCTCAATTTAAAACATTTTGTTAAGGATCCTGGCCAGGGAACCCAACAAAATGCATATGCTGACTCTTCTTGATTCACCTTTGGTCTCGAATTTACATATATGTTTAATGCTTGTCTAACCCAATCCTCATCAGATCCAAATTTCGGCCACCAGACCGAGGAACCTTTAATAGGTTGTTTCGACCAAAGGAGACAATATTGGACCATCTTTTTCTTGTTTTTGTCTCGATATCTTTTACTATCCCAATTTTCAAACATTCTCCCCAAAGGGCTGTCAAGGGGAACTCCCAGGAATTGTCCTGAATTTTCAGACGAGCCCTTAGATTTTGATCCTCCCATTTTCCCACCTAGATCTGTTTATCGTTGCTGAGGACCCTCTCGTTCTGGACCCTACTCCCTTCTTCTCAGACGCCTCGTCGGAGGTACTGTCCCTCCTTCGGTTACCGCTGAGGTTTCCCTGGGGTTGACCCCTTTCTTCTCGGCACTTCGTCGGAGGTGCTGTCCCTCCTTCGGTTACCGCCGAAGTTTCCCTGGGGTCTATCCTAGAGTCCCACGACAGGGTCCTCACGCCACGACAAAAGCTCTATACCTGATCTATTACGTTAGGTTTTTTTTTTATCCAAACAGGTGTATCCCGTTACACCTGTTACCCAATCCCCACACCACAATCGTAAGTCGTCACTTACCAGTGTCTTCCCGGGGATTGAACCGTCACCCTTCTCCTCTCCGTCTTGTCGTGTCACCTTGTCCGGATACCACTCGCTCAAGCCGCCCGTAGCGACGAGCAAGGGACTAGGAGCCGCTGAACTCAGCGGGGTGCACCGCCTCCGATGTCCCTCTTCTCGCCTCCCCTCACGGCCGGAGTGTAGATCCCGGACGAGCCCCCATTTGTCAGAAATAAAACTTCTCACACATGAGTCTCTTTAAAACTGATGACACGACAAGCTTTATTTACAAGTCTGCAGAGTTGGACTCAACTGGCTTCTCACCAGTTAAGCCCCGATACATACAGTGCATTGATTTTTATACCCTTGTTGTTTGCCCTTCCCCTTCTTATTAATACTGTTTTAATTGGTTAGTATTGCAAAAGCATTCTAAGTACAACTGCATTTTTAATTATCACGTTCGTTACGTACGCTGCGAACTCTACATACACTAAATTCTGTTTCTCACCCTTCTTATCAATCTTTTGTCTCCTGCATGTCTCTCACTATGACCATGAAAAGATATGTTTAAAAAAACATGTCCAGCTGAACTTTTTGTCCTTGGCTGCTAGTAAGCTCCCTGTCCGTTCTGGCTTCCCTTTTTATGATTAATCATCACATTTTAACTTAAGCCATTTTAACCTAAGTTCTCTATCTATAACATCTGGGAAGAGCTTATACCTTCTCCCCATGAATGGGTGTGTTTTCCCCAGGTGCATTCCAAAGACGTACAGTGTTGGTAGGTAAATTGGGTGTATTTGGGTAGCATGGGCTTGTTGTCTGGCCGGAAGGGCCTGTTACCATGTTGTAGCTCTAAATTAAAATGAAAAATAAATTAAAAGTTCCTTTCACCAATTACTTTGTTAATAGTTTCCTTGTGCTATGTTTCCCAGTTCAAGGTATATTTTCTGGATAATTTATTCTCTTTGAGCTTGTGTTGTTACCCCTCAGGCCCAATCTATTATAAAGAAGCTGCTTCTTCTGTCAGTATTACTGTCTTCTCAAGGCCATCAATGCTTGCAGGTTTGCCTCAGCAAGGAGTGGAGCTGAATAATAACAGCAAATCCTGTTGAGGTTTTATATTAAAATTGTACTGTATAGTATCAGCAACCATTTTTTAAATGTGTTAATTTTGTTTAAAAATTGAGAGAAATTTCTAATGAACATCAGTTTCTCATACAGCAGGACATAAATTTGGCATCAAAAATGATTATAATCTGAAATGGATCAGGGAAAATTGTGTTGCCTTATCTCTTTGTGGTTGTGCAGAAGACAGAAACTAAACACTGCAGCACAAGAACAAATAAATCACCAGGATGTCAGTTTAAATAGATAAAAAATAATGTGGTGTTAGTATATCACCTCTGATCTCTCTTATCTGGCAGTTACAATGTAAAATATAGATATCTCAATCTTCCTGACACATTCCCTGAGAGAAATCTGGCAGGAGTGCTAGGTAAGTTAGAAATCTGTCCAGGATAAAGATACATCAGGTCTGCTCTCACCAGAATCAACAAGGATACCCCCTGAGATGCACTCCTGATGACATGGCTCCTTGCTTCAATTACTCCAGTTAGGGAACCTCTTACTAGCTTGTAGAAAACATGCAGGTACATGCCGGGCATCTATAGTTGTTAAACTGTGAAAAATATCACATCCCAAATACAATACATCATGACATATTTATTACTAGCACTTTTTTATTACCTTGATCTAACCTGACAAGGTTTGCTGTAAGTGGCTAAACACAAACAAAAATGCAGATGCGAGGCATAGGTAAGGTGGACAGCCAGCAGCTTTTTCTTGGGTCAAGACTAGTAAATACTGGGCGACATTTGTACAAGGTGAGGGGAGGAAAGCTTAGGGGGGAGACTTCTGAGGCAATTTTTTTAACACAGAATAGTGGGTGCCTAGGAGAGGGGTGGTACAATAGGGACATTTAAAAGACTCAGGCACATGGATCCAAGAAAAATAGAGGGGTATTGGTGTGAGGTAAGGAAGGTTTAGTTTGTTGAGTAGGTTTCTACAGGTCGGTACAACATTGTGGGCTAATGTCCCTGTACTGTATCTTTTTTTTAAATTTTTTTTATTTTTCACACTGACCATACTGACCAAACTACACACAAATATTTCCCTCTTGAATATACACAGAGTCATTTTCTCCCCTTTTCCCCCCTCCCTTCCCTCCCTCCTTCACCCCCCTCCCCACCCATTCAATGTTCAACATATGTGATACATTAAACAATATCATCACACAATGAAAATAAAGAAGTTTGTGTCATCCACTTTTACATATTGGGTCAGTTCATTTAGTCCTCTTCTCCTTCTGTCATTTTAGGTGATTGAGGTCCGCGGTAGGACTTCTCTGTTGTGTTCCATGTACAGTTCCCAAATTTGTTCGAATACTGTGATGTTATTTCTTAAATTATATGTTATTTTTTCCAATGGAATGCCCTGTTTGTATCTTACTGTATCTTGAGGAAGCAATGAGCTGTTGGAGGAATTCAGTGGGCCAGGTAGGTCCATGGGTAGAAGTGGTTGTGATGTTTCTTTTATTACAATAAAGAAGCGTGGGTTCTTTTTAAACAAAGAGGTTTATTAACTAAAGCAAAAGCACCAAGACAGAACACACACAGACCAGGCCTCATGTGGAGACTTCCATCTTGAATCTGCCTAAGATGCAACATTCCCCAGATACCCCACACTCTTGTCTTCAACTCCTCCTGGTGGTAGCACTCTTTCACTACAATGGTCAGACAATGTTTTGGGGTGGGTCCTGTTATTGAGACTAAAGTAAAAAGGGTTTAAAATTACATACTGTATATGAAGGAGGAAGTGAGCTGCATAGGGGCTAAGATGGTGGGGAATGAGACAGAAGATGGAAGAGGTGGAGAGACAGGAAGAGGGAGAGACCTCTGGGAAGGGTGGCAGCATGTTATAGAGAAAAGTAAGGACAGGAGTTGGTTAAAGAAGAGATAGAAACAGGTGTAGTTACCCAAAATTAGAAAAATTGATGTTCATGCCATGAGGTCGAAGGCTATTAAGGAGCAATAAATTTTTAAATTAAATTTGGACATACAGCGCAGTAACAGGCCATTTTGGCCCACTAGCCCGTGCCGCCCAGTTGCACCCAATTAACCTACAAGCCCCAGTACATTTCAAATGATGAAAGGAAACAGAGCCCTCTCCCACCCTCTGTCTAGTACCCAGCACATTAGGCAGATTTTTATTGTAGAAAGAGAAGGACATGCATTGTTGCCAGGATAAGTCAAGTTATACAGCAGATAAA
Source organism: Narcine bancroftii (assembly GCF_036971445.1). Classification (NCBI taxonomy): domain Eukaryota; kingdom Metazoa; phylum Chordata; class Chondrichthyes; order Torpediniformes; family Narcinidae; genus Narcine; species Narcine bancroftii. The sequence goes on from NC_091475.1 coordinate 180,593,354, forward strand.
CAGGCCTTTTGGCTGATTTTTGCTCTTGTATACTATTCCTATTTTCTAGCAATAGGCCCATACCCTTTTACGCCCTGCCCATCCAACTATCTGTCTTTGCTTCTTAAACATAGTATACACTTTCACCACCTCCTCTCACAGTGCAATCTGATAGCATCTGTTCCCTATGTTTTTAAAAATTACTTACTCCTAAATTCTCCTCTTAAATCCCTTCTCACTGTCAAACCTGTGCCTTGTTTTGATTCAATTGTCTTGATAAATAGATTTTGACTACTACCCTACATATGATTTGCATAATTTAATATGCTTCTTTTAGATCACATCTCAAAGTCCTTCACCCCAGGGAAAACAAGCCCAGCCTATCCAATCTCTCCCCATAAATGAAGTCTAAAGTTATTTTAATGTGTTTCTTGTGCTGTTGTTTGATATATTTGTTCATTATGAACAGGTTTTCAAACATTTATTCAAGATGGAGATGGTCATTCATTCCTATCTCATTAGTTGCTGTGTATCTTTTCCTGTGACCTTCTTCTCCATTGGTTTATAGCATGTTATCCAAGTGACTTTTCATTACGGCTGAATCTCAACAATTTCAGAATCTTGTTCAGTCATTGACACAGTTTCTCAAGATTCCATTTATCATCCCAGGGCCACTTCTATTGCTGTAATACATCAAGGTAACAAAGAGAAAAATATCAGAGCACATGATGGAAGGTCATCCATCAGAAACATTCGATCAGATTCTGTCTCCACAGGTTATTTCATAACTTAGACCATAGAACAGTACTACACAAGATCAGGCCTTTCAGCCCACAATGTCTATGCTGACCACAATGCCAAATTAAACTAACATTCTGCTGGTTGATCATAACTTGATGAACTTTCATACTAGATTTTCAATATCTGCAACATTTTACTTTTGTATGGGCACACTTCAAATTATTATCAGCTTCGCTACCAGGGTGTTAAAACTGGGTGACTAGGAGCTGTGGACAGGTTGATTTATTCCAACTGGCTGGTGGTAAAACTGGTGCAGAGGAGCTTGATAGAGGTGTACGTAATTATGAGGGGAATATTAAGAAAGATAGTAAGAATATTTTTCTCCTCATGGGAGTGGCTAAGATAAAAGGTCTCTGGTTGAAGGTGAGACCATTTTAGAAGGGATCTGAGGGGGAATTATTTTCACAAAAGATGGAATCTGCAAAGCACTGCTTGAAGTTGTGGTGGAGGCAGGTAGTCTCACAGCATTTTAAAAGAACCTGGACAAGCATTTCAACCACCATGACATAGAAAGCTTTGGACTCTTTGTGGGTAACCATATAACAATTCCAGCACAGAAACATGGGATTAGTAGAGATGGTGCATTGGTTGGAATGGGTGTGGTGAGCCAAAGGCCTGTTTCTTCGTTGTATAATTCTACAAATCTTTTTACCTTTCTGTATCAATTCTAGGTCTCACCTGTTGTCTTGGGTGGGATTTACTGAATTTGACCATGTTCAGGAATGGAACACCTTATAATATTCTGAATCCTCTATGAGTCAGCACTGGAAGCTATAGAAAGTATATCCAGATACAAGCATACATATTGCCTTTGTATGTGTCAGTGGTTGTATAAACCACACTAGTCGAAGTTTTTTTTTAAGAGGTAAGGTTCTTGTCCATCTCCTGGGTGAGTCTTGGTAGTTAGAACAGCGTTCCTGTTGCAACAAGGTGTCTTGCCAACAGACAGCTATGATATGCAGTAATGCTGAGGTGGAACCACTGTTACAGCCTGTAGATGAGGTACAAGTGTGAGAGGAGATGCTTGCAAGGTTCTTGAAGTCCACAGCTGGAACCACTGCTTTCCAGCTTGCTCCTATCTCCCTCTCGTGGATGTGGGATTGTGAACAGCTGGAGATTTCATCTGTTATTTGAATATGGTTTGGAAAGGAACAAGCAGCACCATTTTTGATGAAATGGGGAAGGTCAGGTGTTGAGGACATGTCCAAACGAAGAATTTTCGGCTGCTCTTGCATCCAATTTAATGTGAAATTGTGGGTGAGCATCTGCCCTCATGAGGTTTGAGAAAAAAAGTATCATAATTTCATGAACCTTTAAAGCTATGATTTTTGTATGACCCATATAAAGTACAATGCAGTGGGAAGCATTTGTTCACGAATTGATTGTTAGATGCGACTAACTCTCTATTTTGAAAAGGCAGTTCAATTTGAACCCTAAATAATTTCAGAGTCCTGATCCATTATCATTTTCTTTTGTAATCAATTTCTTAATCTTTCTCAAAATATAAAAAGCTGAAATATTCAGCAGATCAGCCCAGGGAGTTGAACAAAGAATATCTTTCTGTGGTTTGAACTATCTTTTTCATACTCTGAAATAATTACTTCTTCCTTTTTTCTTTGACAGGATGAATTCTGTACATACCTGCAATTAAAGTACAAGGAGATTGAGGAATCTCGTGTACGATCAAAACATACCTCGTTCTCCCTTCCGGCCACTATTAGGGAGCTTTCCCACATGGAGCAGATTCTTCATATTTACTTCACACCCGATGAAATTTTTGTCATGATGCGAGAAGATGGAACTATTTCCTTCTGGTCATCCCAGCTAAAGCTGAAACGTAGTAGGAGACTCTTTGTACGTAATCCACAAGGTTTATGTTTGTGAATAGATGAAGATGCGTATCTTATCTGTCCTCTTATCCAGGCAGATTAAATGCATTAATAAGCCTATAGCACCCCCTCATGGCAAACAGTAATCTGCAGTAAAACACAAAAGTCTGCTGACACCGTGGTTGAAGTAAACCACAATGTTGGAGAAACTCAGCAGTGTACTTTATTAGCAAAGGTAAAGGAATATAACCAATGTTTTGGCCTTGAGCCTGTAGTGGCTCGTGAACCGTCACGACCCGGCTCACAAAATGGCCAGCGAATGAGGCGATCGTGAAGGTCCCACAGGGACCAAGGGCCATCATCCCATGTGACCTCTCACAAGGCAGGAAACAGCAGGCAACAGCTGGCCAGTCAGCGCTGTGGTGACGTCGTTCCTGTCCTCAGAGGCAGGGAGTGAATATAAACAGAGCTGGCAGGGCAATAAATCAGTCTTCGGCCGACTCGACTGTGTGTGTGTGTGTGTGTGTGTGTGTGTGTGTGAGAGAGAGATTCTTGCTCCACAGTTTGCATAGTGCACACTACAAGGCCTTCATTAAGATATGGAGAACATAATAGGAGACTCTGCAATCTGCATTCTTTACCTTCTCTTGGTCTGCACCCTGACACACACACACTTGCTTTGTTTTCTCTATCTCCCTCCTTCCTCTGCAAGTTTAAACTTGCTTCTTTTCTAAATGTTCTCATTTCTGAATCCTAAAACATAACCCTGACTCTCTTTCCACAGATGCTGCCTGACTTGCCCAGTATTTCTAGCATTTTCTGTATTAAGCCCTTGTATGATGTGTGTACAATTTTATACAATAAGACAAAATTGATAATTTTGATGATTTTACTCAACAGGAGAAGCCATTTAACCGAAAGCCAAAATGGATAACTGACTTCACCATCATGTATCAATATAACAAGTTCATTCTTAGTACTGGGTATGGGTTCTTTCAGTTTTATCTTGGTAATGTTTATTGTGAATTTTAATGTTACTAACTATGAATTAAACGAGGAGAACCAAGGTATTATACTATCCTATTTTGTATTTCTTTGATTCAGCGATCGAGAAATTCAGATTTATGAGCTCTCTACCTTTGAACCACATTGTCAGATCACTGGCTTCGAGACAAGTCCGTTGCAGCTTGACTACTGGTAGGAAATGCCCATTGTTGGAACGCTCCTTCATATGAGATGTTCTTGAACACTCTTTTTAATAAAAAAGTTATTCCAGATCAGGGGTGGCCAAACTATAGCCCGCGGGCCAACTGCGGCCAGTTGCCCACTTTTAAGTGGCCCGCTAGAACACCGTCTCTAACAATAAATTGCGCTGCATGTACATTGCACTTCTTAGTTTCAACACTAGATGCCACTGCCATTTTGAACAGTACTGGGCTACCATTGCACGTCTTAGTTTCAACACAGGATTCTGCAGCATAATTAAATAAACAAATAAGATTCTATTTTTCTTGCACTTTCACTGGTTGAAAACTGCTGAGTTTAATATTGTTTGGCTCACGATTCCTGTATGTGGCCCACAATGAAAAAAGTTTGGCCACCCCTGCGCTAATTTCTATCTTCACATGTATCTTGGATAAGCAGTAGAGTTTTAATTTAACTTGGGCATCACATTTGGCACAGACACATGGGCCAAAAGGCCTGTTCCTGCGTTGTACTGTTCAATACTTTACTAGAGATTATAATTCTGATGTACTGTCTGAATAATTCACAGAATTCATTGTTTAAATGAAATGACTGCAGCAGAAACACTCAGGTTTGACAATTTTGCCAGAATAAAACTGAGAGTTCTATGCTGTGAGATGATAGTGAATCCCGATGAATAGCAGATGTTATGACTTGTTTTATTTTCCAGTTCTACAGGTGCTGATGACTGCATGATTCTATTTGGAGATGACCAGGTATCTGACGCTGCGTGTATAGGACAGTTCTGTGCAGTTCCATACACTAGTGTCTATTCAGTATAAAATGTCTCAGCAGATGTTATCACTTTTACTCTCTTATTTTATTTAATAAACCAAATTCCGAATATATTTCTGCCAATGAATTAGAAACAGTGATTATTAGATGCCTAAAATATTAAAACATGGTCATTGAAAATTAAAAGTGGAACATTTATTAATCACAAGCTAAAACTGCCAAGCTTCTGAGTGAGGAAGGTGCATCAAACAATATACTTGCTTGTTCTAGTGACACCAAGCTTATTCATAATGAAAACACAATCCTGGGGAAAACAGACTTTCTCCAGCATCGTGTTTTTACTTCAACCACAGTGTCTGGAGACTATTGTGTTTTAATCTTATTCATAGTAATGCTTCACTGTCTCTGAAACTCTCAGCACTCTTGGATATTAGTCTAATCTCTGGTCAACTGGTGGTCTTAGAACACAGCTGTTTATTTACACTTAAATCTAGGCATTATAACAACTACCTGAGGCAACTGAAAAGGCAATTGACTAAATGACTATCTTGTGCATGTTTTCACACAATGGAGTTATACCCCTCTGTGTGTGACTTGCTCGTTAAATCTTTAGAATATAGAGGAACTTGGCAGTTTCTGCTGGTGGGAACATTGTCACTAGTTTTACTTCCATGCAGTGACCTGATTACAGAGCCAACCTGCTGGAATAATAATACCAGGGAGACTTCAGTACCTGTCTCCACTTTGCAGATTGCAATCCTTTTACATTTCACCAGGTGCTTTTAGGAACAATAACTGAGAATAATGAATTAAAGGAAGATATTTAATAAGTGTGCTGGCTAATTCATGTCCCTAAAATTATTGGAATTTCTGTGATTACTTAAATGCACTGTATATACTCATGTAATAGTTGATCCCATGTAAAAGTCAACCCACCTTTTTTGGCCCAAAAATTGTGTATTTTACGTATATCCCATGTAAAAGTTGACCCTCCCCCGCCCTATTTTTGGCCTCTTTCCTGCCCATCTGAGCTCCTGATATCCTGACTGCGAATTCTCACCACGGCCATCCACCCATCTGAACTCCTTGGGGCTAGACTGCAGATCCTTCTCTTGGCCACCAGGCCATCTGAACTCCCAATGCTATTACGTGGATTCACCATCTGGTCCCAGCCATCCATGCTCCTGACGCCTTGAACCTACTGCAGACAAATCCTCCAAATTTGACCCAGAAATTGGTCCCCATAACTTGACTATTACACAAGTATATGCGGTAGATGCTGCTTACACCTAGAACGTGAAGAGAATTTGCAAATGGAACTAGCTTAGGTAGACAATGTAATTGGCATGGATCAATTGGATTGAAAGGCTTGGTTTCCATGCTGCAAAGCTAGATGACTCTGAGGGAATGAGGGACTACACACAAAATAAGGAAAAGCACATGATTCAAATAATTCTTTTGTTGCCAAACTTTTTTAAGGGATCAGTAGGATTTTGTTCAAATTACACCCTGGGACAATAGCCTTCTGGGAATATATATAATGATACAATTTGTGTGGTTTCATTAAGTTGGAACATCGATCAGTTGAGGCATGACAAGTCGAGCAAATTAAGGCGTCAGGCTGCTGAAGTGAGAGTAACATGTGGGAATGAGAGCTGAGCAGTGAATAACATGGCAGAGTATAGTATCATACAGGAAGGAAACCAGCCAACAATCAATGTCACGACTCAGCTTGTTTTATTCTTTCATATTCCCATCAACTCCCCCAAGTTTCTATTGCTCACCGGCAGACCAGCGGCCAATTAATCTACCAACCTGCAAGTCTTAGGGATGTGGGAGCATTGGGGGAAATCTATGCAAATACAGGGAGAATATGCAAACTCCACAAAGACAGCTCCCAAGTTCAGGATTGAACACAGCTTTGCTAACTATCCCACTGTATTATCAATCTGTTAGGCAACAATCACAGGGCCATAGAATTTTTCAATGCTATTACATTATCTAGACTATCTTCTCAAAACCATTGATATTTAAAATGCATGCGAATGTTACGGTTCTGTTACTGTAGTGCCTCATCGTGGAAAACTAAAGATTGTTTTAAGCAGCCATTAGATCAGTAACAATTCCCCTGGTTTACAAAAGTTGATCAAAAATATTGTACTGTAGTATGCGTGCTACCGCGAAGCGCGGAAAGAACACACACACACACAAACACACACACCACACACACACACACACACACACACACACACACACACACACACACACACACACAAGGAGTTGAAGACTGATTTATTGCACTAGCAGCTCTGCTTATATTCTCTCCCCACTGCTGATAACAGGAGTGATATCATGGCAATGCTGATCTCTGATTGGGTGGAATTCCCGCCATTGTTCATTGTTTCCCGCCGTGCAGGCGGCCACCTGGGACGAAGGTCATTGGCCCCTATGAGGGAACATTGTGGCACTTATAGCATCATAGTGCAATGCTGTTACAGCACCAGTGACCCAAGTTCGAAAAAATGTGGGGCTGTCTGGAAGGAGGTTGTACATTCACCCTGTGACCTCCATGGGTTTTCCCAAGGTGCTCCAGATTCCTCCCACCAAAACGTCCAGGTGTAATTGGGTGGCACAGGTTTCAATGGCCAGATTTAGCTTCTACCTTGTTGTAAATAAATAAATAGAAATTGAAAGGACTCTCAGATAGAACACCTGATGTCAGCAGCCAATGTGTTGACTATGGATAAAATCTGCCAAAATTTCTGGGGGGGGCCTTGATTGGTTGGACAGCTCACAGAAACCTTGAATAAAATTAAACACGATTTCTCCAATCTTCTTTTGAAGTGTGGTTACCTATTGACTGAGCAACCACAGCATATTGGGGAAGAGTTATTCTGGGTATCGCATTGGTGCTACGGGGAGAGCAGTGTAGTTTGTTTAAAATAGGCTCAGATTCACTGCTCAGCACAATTAGACCGGACCTTCCTTGTAGGTGGCACTTTAAAAAATCTTGATATTTATGCTGTTTTCACCTTTTAAACTCTTCTCATTACAGGGCTGTGTGAACATTTTACTTCTGTCATCTGTGGCAGAGACTTTAAGGTTTGTAATGTGCTGAAACGTGGCAAGTATTTGAATATTTCTGGACTTTCAAACAGTATTGTTCTGAGATTATAATACTGGTCGAAAACAATTTATTGATTGTTCTAAAGCATGTGAACATTTTTGTCCGATTCTGAGCTTAAACAGAAATGTATGATTGCAGGTATTATTCCAGCTAATTCAGCTGACCAGAAAGAGCTCAGGTTCACAAGTGGTGTCCTATTACTCTCTCCCAAACTGTCCAGATAATGGACAGGGAGCCTCTGTGGGAATTACTGCTTCTGGTTCCCAGTCACTGCTGCTGGTAAGGGGAGGTGTAAGGGCAAAAGTCAGGAAATGTGAGACAGTCCCAGTAGAATGAACCAGTGATACTCCTGATGTTGGCACGTGTGTGATCAAAGAATAACAGAAACAAGAGAGGAAGGGCTCATGTCCAGCAGCTATTCTGGGGAAGGAAAACTAAAGATTGTTTTAATTAGCCATTAGATCAGTAAAAATTCCCCTGGTTTACAAAAGTTGATCAAATATATTGTACTGTAGTATGTGTGCTACCGCGAAGCATGGAAAGAACACACACACACACACACACACACACACACATATTGCACTAGCAGCTCTGCTTATATTCTCTCCCCACTGCTGATAACAGGAGTGATATCATGGCAACGCCGATCTCTGATTGGATGGAATTCCTGTCGTTGTTCATTGTTTCCCGCCGTGCAGGCGGCCACCTGGGACGAAGGTCGTTGGTCCCTATGAGGTCAGCGTGGTTGCCGTGTTCATTGGCCATTTTGTGTACCGGGTCGCATCCCAATTAGCGGGCTGCTACATGACCCCCCCCCCCCCCACAGAACTAGTGATTAGAGCGCTTTTTGCGGCTTTCGGTGGCCTCCCTCTGCGTCATGGAGGGTGAGTGGAGACCAGTTGGCTAATGTCCAGGTGAGCTGGTTTGAGGCAGTCGATAGTGAAAGTCCCTTCCTTACTGGCAATATCCAGTACACATGTCAACCCGTTGTGTCTGATTACTTTATATGGCCCCTCATAAGGCCATTGCAGAGGTGTTCGGTGTGTCGTTCCCCCCCGAACAAAAATGGACTCACAGGTCTCTAACTCTTTGGGGACATAGGGTTTGGCCTGGCCATGCGGCCGAGGCTGTGGAAGTGCTAGAGTACCCAGTCTTTCCCTCAGCTTAGTCAATGAGGCTATGGGGTCCTCTGGATCCTTGGTGGTGGCCAAGAACTCCCCTGGTATCACCAACGATGCACCATATACCATTTTCGGCTGTTGACGTGTTGAAGTCTTCTTCTGGCATGGTGTGGATCACCAGGAGGACTCAGGGTAACTCATCTGCCTTGTTTCGCCCCTTGAGCTGAGCCATTAAGGCCGCCTTTAGGTGCTTATGGAACTGCTCCACCAACCTATTGGTCTGAGGGTTGTCAGCCATGATATGGTGGAGCTGGGTTCTCAGCAACTTGGCCAGAGCCTCCCAGAGTGAACTGTGTACCTCTATCAGAGGTTATATGCTCCGGGACTCTGAACCTCGACATCCAGGTGTTAATCAGTGCCCTGGCACTGATCTTGGTGGTTGTGTTGACCAGTGGGACCGCCTCTGGCCACCTTGTGGAGTGGTCAATCACAGTGAGGAGATATATCACTCCACAGGAGATTGGGACTGGCCCTACAATATCAATATGGATGTGGCTAAACTGATGTCACTCTGGCTTGAACGTTTTGCTGGGGTTGGGGGTGGGGGGTGGCGCCTTGATGTGCAAATGCACTTTGGACGTCTGGCAGAGCCTGCAGGTCTTGGTCGGGTGAACCTACTGGCCATTATTTTAACAGAAGTCCTGATGGCCAGGTTGTGGATCGCATCGAACACCTGCCGCCTCCACGCTGCCGGCATGATGGGACTGGGTTTACCGGTGGAGATGTCACAGAGGAGCGTCTGATTGCCAGGCCCAATGGTGACATCCTCCAGCCTGAGGCCGGAAACTGGTGTTCTTATGCCAGGATCTCAGGGTCCTTCTGCTGTGCCCTGGCTAGGGCGGAGTAGTCTAATCCCTGGAACTGGGTCTGGACGGACTCAATCGCAGGGCAGGACAGTACGTCGGCCACCACATTTGTCTTACCCATGATGTGTTGAATGTCTGTGGTGAACTCAGACACGTATAAGAGATGTCGCTGCTGCCTGACCAACCACAGGTCAGATACTTTGTGGAAGGTACAAATTAACGGTTTATGGTCCATGAAGACTGAATTGCCTGCCTTCCAAAAAGTACCTGAAGTGCCTGACTGTCAGGTACAGTGTCAATAGCTCCCTGTCAGTGGTGCTGTATTTAGTTCAGGTGGCTGGAGGTGCCTGCTAAAGAAGGCCATTGCTCTTTGATGAATTACTCCAGTGCACCCCCTACTGCTGTGCTGGAGGCGTCTATTGTGAGAGCGGTTGGCACCTCTGGTCTGGAACACCTCCGAGGCCTCATTGTCCCAGATAATGTCTTTACCTTTCCCTGCCATGAATGCAAAAAGGGAGCACTTGATGTGATCTGCTGGCAGTTTGAAGTGGTGATAAAAGTTAATCACACTGGCAAATTATTGTAATCCCTCCACTGTACGGGGCTTGACAGAATGTTTTCAGAGATTGAATAAGGTTTTGGACTACTTAGAAGAGTGGGCTGAAAGATGGCAGATGGAGTTTAATACTAAAAAGAGTGAAGTGCTTCATTTTGGGAAGAATAATCAAAACAGGACATGCAGTAAATGGGAGGGCATTGAGGAATGCAGAGGAACAAAAAGATCTTGGAATACATTGTTCTTTGAAGGTGGAATCTCCCGTGGATAGAGTGGTGAAGAAGGGTTTTGGTATGTTGGCCTTTATAAATCAAAGCATAGAATATAGGAGTTGGGAAGTGATGTTGACACTATTCAAGGCTTTGGTAAGGCCAAATTTAGAATACTGTGTACAGTCCTGGTCCCCAAATTATAGGAAGGATGTCAATAAGGTAGAGAGGGTGCAGAGACGATTTACTAAAATATTGCCTGGATTTCAGAATATAGATTACAAAGAAAGATTGAGTAGATTAGGTCTTTATTCATTGGTGCGTAGAAGGCTGAGGGGGGAATTTGATAAAGCTATTTAAAATTATGAGAGGGATAGATAATATAGATGTGAATAGGTTTTTTCTCTTGAGGGTAGGTGAGATTCAAACAAGAGGTCATAAATTAAGAGTTAGGGGACAGAAGTTTAGAAGTAACATGAGAGGGAGCTTCTTCACTCAGAGAGTGGTGTTGAGTGGAATTACCTTCCAGAAAAGGTGGTTGCAGCAAAGTCAATCTTGTCATTTAAGGAAATATTGGCTAGGTATATGGATGAGAGGGGATTGGAGGGTTATGGGCAAAGTCTAGAGGAGATCACTTAGATTGGTATGGACTAGAGGGGCTGAGATGGCTTGTTTCTGTACTGTAATTGTTATATGGTTATATAGGCTGCGTGACTGGTGAACGAGAATATTGTCCAAATAGATGAACGTGAATGGGAGATCCCTGCCCACCGCATCCATCAGCCTCTGGAAGGTCTGGACTGTGTTCTTAAATCCAAAGGGCATTCTGAGGAATTCAGAGTCAAAAAGGGGTAATGATGGTGGTTTTAGGGATGTTAGCAATAAAATCTTGGATCTGGGACACAGGGTACCTGTTGGGTGTGGTGGGCTTGTTGAGGCAGTGATAATCACCACATTAAAGAGAAGTCACTGGACGGCCAGTGAGACCAAGGTCAAACATGAAAGGACATATCATTTACATACAATAGTGGTCTCACTACATTCACCCCTCATTTAAAAAGAAGTCCCAGGGGGGTGGGGTGTGGTACAATTAGGTGCCTTCATAAGTTCAGTTTGTCCGGTGGCCTCCTTTGGTGTTGTAACCGGCATGCCCCCATCTGCGGATCTGTGGTGGTCTCCGTTGGTTGTGGCTGCTCCATCTCAGTTGACCCAGTTGGGGTGCTTGGTTGAGGTGGGGGGGGAGGCGTGGGCCTAGTATAGCCAGGCGATATGTGCTGAAGATGCATTTCCCTGTGTTGTACATCAGATTGAGGCGCTTTGCGGTGTGGAAGAATTTTTGGAGATTCTCATTGTGGTCCTGCTGGTCATGGCTGCAGATGGTGACGTTATCAAGGTATGGAAAAGTGGCTCGCAACCAGTGTTCATCCATCATCTCCCTTTTGAAGAAAGACACCCCATTCGTGACTCCAAAATGGACTCTGAGAAAGTGGTACAGTCGACCATCCACCTCAAAAACAGTGTACTATCGGTCCTTAAGGTGAATGGGGAGTTGATGATAGGCAGACTTAAGGTCTATGGTCGAGAACACTCTGTACTGGGCGATCTGATTCATCATGTCAGAACTGTGGGGTAGGGGGTATGTGTCTAGCCGGATAAACCTGTTGATGGTCTGGGAATAGTCCATGACCATCCAGTGTTTCTCCACACTTTTCACTACCATGACTTGGGCTCTCCAGGGGTCCATACTCTTCTCTATCACCCCTTTGGTGAGGAAGCAACTCACCTCGGACTTAATAAATGCCCTGGCTCCGGCACTATATCGCCAACTTTTGTGGTGATGAGCTTAAGGTCCAGGGTGAGGTTAGCAAATGAGGGGAGGGGAGGGGATACGGAGCATGGAGAGGCTGCATATCAGCTGTGGAAATTGAGTTTGGGGCTGTTGGTTGGCCACGTGTGAGGGAAGGGCGAGCAGTCCACAAACTGTAAGGGGAGGATGGGGCCCATTGTACTTCATGGTGACACTCTTAAGTTGCACTGAAAGTTTAACCCCAATAAGATGAGTGCGCAGAGCTGTGGCAGTTCTAGGAGCTTGATGTTATGGTATACCGTGCCTCAGATAGTCAGTGTCACAATATAGCTGCCATGAGCTTTGGCCAATTTGGTTTGGGAGGCAAGGGAGACACTTTCCCTCTTGGGCTGCACCCTGAAGGAGTAATGCTGAACAGTGTTCAGGTGAATGAAGCTCTCTATGTTCCTACTGTCAAATAGGCAGGCAGTTGGGCAGCTGTTTACCTGGACATCAATTTACCTGGACATCCATCTTGGCTCTGGAAAGTTGGTGTGGTCTGCGTTGATCCATGGTTACCGATGCCAGTGTCAGCTTGTCGTCTGAGAAGTTCCATTGGCTGCCGGCGGTCCGATAAGATGGTGGTCCCCAACACCTGTGGCCCAGTCATTGTTTGCCAGAAGGGAAGAGGGGGAAGACTGAAGTGATTTCATCACGGTGACCTCCGTGGCACGCATTCACAGACATTCCAGGTCCCCAGAAGTGCTGGCAGAAGTGACTGCATTAAAGATGGCGGTCCCCATTTGCACGCGGCACTGCTGGGCTTGGGGGCTTGCTTAGGCTGACAGACTTTTGCGAAGTGTCTATTCTACCCGCTGTTGGAGCAGACGGCATCTTTGGCAGGGCAGCGTTTCCTCGGATGCTTATCCTGCCCGCAGTAGTAGCACTTCAGGTGGTTGTTAACAGCTACGGAGGTCAGGTTGGTTTGGGAAGGGGTTTGTGATCCCATCTCCCAAGATGGCAGCGCCTGTGTCCCCCATGAGTTCGCTAGAGAACGATTCTGTGTTGTGGATGACTTCTTCCAGGGTGTTCACCAGTTCAATTGTTTGAGGTAGGCTGTCTTTTCAGCTTGAGTAGCCTCTGCCTCATGTAATTGAAGCGGGCACCTTACTTACAGGCATCTCTAATCAGCAGCTGTGTGCTGTTCAGCACTCACAGCCTGGCATTTGCAGTCCCTTGCAATTACCTGCAGGGCCCTGACTAAGTCATTGAATGTTTCCCCGGGATGCTGCTTATGTGAATGGAGTACATGCCATACATAGACTTCATTCACCTGTACCTTGTACTGGTCTTTTAGGGTGTCCATGGCTTCTTTGTAGGTCTGGCAATCCCGGACCATCCAGTAGACTCGGTGCCTGATGTACAAAAATAGCAGATGGAGCTTGTCTTTGTCGCCCTGGATCCCGGTTTCAGAGGATGTGCAGAATCTTTCGAAACAGAGGCACCAGAGCGTGAATTTGTCAGCTGCTTCGGGTTTTCTTGATTTGATTTCTAGGCAGTTCAGCTTCAAGTATTTGTCCATGTTCTGAAGAAGCAAAGTCTTATTAATAAAATTGATGCACGATCAATTGTACGATCAAGTTACTTGAACTGAAGGCTTTTTTTTTTAGCAAGAGATGGACAGCAACCCTTGAGTTGCTGGCTCACACTGACCTCGGCTCAAACTGGGGGCAGGGTTGTGGCATGACAGCCTTTATGGTGGATAAAGGGGAGGAGTCATGAGCTGACCAGTGAGAGCAGGGTCAAACATAAAAGGTCTTATTTTCATATACAATAATGATTTCACCACACTTGTATTCACTCCTTGCTGCTGACAACAGGAGTGACATTACAGCAGTGCTGATCTCCGATTGGGCAGCATTCCTGCCATTGCTCGTTGTTTCCTGCTGTGCAGGTGGTCGCCTGGATGAAAGTCATTGTCCTCTGTGGGGTCTGTGCGTTCACTGCATTCGTTGGCCATTTTGTGTACTGGGTCATGTCCTTGATAGTGGGCTGCTACAGTAGTATATTTGTATATCTCTTCTTTGGCTTGGCTTCGCGGACGAAGATTTATGGAGGGGGTAAAAAGTCCACGTCAGCTGCAGGCTCGTTTGTGGCTGACAAGTCCGATGCGGGACAGGCAGACACGGTTGCAGGGGAAAATTGGTTGGTTGGGGTTGGGTGTTGGGTTTTTCCTCCTTTGCCTTTTGTCAGTGAGGTGGGCTCTGCGGTCTTCTTCAAAGGAGGCTGCTGCCCGCCAAACTGTGAGGCGCCAAGATGCACGGTTTGAGGTGTTATCAGCCCACTGGCGGTGGTCAATGTGGCAGGCACCAAGAGATTTCTTTAGGCAGTCCTTGTACCTTTTCTTTGGTGCACCTCTGTCACGGTGGCCAGTGGAGAGCTCGCCATATAACACGATCTTGGGAAGGCGATGGTCCTCCATTCTGGAGACGTGACCCATCCAGCGCAGCTGGATCTTCAGCAGCGTGGACTCGATGCTGTCGACCTCTGCCATCGTTGGCCATTTTGTGTACTGGGTCATGTCCTTGATAGTGGGCTGCTACAGTAGTATATTTGTATATCTATGCAAGCAATAAAATGCTATCAGAATGCAAGTGCAATGACCTCTACAAGAGGTGGTGTCTCATGACAGCAGCCTGTGTTCTCTAGGACCCCCACCACCCAGGCTATGCCCTCTTCTCACTTTCATCATCAGGAAGGAGGTACAGGAGCCTGAAGACATACACCCAACATTACAATAACAGCTTCTTCCCCTCTGCCATCAGATTTTTGAATGGACAACAAACACAGACACCACCTTACTGTCTCTTCTTTTGCACTAAATTAAAAAAAAAGTAAGATATAGCAATTTTGCCCCTGTAATGCTGTCACAAAACAATGAATTTTGTGGCATGTTTGTGACAATAAATTCTGATTCAGATCTGGTGTTGGGATGTGGCCTTGACCTTTGAAGCCCTGACAATGGTTAAATGGAGTGTGATTTCATAAACCCAATGACCTGAACATTGAATTTTCCTATTTTAGATACCCCATCTCTATTTAGTTTCCATCTATCCTTTCTAATTTTTATCTCTAACCACACACCTCCCCCTGCCCTTTTCCCCTCCCCCAGTGGTCTCTTCCCATCTAGCATCTTCTGTCCAGTATCCTCTGGGGTTCTCCACCCTCTCTCCCCTTTACATACTTGATACCTTTCTTTCTCCCTCTTGTCTTGGTAAAGGGTCCTGGCCAAAAATGTTGACTGATTATTTCTACCCATGGATGCTACCTGACTGGTTGAATCCCTCCAGTCTCTCCTTCTTCCAGCATATGCAGTTTCTGTGTCTCGAGAAGCAGAGATCCAGCAGTTTTGCAGCAGTTGAGTGTGATCAATATGTTCCTGATCACTGATTATTCAATGTATTATCTATGTGCCTTCTCATCCATAGTATATTTTATAATATAAGAGAAAACAAAAAATATTGAAGTTTTGCTCTTCGCATTAATTTTTTAAAATTTTATTAAACACTAGGGATGTTATCCTAAATATTTTAAACTCTTGGGCTGTCATGAGGAAGCTTGACAGATGTTAATACATTGACTATTTGTTGATGATTGGCTTCAGTGTTGATGGAGGCCACACTGCTATTCAGGCAAACCTTCATTTTTACCTGATGTGGTTTAAATGAATTGAAAGAATGAGTAAATGGTCATGATCTCTTCTCGTTGCTACATTCAGGTAGAATGTACGGAAGGCTAAACTCTGGTATCTCTAAGTTAAAGAATAGTTTGTTTTCCATCAGGCTGTTGAACAAACTGTCCCACCCTCATCATTAAACCACTGCAAGACCACCAAAGATCGGTCTGCACTCTTGAAACATCACTCTTTTCACACTAACGGCAACAGTGGATATTTATTTATTTATTCCTTTAAATAAAAATTGTCCCATGGCACATTGTAGTTTGTTGTTGTTGGATCTTGCCTATCTGTGTGGCTGCAGCAAGGAAGAATTTCTGTGCACCTGTACATTGTATTTTGTTCCAAACTCTCAGCTCGTATCACAGATTAACCCATCCCCTGTGCAAGATGCTATTCCATGAAGGGCAGTACTAATGGAATCGGTGCTCGAGTGGGGGGGAGGGGGGGATGGTCACTGCAACCATATTTAAAAAGAGAGACATCACTGGTGTTGGTGTACTGGGGACCTGGTATGCAACCCTGTCCTCTCTGCTGGTTCCTTCTGGTAGCAGGTATACTTCCAGCTGTGGTGAGGCTGCCAGGAAGGACTGGCGTGGAGTAAACACTGCCACTGATTAGCAGTTAGATGTGAGGCTCGGGTCAGGACCTGGCCTCCTTGCTGATTGGAGTGATGCTGGGGACTGCCAGAACCTGTCCCACATATTAATAAATATTATGTTCCTCTCATCATCTGTTGGATGTGATGGAAGCTGCTGTCTTGCTCGACGTTTGCCTAAATAGTTCTTCTAACATTGGAGATTTCTCCATGGTGACAGTAGGTTTTGAACTTGTTACTACAGAGAAATCTCTGGTCTGGGATACAGAGGGAGGGAAATGAATTCTTCCTGCTCTTACTTTATTTTATTGGCTAAAATATAAAAATGTCTCAAATGCCACTTTACTCACCTACCCTACTGCTTCCAAAGATCTGTGGACAGGTCATTAATGGAATCTTTATTCCTCTATATTTCTCAGTGTTGTATCATTTATCATGTTTTTCACTTGATGTGAGGAGGATACTATGTGACAGATGAAGTCAGTGTTCATTGGGGGGTTATCAGCAGGTTAAACATAACACAAAAAAATTTTGGGATTTCAAATTTGGAAGAGAAGATGGAAACTATATTTTAACTTTATTTTATTTTAGTTATTGAGAGATGGATAGTTATTTCTCATACTTTTGCCTCACCCAACTCTCTTCCCCTCAGTTAAAACAAGGCCAGAATCCCTCTGGTCCTCACTTTCCATCACCAACCTCCACATCTGATACATTATCTGACAATTATGCCAAATTCTGTGCAATCTCCAGCCCATCCACATTTTGCAGGGATATGTCTCTCTTAGACTCCCTGATTCACTCTTCCCTCCCCACCCATCCTTCCATTCCCTTGGACACTTTCTACTGTAATCACAGAAAATGCAACATTTCCCCCCTCAACTCCACCCAGAGCCACAAACAGACCTTCCATGTGAGGCAGAGTTTTATATGCATGTAGGCCAACCTAATCTACTGCATATTACAGTGTGGCCTCCTCTACATTGGTGAGTCCAAACACAGACTGGGTGATTGCTTTGTTGAGCACATACTTTGTGGATCTAAATGAGCCTCCTGTACCCTAGAATTTCAACTCCCCCAAACATTCCTACAGTGACATGTCTGACCCTGGCCTCATCCTTTGTCTGGGTGTGGCCAAACATAAACTTAAGGAACAACACATGCAATAGGGTATGTGTTACTCCTCCTGGACAGACTTCAATCTAATGGATGAAAGTTGATTATTCCTTCTTTAGGTAACCCCCACCCCTCTCTAGTTCCTCTATTCCATCTCTTCATTATGACTCCTGTACCTTATTCTTCTGTTTTCTCCTCCCTCTAACATTTCTTACAATCCCTTCCTAGGGGTCTCTCACTCTACCTGTCTCTCCATATCTCAAACCTCTGTCCTCTAACTTATCACCTCTCCACCCTCCTCAACTTCATTCCCCCTTTTATATACAGTGGCCTCCATGATGTTTGGGGCAAAGACATTTTTTTTCCTTTATTTGCCCCTGTGCTCCACAGTTTTACATTTGTAATCAAATAATTACATGTGATTCAAGAGCTCATTCCAGATTTTATCTAAGGATATTTGTATACATTTTGGTTTGACCATGTAGAAATTACAGCACTTTTTATACATAGTCCCCTCATTTCAGGGCACCATAATGTTTGGGATATTTGACATCACAGCTGTTTGTGAGTACTCAGGTATGTTTAATTGCTTCATTGGTGCAGCTATAAGAAAGCTAGGTTTTCTTTTAGCCTTTTGATCACTTTTGGTGTCTGTAGTTGCCATTTTTCAGCATGAGGACCAGAGTTGTGCCAATGAAAGTCAAAGAAGCTGTTATGAGGCAGAAAAATGAGAATAAAACAGTACAAGGCATCACCAAAACCTGAGGATTACCAAAATCAACAGTTTGGAACATCAGTGAGAAGAAAGGGCATACTGGTGAGCTCAGTAATCGCAAAGGAACTGGTTGGCCAAGGAAGACCTTCACTGTTGATGACTGAAAAATTCTCATCTCAATGAAGAAAAATCCCCAAATGCTGTACAACAGATCAGGAGGCAGATGTGGATGTGTCAATGACTCTGCCCGCTGAGGACTTCATGAACAGAAATACAGAGGCTTTTTTCTTCTTCTTTTTCTTTGGCTTGGCTTCGCGGACGAAGATTTATGGAGGGGGTAAAAAGTCCACGTCAGCTGCAGGCTCGTTTGTGGCTGACAAGTCCGATGCGGGACAGGCAGACACGGTTGCAGCGGTTGCAGGGGAAGATTGGTTGGTTGGGGCTGCAAGATACAAACCACTAGTTGGCCACAGAAACAGGATGGTCAGATTACAGGTTGCCAAGAAATATTTAAAAGAGCCTGCAGACTTCTGGAAAAAAGATCTTGTGGACAGATGAGAACAAGATTAACCTGTATCAGAGTGATGGCAAGAGCAAAGTGTGAAGGCGTAAAGGAACTGCCCAAGATCCAAAGCACACCACCTCATCTGTGAAACATGATGGGAGGGGTTTTGTGGCCTGGGCATGTACTGGCACACTTAATTTCATTAATGATGTAATTGGTGATGGCAGCAACAAATGAAACATTTTATCTGCTCAAGTTTGAGCAAATGCCTCCAAACTCATTGGATGGTGCTTCATCCTACAGCAAGACAATGATCCCAAACAAAAATGTTACAAATTTTAAAATATTATTACAAATATTACAAACCCACCAACTCCCATAACCACCTCAATTACACTGCCTCACAACCTGTTCCCTTCTCTCAATTACTCTGCCGCATCTGTTCCTAAGATGAGGTCTTCCAGTCCAGATTTTCTAAAAGGTCTGCCTTCTTCCACAAATGTGGCTTCTCCTCCACCACCATGAACTCAACCCTCACCTTCATCTCCTCCATTTCCCGCTCATCTGCCCTGGCCCCCTCTGCCCCCAGATGCATCAAACACAGGATTCCCCTTGTCCTCACCTACCACCCCACGCCCAGCCTCCGCATCCAACACGTTATCCTCTGGAATTTCCAGCACTTACAACAGGATCCCATTACCAGACATATTTTGCCCTCTCCTCCCCTCTCTGCCTTCCATATAGACTACTCCTTCCATGATGCACTCATCCCTCTCCACCAAATGCGCCCCCGGCACCTTCCCCTGTGGCCGCAAGAGGTGGAACATTGGCACCCACACCTCCTCCCTTACCACAGTCCAGGGCCCCAAACACTTCTTTCAAGTGAAACAACACTTCACTTGTGTATCCGTCGGATTGATTAACTGCATCCAGTGCTCTGCAGGCCGACACAGGAGATGGCTGTGGATCACAGTGATCAAGCAAACTGCACGCGGGATGAGACACCCGATCCCATAGGCTGCAGGAATAGCGGTCAAATCAACCACTACCAGTGGATCACAGGGGGTCCAATTTGGGCCTACGCATCTGGGGCAGCCAGCCCCATTCAAGCCATGCCCTGTTGGTAATGCAGCCAGCTGCCTATAAAAGGCAGAGCTGCAGCCCAATAAAGTCAGTGTTGATTACACTCCCTTCATGTGAGAGTCTTTTTCAACCTCGAGCTACAACCGTAGTGACCCCACTGCAATACCATTGCTATGATGCCCTGAGATGGGAGAACTATTTATATAAAAAACAGTGCTGGTATTTCTGCATGGCCAAACCAAATTGTACACAAATAACCTTGAATAAAATTTGGAATGTGAACTTTAATCACGTGAATTGTTTGATTGCAAATTTAAAACTGTAAAGCACAGGGGCAAATGAAGGATAAAATATGTCTGTCCCAAACTTTAAGGAGGGAACTGTATGTAATATCACCACTTTTCTCTTTTGGTCTCGATGAAGGGTCTAAACCCAAAGTTTAACTGACCAATTTTTACCCACGGATGCTGTCTGACTCGTTGAGTTTCTCCAGCAGCTCTTTGTTAACTCTAGATTCTAGCATGTTGCAGTTTTTGTGTTTCTCTTGAGGTGGAAAGGTATTAACATAACATAACAATTACAGCACGGAAACAGGCCATTAGGCCCTTCTAGTCCGCACCGATGTTCAAAAGTACTTGTGTGTCCTCTATGAATCTCTGGAAATTAGCAGAGTATAGCAAACAACTAAAAAGACAAATGGAGGCACAAGAGACTGCAGGTGTTGAAATCTGGAGCAAAAACAATCAGTGAGGGAACTCAGTTAGTCAAGAAGCAGCAGTGGAAGGAAAAGAATGAAGGATTCTCACCTGAAACGTTGATCTTCCTTTTACTCCCATTGATGCTGCTTGACATTCCTCCAGCAGATTGTTTTAGCAAGACTAAGATGTATCCAGCAGAGTGAGTGCAGCCAAGGTTTACTCGATTGATTTTTGGCTTAGAATATACAGTATGTTCTATGAGGAGAGAGCAGACAAGACCTGCATTTTGGAGCTTAGGACGATGAGAGGTTATCATGCACCAAGTTATTGCACAATTTGACGAGGTAAAAGTGGGAATAATGTCTTCTCCTGTCAGCGGTGTCTAGAATCAGGGGTTCACAGTTGCAAAGTTGGGGGGGTCAGCCACTTGAGACAAAGATAAGAAATATCTTCACTGTGAGAATTGATGAATCTTTGAAAGCTCACTTGCTGGGTGTATACAAAACAGATGAATAGATATTAAGAGAATTGAGGAATGTGGAGCTAGGGCAGGAAAGTAATGTTGAGGTAAAACTTGAAAAAACGTAAAGCTAAATTAAAAGGGAAATGTAGAGGTATTAATAAATTGTGCTTACCAGACAGTTTGAACAATGTTTGAACACATTTAGAAATAACCTGTGGTCAATTCTAAGCAATTTTCCATTTATCCCTTCCATTTAATTTTATTAAAAGTTTCCTGTTAGTCAATATTTTAGTCTTATTACAGACCCAAATATGCCTGATGATGCTTGGTTGCTCAGCTATAAAAATGTAACAATAGCAAACCATAAAAGTAGGTTTGCTTCTTCATTTTGATGTATATTTAATTTCACTGATGGAAGTTAGCTCTTCTGGGATAATGCTTATAATTGGTGGTCATTTTGTTCACGACAGAAAATGGAAAAAATGTCCTAACGTGGATAATCTCCCCAGCATAAGCATAGAAAATTCTGTGCTGTCACCAAATGTGACTTACATTCGATGGAAGGTGCATGAAGACTGGGTAGCACAGGTAATAATGTGGCTGATATCTGGAATGATTATCTTCTATTTCTCAGATTTTAGTTAGGAGGCTAATTTTGCAACAGTGGCAGAGCGTTGTGCATTTGGATTAATGAAGAAAATTCCAAGGGCTCATTGCCATTATAGAACATCAGTGAGATGGGAAGAGCTGGAGTGTTATCTTCAGTCTCAACCATCTTTCATAAAATTAACTCCTTTCACCACATCCCTCAATTCCTCTCTGCCCCCACCACCCAACTCCATCCTTGTCTGTCCTGACTTTCCAAATTCTTGGCAGTGTTCATTCCAGGGCTCCTTTGAATGGGGTCACACCACAGTTAGTCTGGAAACCTGCTACAGGCCAGTCAGGTGAGAAATGTATCTTGTGTTGTAAAACTTGCAGTGGCAAGTGGGTGTTTGAGATACCTTATGGATGTTTGACATTGGCTGACTGGCAGGAGACAGAGTGTGGGGATATAACAAGGGTCTTTTCTGAATGGCTGCTGGTGACCAGTAGTGTTCCACAGGGCTCGGTGCTAAGATCACTTCTTTTCACATTATATGTCAATGATTTGATCATGAACAAAAAAATTCTTACCAGCCTAAGATAATCCCACCCACAGCCAAATTTGTTGACAATACAAAGATAAGAGGAGGGACAGGTGGTGTTGAGGAAGCACTACGTCTGGAGAAAGACAGACAGGTTGGGTGATTTGGCGAAGAAATGGCAGATGGAATACAGCGTAGAGAAGTGCATGAACATGCATTTTGGAAGGAGTAAAGGCATAGACGATTTTTCAAATGGGCAATAAGTTCAGAAATCAAAGATAGAGGGACTTGGGAGACCTTACATAAGATTCCTTAAAGGTTAACTTGCATTAGAGTTGGTGGTAAATCGAGCATTCATTTTGAGATAGATAGAGTATAAAAGAAGAGATATTATGTTGAGGGTCTGTAAAACATTGGCCAGACTGCTCTTGGAGTGTTGTGAGCAGTTTTAGGCTCCTTATCTAAGGAAGGATATGTTGGCTTTGGAATGATCACTGAAATGAAAGGGTTATCATATGAACGTTTGATGGCTGAGGGATGGTACTCTCTGGAGTTAAGAAAGGGGGGAGAGGAGTTTAGCATGAGGTGGATCGCATTGAAATGATTGAATACTGAAAGGCCTGTATAGAGTGGATGTGGAGATGATGTTCCCTGTGGTGAAGGAGTCTGGGATTAGAGGGCATAGCCAAAGAATACAAAAATATCTCTGAGGAGGAATTTCTTTATCCAGAGATAAAGAATGAATCTGTGAAATTTGTTGTCACAGACAGCTATGGATGCCAAATCACTGGATATATAAAGGCAGAGGTAGATAGGTTGTTGATTAGGAAAGGAAACGGGGCTACGCAGAGAAGGCAGGAGAATGAGGTTGAGCAGGATAGTAAATCAGCTATGATGCAGTGGACTCAATAGGCTGAGTGGCCTAATTCTGCTCCCATGTCTTATGGGCTTATGATGTCAAAGAGATGATGGGGTTTAGTGAATAGGAGTTTGGGCATGTCTTGATTGGGTACAACATTGACTTTATCAGTAACTTTGGAGACACAGGTTGGAGGGGGTTGAGGAGGATCAGCTGGAAAAGATTATCACATTTTTTTTTCTTTTATTATATCTCTTCCATTTTCTTGCTATCAATTGAACTCTTTGGAACCAATTTCCAACAATTCTGTTCTACTGATGCATGTATAAAAGATAGGGTCAGCATCAGAGTGAGTGTTTGAGGGGGGCATTAGGGTAACCACGGGGGTACAGTCCAATAATCGTAAACTTATTTAGCTGGTGGGGGGGGTTGTGGTGCTGGTGGCCTACCTGCTGAACGGATGTAAACCTCCTCCATCCCTCTGACTTAGCAGCCAAAAGCCCCGCTTTTATTGCGTGGTGCATCACTACCATACACTAGTGGCGCATGCAGGTGGTGAGTCACTAGCATACATCAAGCTAGACGCTAGTGACGCAGGCAGGGTCGGGTCTGATGGTGAGCAATGGCCATGAGCCTATGGAGATACAGCACCTCGCATGCCCATGAATGCTCCCCCTTGCCATTGCCCAAGAGTTTTATGTGATGTATCCACTTCCAAAACCTTGTAACCCTATCCCATGCTGTAGTCGTTTGGTAATTTTCCTGGTTGAGTTGGGTCACTGCCACCTCCAAGGAAGGTGATGATCTTGTACATGGATCGACAGTCGACAGTGAAGGACCTGAACCTTTCAAGGGTTAAATAAAGGATGAAATTTAAAAAAAAATTCTTACCAGCCTAAGATAATCCCACCCACAGTCAAAATGTTGGAACCAATGGATTGAGGGTTAGGGATCTTCACAGGGAAGCGTTTGCCTCAGCCTCAATTAGAATTTCTTTTTCAATTGTTGAAACCCAGAAGAACTCAAAACCCAGCCGTAATAGATATTCACCAAGGCAAATGGTTACTTAAACAAAAATTGCTTTTAATTATCTTTAAACATGAAATCAGGATCACACTTTAACTTATCACTATTAACTTAACCCCCTTCTAATTCTAAGCTCACGTGTACATAATGTTTGGTGTACATAAGTTTAGAAAAGTTCTTTGGTTCACAGTCCAATCTCTCTTCTCATTCCTCCAAGTTCACTGATTGCAGGCAATTCTTATACTGTGGACAGGATTTAACATTTACAAAGTTCACCAGGTTTTGGTGCTTGAAAGGTAAATGATTACTGCTCAGGAAGGTTCTTGTCGATTTTCAGAGAGATTTGTTATACACTGGACACTCACAACTGATTCTTTTTTAATTAGCCACTTCAGTGTCTTGTCGATGAAACTTGGCCCCTCAGGGTTCTCCAGATGACAACCTTTTTCTTTCAGGTCACCACAGAGTTCTAGTATTTTAAATAAGATCTATTTTAAAGTGTTTGTATGTGACCTACACTAAAAAAGCTGCCCCATCTTATCTCCCCAAAACATATCTATATACAATACAAACACAACATAATCTGTCACACAATCTTTTTATTCACTTTGAAAAAAAAATCTGGTTGCATAGATATATATGATACGATGTTCAGGTAAAGATAAAAATAGAATTACAGATGATAAACAATACTAAACAAGATACGTATGATCCATGTTACTAATGAAAAAAGGAAAGAAACTAATCTAATTTTTAACCCCAACCTGAGCGATTGCTGGCAAAGTCAGATGTCAACCATTAATTTCAATATTAATAGATTCAAAAATAAAGGGAAAGGAAAAAAAGAATAATAAGGACCAAAAATAATTGATCTATAAATTTTGAAAAAAGTTGAAAAAACAACCCTAAAGAGAAGAAAATTTAATACTTGTTATAATAGTTGAACACTTAATTTTCTCTAGGATGCTCTGTGGTAAGTAAGGGATTACTTAAGGTGGTATGTGAGTGGAAAGAAATAGGTTGAGAACCACTGTCCTAGATTCTCCCACCATGGGAAACATCCACTCTGTTCATGCTTTTCAACATTTGAAACATTTCCATGAGATTCCCTCTTGTTCTCCTAAATTCCAACAAGTACAGACCAAGAGCTCCACATGATAACCCTTTAATTCCCTGAGTGATGAGGTCATCACTCCAGAAGTGAAAAGAGATTAGTTATTTAATATGATTGGGATTTTTGCTAATACTGCTAAAGCAGAGGGAGTGAGTGCCTTAACTGTCTGATCTGCACATTAACAGAAGTAAACCTTGTCATTTCTGTGAGAGAACAATTATGAGGCTGTTTTCATTATGCTTCCTTCATTTCAATTAGTCTTGCATTTTTATATATATTTTACTGATGGTTATTCTTTTCTTGCAGCTGAAGTATTATGATTCAATCACAGCAGTCATAACTTCCTCCAATCACGAAGCCACAGCATTGGTAATCGGTAAGTGAAGGTTTAAAACTGATATTTCTTAAGTAATTTTGTGTGAAGTGGCAGTCCTACTCTACAGACTATTAATGTATAATTGAAAAATCCCTGTTAATAGCTCCTGCTCTGAATGATATCAAACGTGGACCAAGTTCCTTTGCATAATCTATCCATGTGGTACTCTTTTCAAAAGGGGTGAAATAGAATATCAAGAAGTATCCATAGATGTGCCTCAAC
This sequence comes from Narcine bancroftii, assembly GCF_036971445.1. NCBI lineage: Eukaryota > Metazoa > Chordata > Chondrichthyes > Torpediniformes > Narcinidae > Narcine > Narcine bancroftii. Next base: position 180,619,246 of record NC_091475.1, read on the forward strand.
TACTCCCACAGCCTCTGTAGCCACACAAACTTCAGTGTAAGTCATCCAGCAACCTGAGCTCCAGATCCAAACCTCCAACATGATTAGGAAGCTTTCAGCGCCTGGGGACCCTCAGGAGTCCTTCCTCCCCTCAGCACTCTCCTGCATCCCGTTTCCAATACCTAATACCCTTTCAGCCAGTCTCGAGCCAGTCTCCAGCAGTCCACAGCTTATGTGAGTCCTCTGACCACAACCTGTGTTCTTCAGCCACAGACCCTCTCACTGGTCTGTGCCATGGTCACTGCCCCACCATCTCCTTTGCTTCTCCTTATTCCTGGGGTAGTCTTCCTGTTTTCTGGTAGCCTGTGCCAGTTCTCTGCTACCCTGGAGTCTACAAACTCTCACGGCTGTTGCCAGCATAGGTGCCATCATCTTAGGTCCAAACCCTGCAGTCATAGGATATTAAAATAAAACATCGTTGGTTCATTTAACAGACCATTTAAAGCCTGCACATAACTGTCGGTAGTTGGGTGGTAGAGGAGTCCTGTGCAATGATAGTGATCGTGGTTGCAAGGTAACTCACAATGCCTTATTGTTTGATGAGACTTGGCTGCCACCAGGGGCTGACACAGAGCAGGAGACACAGTACGCTGGATCTTAATGGAGACTTGTAGCCTCATGGCCTGCCTCATAAAGAATCTTTTCCTTCATCCGTGTGTTGTCTAAGAACTTGCACATACGAATGCAAGATGAAACATGGTGTCAGAAGTGAGATGAAGGAAATACTTTAAAGATTAAATCTAAAGTCAGCAACTGATCAGTGAAGAGAAGCTAACACAGTTAAAAATGCAAGGATTACATCAGCTGACAGGTAAAGTGGCTGAAAATTGGAACAGATTTAAACAGCATTTTGGATTGTATTTAGTGGCAGTCGGAGCTGATGAGAAAAGTGATAAAGTTAAAGCGTCAGTTTTCTTACATGTCATGGGTTATGAAGCCATGGAGGTATATAATAACTTCATATTTGCTGCTGAAGGAGACAAAATGAAACTGGTAAAAATAATGGAACAGTTTGAGGCATACTGCAAATCTAAATGTAACATGACATTTGAAAGGCACAGATTTTTCACATGTATACTGTAAGGTAAAACATCATGAGATGGGAATGTGTAAGGAGTTACCCTGCCCTGTACAGGGCTGTAACAAGATGTAAATGCATCCTTGTACTTACAAGATAAGAGAGACATTGATGGATTGAGAGGCAGGAAGCTAGCAGGGAAAGGATAGCAACAGTTTTAGTCATTGGACAAGTAATGATATGATGATGTTCTAAGCATGTATCCAAGGGTATAAAAAATCACCATTTTGCTGATAACGGCAGAATGCATTCTCCGACTAACATGTTTAGTCGCAAGTGTTACAATCCGGTAATAAAGAACAAAGAACCCTGATTTCGACTCAGCCTGGTGTTTGTCTCACTCATTCATGAACAAAGCAGACCTAACAATACACAAAACGGAAGAACGTATTGATCAGTATGTGACTGAATTGAGAAAATATCGTCTGAGGCAACTACTCAGATTCAAGGCCAATCAATCAGGAGATCATCAAGATATGTGAATCCTCATAAGAGATTCATTGAGCAAATTTAAAGACTCCTGTTATTAGAATGAAGCAGTGCTATCTTATTCACTCTTCATGTTTTAGTGTATGTAAATGTGAACACACAAAACAAGTTTAAAAATGTTGATAATAATGAAAATGCAAATTCTTGGTGCTAAAGTTAAAATTGCAGATTTATACAAAGAAAACATGTTAGTTAAAAGGAAGCTACTTTTGTTTTAAGAAAGGGACATGTAATGATGGTGATCGTGGTTGCAAGGCAACAAGTAATGCCTTACCGTTTGATTATACACAGAGCAGGAGACACACAGTTTGCTGGATCTGAAATGGAAACTTGCAGCCTTGGCCTCATGGTGTTGTTCATATCAACTTTAAAGCGCCTTTTCCTTCATCCATGTGTTGTCTAAGAACTCACACATACAAACAAGATGAAACATCCTGTGTCTCCTCTTACTTCTCACTGTGGATCCACACCAGTGGTAGCTCTGCCATTGCAGTAGCTCCGGGAGCACACCTTTTCACTATTTACTGATAGACCCATCCTGCAGGATTGTAAGGTAGATTGCAGTTTGGATTATTTCGACCTTTCAGAAATAGTGCAATTATTAATTGTCATGTGGGTGGTGGGGACGTTGGTCACAAGTGAAATCCAGTGGAAATCAGTGTGAGGTTTTACTGCTTAAGGTGGAGAAGGTAAAATAAAGTATAGTTACAATATATTTTGCTGTTTTCCCACCCAATCATTTCCTCCTTTCCCAATTCTGCCCAATCCAAGCTGGCCTCCTTCTTCTGAATATGTGGAGGTGGTAACTCACCCTCTAGGTCTCTATGTTCTCCATTCGTCTGTCAGCGTTACCATCATTTCCCATAATCCTGTGGTCAAGAGAGGGAAATGTAGATCCAAGAAAGCTGCAGCAGTCTTGAGTGACTCAATAAAAAGTGTGGGCCATTTGGGCTTCTTATATTCCAGTCAATATCTCTTGGTCATTTGCTCTTGGGGCCATTCTGCTTCTTCATTTTGGGAACCTCCCATGCAAACCAAAGGTATCCTGTGTTGGGTTTTTAGTAGTGAGGGATGATAGGGCACATTTTGGCCTAGTTTCCAGTATTAGTGTCCTCTGTGACCAGGATGTAAAGTAATTCAGCAGTACGTTCAGTCCAGGGAAAGATACTGAGGCAAGGCCACATGTTGGAAAATACTTCTGATTGCACATATTCGATTTGGAACATGGAGAATAGTGACAGTGGATGTCTATTGATTAAAGTGATAGTGGCAGGGTCATTGTCAGAAGAAATCAAACCAGGGGAGGGGGGGGCATTAGGGTGACTGCAGCAGGGGTGGGCCACAAACTGCTTTCAAGAACACACTCAGTGGGGGGCAGGGGGATTGCCTTACCTGCCATGGACCTCCTCTATCTACCATGCTGTCACACTTCCCACTCCCTCTGGCATTTCAGACAAGTCCTCATGGAGATTAAACCAAACTTTATTCAGGTTTAAATCTGGCTTGGACATTGCTTGCAATCCCGATGCAACTTCCGTTATGATATCACATGCGCATGTGCATTCCACGCATCACAATGTAACTTCCTTTATGATGTCAAGCGTGTATGTAATTTTCTTTTCTTTTCTTTTTGTTTTTATTTCATTTCATTTAAGCACATGATAAATATAAATTAATTTAAAAAGTTTTGTGCCAAAGGCTTGACCTGCGGGTGGGTGGGGGAGCCTCAATAACTCATTTGGGGGTCATGGCCCACGAGTTCCCCGCCTTGATACTGGCTGTGGATAGTGATATGTTTAAAAGTAAGATAAATAACACAAAAACTGAACTTTTTCTATGGTGAGCAAAATAGACCACGTTTAATAATGTGTCATTAAATTTTTCTGGCATTATGTGGAAATTGGTGGTGGTGTTGATGTTGAGAAGGGGAGTCTTTAGTTATAGAATGATATTTCCACTCCTGCTTCCTAGAGCATTGTGTAGCCTAAATGAGAGAGAACAGAACATTATGGCACAGTACAGGCTGTTTGGCCTACGATGTCAATCTAACCCATGTAAACCAACTCCACAGCAGTGTAATCCTTCCCTATCTCACACCCATAACCTTCTACTTTTCTTGCATCTTAAAATTGCAAGACAAACTCTTTTTTCATATTTTGTTGAATTGTTTTCTTATGTTGATTTTTTTTTTGCTACTTTGTCGACTGCAGGTTGCACAACAGGTACCACCAACCTGGAAAAACAAATAAAAGAGATGAAAGAATGTTGGAAAGAAGGGAAGGCCACAAAATGTCTCAGTCCTTGTGTCCCTCAGAAGAGGCTGGAGTGTGATCAGTCTGTATTCTGTGTCCATAAAGGTGTAAAGACTTTTGATTTCTGTAAGAAGAAGAACCTACTAGTGACAGGTGGAATGGACAGGATTGTGCGGATGTGGAACCCTTATGTTCCTGGGTAAGGTGGAGATGAAATCTAGTATTAATATCCTGTTGTTCACACAGTTTGGATTGCTCCAAACTGCTTCCTTCAAAGTTCAATTTTTATATTTCAATAAATCACTGAAGGCCCAGTGGCTAATAGAAAGAACAGTGCAGGAGAACAGAGTTGTGGAGTGGTTTGCCAGATTGAATCAGGAAGAAATTGAATCGTATTGTAATGTTAAATTACACTTGTTGCTTTGTAATATGATTAAAGCAGCAAGAAGTATTTCCAGCTTTGCTATAAATAATGACAAAAGCAATCTCCCCACTTAGTGCAGAGGTAATTAACTGTAGTTATGATTTTTCAAAAAAAGGAATGACCTATTAAATTAATTCTCCAACAATGTGATGCTGTTTACTGATCTTGGGTTTTGCCATGATAATTCATTTTATGCTGGGTCTAAACATGGATAGAAAAACTGAATTATTCAGGCGAGGTCTTGCTACCAAGGTCACATGTAACTAAGTGTGTTATCAATGACTCCTGGAAAAACTGCAGTTAGTATGAATCATGGGGTGCATGTTTCTGAAAAAAATAATAGCTGTTGTTGCTGGTCATCAGTTTTAAACACAGGACATCGCTATAGGAATCCCTTAGAGCAGTGAATGTGTCCATCCACCTTCATCTGCTTTATCAGTAACTTTTCTTTCATATATCTTGTTTGCTAGCATCATTTTCAGTTCATTTGCAACTCTTTAGAAGATTAAACAGTCTGTGTTTGTATCTAGCAAAACCAAAATATCACATGGACACAGATTGTTGTGTCAAATAACAAATACCAGCAAACAGTGAGAAGCTGGAGGAACTCAGTGGGTCAGTCAACATTTTGGGCCAGGATCCTTTATTGATGCTATGTATATGAAGGGGGAAAAAGCTGGGGAGGAGATAAAGGTATGGTATTGTATAGAAGGTGGGAGAAGTGAAGAGACAGGAAAAGGTCATTGGGAAGGAGGGAGGGGTGAGTTAGAGAAGTAAAGTAAGAACAAGAATCGATAATAAGAGATGGAAGCAATGGAACCAGATTAAGTTGAGAGAACCTAGTATTAGAAAAATTAATATTCATGTCATTAAGTTTAAGGCTGTTCAGAAGGAATAGTTCCAGTAGGATGGAACAGCACATTACTTGCCTCCTGGACAGCCTCAATGCTTTGTTCCCCTTCTGACCTTCGATACTTTGCTCAAGATTCCAACATTTGCGTTTCCATAATGACCACTTCCAAACATTGACCCTTGCAATTCAGAGGTATTATTGTTGCAGAGTCTTCCATCATAAATAATCCTAGCAAACACCAGAAACTTAGTTCTGCATTTACAAGAACAGGTCAGATGACTGGGCTTTCTGTGATTAGTGATCCCACAAAGCTATTCCATCATCTACAAGATACAAGCCAGGAGAACTGATGGAATGCTGTACACTTACCCTATGTGTCCAATTCTAACAAATTTCAAGAAGCTCAATACCATCCAGAACAAAAAAGCCGAACTGACTGACTTTCCAAATGTCTCTCCAAACATTCAATTCATCTAGTAGCTGCACATTGTGGCTACATTGTATACCATCTATAAAATGCACCAATTACTCACCAAGATCAATTGAATGCCTGTTTAGAAGGACAAAGGTTACTGATACATAGGAACACCATAACCAATGGGATCCCCTCCAAGAAGCCCTCTATCCTAACATGGAAATACCATTCCTTCATTGCTTTTGGGTTTCTGTGTCAGGCTGCATGGTGATGGAACTTTCATCAATGGTTGAGCCATCACCTTTTCTATGGTAGCAGGTTACAGGTATAAATTGTGATTCTGCCTCCATCCTGTAAATTAATAATTGAATGTTGCCCAGTTCCCAAAGTACAATGAAAAGCAAATGGTCTCTTAGACTAGAGCCTTTGGAACCTTGGCTTTTGGCTTTGGTTCTGCTTTCAGGGTCTACAACCACAGGTTGTAGTTTGCTAGAATACTGGACTATGTGAATGAACATTAAGCAGAATGTTGATGCAGTAACCTATTATTTAAAAAGATGCAATTTCTCATAATTCTAATATCAGGTAGGAGAGTCGACATGGTAGAGCATCATTTGGACGGACAGAAGGCGGAATTAGAAATGTGACCTCTGTAACTCTCAATGATTATTTTGGTGGTTACTGACGGTCTCATTATTGGTGGTTGGGGAGTAAACCGTTACCATTTTTGTTGGGATTAGTAGTGGTGTGAGACTATTCAAGAAAGGAGATGTTGACAATAGAAATGTAAAATGAAAACTTGGTGTGTAATTTCTGTGATTGTTACATCCTCAGTTTAGAAGTACAAGTATTGAAATAATGGACTATATTTATAATTAAATGTGATCAGTATCTATTTTTTATGTGTGTATTTGTTTATAGGAAACCCACTGGTTTGCTGAGAGGCCATTGTGCTCCAATATGCTTTCTTTGCATTTCCACTGATGACAATAAGCTCTTTTCTGTCTCCACTGACAACACTGTGAAGGTGTGTGAATTTCAGGGCTTAAAGCTCACATCATGCTTTCTGTTAGGTTGCTTATCTTGGTATTGGGACATATTAGTAAAATATTTGCATATGTTTCCACTTTAGATTAAACCTTTATCGGAACCTTTATAGGCCTGTATAGTGGTGAAACAAATTAGTAAATGAGATGTTCAGTTTTGAATCCATCTATTAAGATCCTATGTTTTCAGTTGAGCCTGGAAGGGTGAGCTGTAGCATAAACTGACATGAATTATAAATGTCCATTAATTAATATCATTCAAAAAGGAAATGTATCCAAACATGATAAATAGAAAGATTTTGTATTAATGCAGCATGAATTCCATCTGTAAGAATATATCTGACACGTAGAGACACGGCAATGTATTGATAGCTGTGGTCTTAGAACCATAGAACATTGCAGCACAGAAAACAGCCCTTTGACAGCCCTTCTAGTCTGTGCCGAACTATTATTCTGCCCAGTCCCATTGACCTGCTCCCAGTCATCTTGTCTCCATTTATATCTCTAATAGTGAAAATTATTTCGCAGCATAAAAATGAGACGTGGAAACTGAGCCAAAAAAGGCATGTTCAGAATTTCAGTCAAAGAAGAGGGTGTTATCCATGAACCGCAGTGTTCAGTGTCAATATTAGATTTGACCAAGTGAAAATGACATTTGACTCCTGGCACTGACACACTCATTTTGAAGACAATGGAAAATCTTATTACACCTGAAAAAACACAGAAAGGAAAAGCAGTGTAACAGCACACACAGCTGAATTGGGGTACTTTTCAGAATTTTGTATGCTGCAAGATAGAAAATTTGCAGGGCCTAAGTGGCAAATATTTAGTGCGGTGTCAAACAATGAGCGTATTTTACTTTTAATACAAATAGATTTTTCAGAGGTTAAATAAATGGTTAAAAAAATTTAATATAGAAGCTTATCAATGCCTTGTTAATCAAGAAAACTTATCCACTTGGAATTTTAGTTTTTGGGAGCATACAATAATCTCAAACAATTGTGTATTTTTAATAATTTCAAGTAAGACAGTAAAATCCCCGTAATCAGGAATTCAAGCAACTGGCAGCCTCAAGCAACTGGAAAAAAAAATTGTGGAAAATAAATACTGTAGGTAAAAAAAAATGAACGTTTAAAATTGCTGCCCCCTTTTCCAGTCACACAGCACGCAATCTCAAGCCACTAGGCAATTCACTTATCCGGCATTTACCAATCCCCAAGATAGGTGCAAGAGACTGATTTTTTTTTTACTGTATTCCATTTATAATAATTTCAGAATATACTCAATTTCTCTTGTTTCCAGATTTGGGATGCTGAAGATCACTGTTGCCTGTACACAGCCAATCAGAAAGCCAGTCAAATTAAAGGAGATATATCAGCATGTCTCTACATATCAAAGATTAAAGCGCTTTGCATTGCTGCAGATGTTATTGCCCTTCTGTACCTCAGGATACAGTAAGTCTTTCAACACTTTTACAGAATGATTATGAAGCAATGAGAACTTTTCACAACATAAATAAGGTTTTCAATTAATTTTGTGCCACCGGCCAAGTTCATCACTCTCTGTAGCCTTTTTCTGTCCTATGCATTGGCACCTCCACAGTGATGCAATGTCAGAATGCTCTCCATTTGCAAGAGTTTTTGGTGACATACCAAATCTCCTCAAACTCCTAATGAAATGGAAATATATACACTGGAGAGCCTTCTTGATTGCATCGACATGATGTAGATCTTCAGAAATGCTGAAACTCAGGAATTTGAAGTTCTTTACCCTTTCCACTGCTGACCAGGGGTGCAGTGCTGCCGGAGTTCACTGGAACTCCGCTTTGGCACCTCATGGGGCTGCTCTGGGACCTCCTTGTTGCCATTTTTGGTGAGCTCCAGGACCTAAAAATTAGCTGCTGCTGACCCCTCGATGAGGACTGGTTTGTATGCTCCTGGTTTACTCTTCCTGAAGTCTAGTTTTATTAATGTTGGGTACAAGGTTGTTGTTGTGACACCACTCAACTAGCTGATCTATCTCACTTCTATATGCTTCCTCATCGGCGTCTGTGATTCTGCCAATGACCGTCATGTACTCGGCAAATTTGTGGATGGCATTTGTATTGTGCCTTGCTATGTAGTCATGGGTGTAGAGAGAATAAAGCAGCAGGCTAAGTACACATCTTTGAAGTGCGGCTGTGTTGATTGTCAGTGAGGAGATCTTGTTACTTTTAGTGCTTGACGATCAGTACTGAGGGGATGATGGTGTTTTTTAAAAAATTTTATTTATTGAATCATGATTAAACATACAATTAATGAATAAAACTTAGAAAAGACACAAAATATATACATGATATTTTGAAAACTAATCCCCTAAAACCCCTACCACCTTCCCTAACCCACCCATCCCAACCCACCCACCTCTAATCTACCCCAAAATAAAAGGAGAAAAAAAAAGAAAAAGGAGATCACATAACATCAAAATTTGTCAGTTAATTACCATAGTTTGGAGGAACACCATGAATGTGCAGAAAGAGGATTTAATAATTCAACCCCATATAATCCAAATACGGGCTCCAAGTTTTACAATAAAAAAGATAATTATCACGTAAATTATGTTATCTTTTCTAATGGAATACAAGACTTCAACTCCATATGCCATCTCTGAATACTCAAATCAGTCTAATTTTTCCAAGTAATTGCCAAACATTTTCTGGCCACAGCTGAAGCCAATCTCAAAAAAGTGATTTGAAATCTATTTAATTTTGATTCTAAGATAATCCTCTTAATATTACCCAACAAAAACACCACAGGATCTAACAGAAATTTCACTTTCAAAATAACTTCTAGAAATTCCTTAAGTTTATTCCAAAAGGATTTCACTGTCTCACATGACAAAGTAGAATGTGGAAAGGAACTTACCTCCTTATGATATCTAAAACATAAATCTGAAGAAATAAAATTATATTTCTTTAATTTTTCCAGAGTTAAATATACCTTACATTTACAATTTTAGTCATACTATCCCTACATAGATTCACCCAATCATCCTGAGAAATACATATACCTAAATCTTTCTCCCATTTCAATCTAGATTTATGAATATCCGGCTTAAGCATTTTATTCTGTAATAAAGCATACATCTTAGATATAGATCCTTTCTTACCACCCTCAGTAAGTAAAATTTCAAACTTAGACCATCTAGGTAACCATAAAGTACGTCCAAAATTATCCAAAAATAAGGCTTTAATTTGATAGTAAGAAAAAAATAATATTTGAAGATGTATCATATTTCTCTTTCATTCTTTGAAAAGAAATAAAATATCCTGTTTTATAACAATCTTGCACCAATTTCATACCTTTTTGATCCCATAACTTCAAAAGTTGGTTATTAAGTGTAAAGGGGAAAAGCTTATTTTGATAAAAATGCCATTTTCCCTGAAATCTTGCCTTCATTTTTTTAATATACCATGAATCCATTTTGTTTCAAAACAGGTAAATTATAATTAAATTATAATTACTCAATGATTTAGGATTAAATTATAATTAAATTATAATTACTCAATGATTCAATTGATCCATTTTCTTCTCACCAATTTGAGAGTTCAATATTAGCCCATATCAAAGGTTTATCTACTTCAAACACCCCATTAATAAATTTCAATTGTGCTACTTCATAATAATTTTGAAAGTTAGGAGGGATGATGGTGTTGAATGCAGATCTGTAATTGATGAAAAGCAACCTAATGTAAGTGTTGCTGTTGTCTAGGTGAGTAGAAAGCCAATGAGATTGCATCTGCTGTGGAACAATTGTGGCAGTAGGTGAATTGCAATGGGTCCAGATCTTCAATTTGGTACAAGCTAATTCTGGGCTATGTCTAACCTCTCAAAGCATTTCATCACAGTAGATGTGAGTGATACTGGGTGATAGTCATTGAGGCATCTCATTACTCAGGGATGTTTGCTGCTGTTTTAAAGCAGGTGGGAACCTCCAACTGCAGCAATGAGAAATTGAAAATGTCTGTGAACACACCAGCTAGTTTGTTGGCATATGTCATCAGGGCCTGATGCCTTGTGAGGGTTCTTGAAAGAAGTTCTGATGTTGGCCCCAGAGACATCCTGGTTCTGCCAGGATTCTCACTGGTACCACTGAATTTTCCTTTTTAAAGCGAGCATAAAAGGTGTTCAGCTCATCGGGATAGTGAAGCATCACAGCCGTTTATGGTTTTAGGCTTTGCATTGTGGGATGTAATGGGCTTGAAGCGCTGCCATAGCAGGTGAGAATCTGGCTTTGTTTCTAACTTCCCTCAGAATTGCCTCTTTGCTGCTAAGATAAATGATAGCATTATCCAAGATGGAATGCTATAACAACCATTTCAAGATAGTTTTTCTGTACTCTTGAAATATGGAATCGGCCTTCCTGAAGTAATTCACTCTAGCCCATTTGACAAGGTTTCTGTGTCAGTTTGCAAGGAATGATACACTCTAGTTTTCCAAACAATGCTCCATTTGGACTGATGTGAGAAACTTGACATGTTGTTCTGGGAACCTCCATTGTTGGGCACTCTCAGGATAACTACATTTTAATATCGAATGAGGCTTTATGAGAAAGACTGGGACATACTATTAGCTGCTGTATTCATCTCATCATTTTCTAACCAGGCATAGACTCCGTCAACATCATTCACCTCACCAACTCTATGACCTTGCTTCCAAACTTCTAATACTTTGATTCTCTGCTGTTCAAGGCCCTGACCCCTTTGAAACAAATCCTCTTCCTCTTACTTAGTTTGATTACTGACCAAACTGTAGAATTGTCACCCTGCACATCCTAACTTTCTCTTTATAAATTAACTGCCACATTGTCTGCTATATAACAGTATAGCTCTAAAGTGTTTTTGGATGTCCTGAAAGGAAGTTAAATTTGTATCTTTCTTTTCTTAACCTTGAGATAATAATCACTTGTGCAATTGACCTGCCTTCAGAACACAAGAACTAGAAGCAGGATAGGCCATTTGGGCTCTTGTGTCATTTCTGTTGTTCAATTAAATCATGGCTTATCTTGTATCTTCGTGCCTCTTTCCTGTTCAAATCTCAAACTCTTTGATTTCCTTAAATCTATTGATCTCTGCCTTGAATATACACAGCCATTTTGGATGGAGAATTTCAAAGATTCAATGCCCTTTAGGTCAAGAAAGGAATCAAGATTCTAAACCAGGAGTTTGAGTTCATTGATGGAATGGACTGGAGGTTGCAAGAGTGCAGGAGATGATTCAACAAACACTTGGTACAGGAGGCAAATCCACAGACACTCAGTGTCTCTGAAGGGACACTCTTTCGCTTCTCTTTCTCTTGTTATGGGGTGCTGGGCTAATGACCCCTCTTTGAGTGCCTTTCTGGCAAGTAAAAGTTGACAAAATGTATCTATTTAGGTACATAACAATAAAGGAATCTTGATTCTAGAGCTGAGTCTATTTCCACCATTCTAAGGTTTCAATCAGTCCCTGCTGGAAATACCAGGGGGAAACTGATGCAACTGCATGCTATCACATTTCACCCCTGCCTGTTCCCATCACTTTGCAAGTGTCATATCCTTTCCTGTTAATTTTTATCTTGTCATTCATGCCTCAGTTTCAAGTCCATTCAGCAGCAATAAAAACCATATCTATAAAAGCAGAAAATATGCTGAATGTATAACATCAAATATGTTTTTTCTGTTATGTTTGAAATGTGGAATAGTGCCTGACAAGAATAGCAATGAAGTAATTTTAAGAAAAGGAATGAATAAATATCTATTTAAAAGTGAAATTGAAAGTGTCAAGAATTGAATAATCTGACTAAGCAGGGTCGGGATCAGAAGAAATTTTTAGAGTTCTACTTTCCTGAGTGTTTTATCTGCAGTTGACTCTTCAGGAGGGGCTTGTGTTTATCAGAATTCCTCATATGAACAAATAGCATGATCTCCGAAGGAAACAGAGTTGAAAGGCTATATAGATTTGGTTCCTTCCTGTTTGTGTCCTTATCATTCACCAAGGCAATACTTAACTAAGGTAGGCATGCTTCTGTTGCCCTCCATGGTAATGAATGAATCTTGCCTCTGCCAAGGAATCTTGAGTATTTCTATCAGCTGAATTGCATCAATATCACGACTGAGCTGACCAGACCTGAACTGGTGCTTCACTCTTACCCAATTTCTTTAATCTCTATAGACCTCTGCCTCAGCCACACCATATTAACTCCCATAAAGAGGCAGTTTTGTGCTGCATATACTGTAAAGAGTTTCGACAGGTAATCAGCTGTTCAGAAGGATCGGTAAGTATATGGATCAACAATTATCGAATTGAGACTAATTAATGTAGTTCATACATACTTTTCATTGTTTAAAAAAAAAAGTCCTTATAGGAGTGTAATATAATGTATTTTGAATGAAAGCAAAAAAAATTGCTTGTCCTTGATAATTGGGGTCGGAGACATAGGACCAGAGAAGCATAGAATGCTACAGCACAGACATGGGAGGTACTACGGAAAAATTTAACCAAATGCAGTTAATTTTGTAGACAAACAGAAGACTGCAGATGCTGGAATCTGGAGCCACAAACAATACCCCCCTCCACTTCATTCCCCTCCCTCTCTGGCTCCATCCTTTTCCTCCCACATTTCCTCTGGATTCTTCTTTCTCCCTCCACTCTTCAGGTCTGTTCCCATTTGTCCTTCCCTAGCTGTTCTTCTCCAATAGCTCTCAAGATACTACCATCGTCACCTTCTCTTATCAGATTCTACCTTATCACTCTTCTCCATCCTGTCTGATATCTTCTGCCTGACCCTTCTTTACCTTGCCTTTCTCTCCCTTTTCCTAGCATTTGCCTCTGTCCATCATTCACCCTGATCCCTGATAACTGATCCCCCACTGACCCCGGTCCAATCATTTTCATCCTGTCCTCACCATACGAGCTTTCTCCCTCTGCACTCTCAGTCTTGATGAAAGTTTCTGGCCAGAAATGTTGACATTTCTTTTTCTCCCACAGATGCTGCTCAATGATCTAAGAACCTCCAGTATATTGTTTATTGTGCTACATTTTGTTGCTGGTATACAACAACCACACTAGGTTGATAGTGGAGGGAATAAATATTCAGTGTTGAGTCTCAGAGAGCAGGAGCATGTATGAGGATGTACATGAAATATTCAGTTCATAGTTCATGCTGTGGGCCTCCTATTGTTATCCCTTGATCATTACTTCTAAATATTGGATGGAGACCCAAATCACACTGAGTACAACATCAGCTTATGGGAGAGCCTGCTAACAGTTAAAGCAGGGCTATTTCCTAGGTAGAACAGAAAATGCTAATGCGTATTCTAATTAGGCCAAATACCAACCTTGTCTTCAAGTTCTGTTAGACACAATGTTCTCTCTTCAGGGATGCCCATGGAGAGAGTGGAAAGAATCCCTTTCACTAAGTTACCAAGCTCTAATATCACCACAGGAGTTGTATCAAAATCTAGAGTTCATACCCAAGTTTGAGTAAATAGTTCTGCAGCGCTTCTAAAGGCCAAAACCATTACAAAACACAGAACCACATGTTAAAACTGTTTAACTCTTCAAATTATGCAACTTTAACCCCAATTGGCAAAGTATTCTCATCTTTAAAAATGGCAAAGGATAGGTTGGGCAAAGGAATACAACTATGAATAAAAGAAACAAAAGTTAGAGAAAAAATAAGTTATAGAATTGATTATGTCCCAGAGGACCCCAAAAATCCAGCAACAATAGAAATTCACCAAGACAAATGGTTACTTAAACAAAAGTTGCTTTTAATGATCTTTAAACACGAAAACAGGATCAAACTCTAACTTATTACTATTAACTTAACCCCCTTTTAATTCTAAGCGCACGTGTATGTAATGTGTATATAAGTTCAAAAAAAAGTTCTTTGATTCACAGTCCAATTTCACTTCTCACTCCTTCAAGTTCACCGGTATCAGGCAATTCTTATAATGTGCACAGAATTTAACATTTATGAATCTTCACTAGGCTTTGGTACTTGAAAGGTAAATGGTTACCACTCAGGAAGGTTCTTGTTGGTTTTTCAGAGAGATTTGTTGCTCGTTGAACACACATAACTGATTCCTTCTGATCTGCCACTTCAGTGTCTTGCCAAAGAAACTTGACCCATCAGGGTTTTCCAGATGATCACTTCTTTTCTCCAGGTTACTACAGTGTTCTTTTTTGTTTCCCTTATTTCAGGCAAAATACCACGCAGTCAACCACGCTCACAACCCATCTTCAAAATGGGGTTTTTCCACAAGCTTGTCATGTTCCAGTCCCAACTTCTGAACTGTAGAACTGAATTCTTTCTCTCTCTCTTAGAGAAAACCTGTTTGACTCTCTCTGCTTGCAAAACCACATGACCTTCCTAAAACAGCAAACTGCCTTCAGATAGACTGCGGCACCGGATCTTATCTTCTGAGTACATTCATCTGTTGCTTTCCAAAACAATTATCCATTACTCCACAGCATGTCCAATTAACATCTACTTGTGAAGTCCTTCAGCAAAGCAGTTACCATTGTCTTTACAAAAGCATTGGGAGCCTGGATTGTCTGGCTTGAGCAGAGATCTGGCATTTTATATGAGATCTATTTTGAAGTATTTGTGTTTGCTTGTGACCTGCACTGAAAAAACACACAATTTATCTCCTTTAAAACACATCTATATATAATATAAAATGTAACATAATCCATCACAATGCCCAAAGAGAGAAATACTTTTAATTGAATTTGATTTCTTCATTCACTGTAAATCAATGGTCTGAACATTGAACCCTGATGCATAAAGTCCCAGAGACCTTGAACTCTATAACAAAATAATGTCTCCTGCAACTCATCATGAGTGGTGCCACAGGGATTTGGTGTTTAATTAAAATATGGAATGAATTAACTAAAAGCCCAATTTATACACCATGAATTGATTAAAAAAAAACCCTCATAAAGAAAAGAATTTAATAGTTTATTTGTGCTTTAATTCAGGTGATCAAAGTCTGGGACCTTGACACAGGTAACCTTGCATTTGAGTTCAGTAGAGCCCATGGTGATTCCGCTGTTTGTTGCACGGCTTTTGATGACAGTGGAAGGAGGTGAGAGATTGCCATTTTGTTGAACTGTATTCTTTGTTGAATCTTCCAATACATTATGATGTGAGAACAGAACAATAATTTTATTATACTATAGATTAATTACAGGAGGAAGAGATGGATGTGTGAAGATATGGAACCATAATAATGGTCATTGCTTAAAAATACTGAAGAAAGGTAAATTGTGATAATATTTGTGATTTCAATCCTTGGCATACTTTGGTCAAAAGTCATGTACCATTGAAACAAATTCCTCTACAATTCCAGGAAGCATGGATGCAGGTGACCAGCACATCTAACGTTGGACTAGAAATCTTAAAGTCCCTGCCATAATATTTATCTTGGGCTGTCATTGACATAAATTATGACCCTGGAACTTCCTTATCAAATACCTTTGATCGAATGCAGCCCACCGAAGCTTGGAATTTGTGGCTTAGGTTTGGGTACACTTTACAAATTAATTTCAATAAACTCAGTATCATATTGCTCATCAATAGGGCTTGTATACAACAGAATGGGTTTATGTGGACAGCAGCAATATTGGCAGTCGATCACCTTCTGAGGTGGTATTTACATATCACTGGCAGTGAACGTTATCTCCTAAAGATTCATTTTCTGAGTTCAGCTCATTGAAGTTTTGGCTTGTATCTTTCCAATTTACAATGATCACTTTTGCTGCAGCGTCCTTTCATTATTATTACACTTGCTCTTCCTTTATGGTATGATATTATTTTCTTGCCTTTGTAAAGCAATTTCTTTTCAAATTACATTTAGTACAGTGTGTTCCTTTCAAGAGGTATATTAAACAGGAAGTTGGTCTGGAATTTGAGATCAATGCTGAGGTAACTTTGCTTCCCGTTGAAAGAAATGTTCCTGCAGAGATGGAGCCAGATTTTTAATGAATACTTTTTTTTAAAAAAAATTTATTTTTCACACTATAAACCACATTGATTAAGATACATACATTTTCCCTCTTGAACATATACAGTGTCGTTTTCTCCCCCCTCCTCCCCTCCCTACCTCCCCTCCCATTCATTTAAAGTTAAGAAAATAGGATACATTAAACCCATCAAACAATGTTGAAACTCACTGAGATCCTACTTGAAAGATAAATTAGGAAGCAACTTGAGTTTACCAGAGGGAAGTAACCTTGAATATGTGATTACAGATACAATGTTAATCAAAAGATTTATAAAAAATATGTATATTAAACTGCAAGAAAAGGAAAATGAGGAAACAAATGGTAAAACTAAACAAAAATGGGAACAAGATTTAAATATAAAGATAAAAAAGGAAACATGGGAGAAGTTATGCTCTGGAACGATGAGAAATACAATAAATACGAGGCTGCGTATGATACAATATAATTGGTTACACAGACTATACATTACACCGCAAAAGTTAAATAAATGGGACCCAACAGTATCTGATAGATGTTTTCGATGTAAAAAAGAAAGGGGAACAACAATTCATGCAATCTGGACATGTGAGAGAGTAGAAAAATTTTGGGATGATCTCAATCAGATATTAAATAAAATAACAGAAAACAATATACCAAAGAATCCAGAGATCTTTCTCCTAAGTAACATAAAAAATAAAGAATTTGGAATTGACTTGGAAGATGCACAAAAAAGATTTGTCAAGATAGCCCTAGCCGTAGCAAAAAAATGTATTATGTCAACCTGGAAATTTGAAGATAATTTGAAAATACAACAATGGTATATAGAAATGAATAAATGTATTCCATTAGAAAAAATAACATATAGTTTAAGAAATAATATTGAAATATTCGAACAAGTATGGGAGCCTTACATTAAATACAATAGCGAAAACCTACCGGGAACAAACATTACCTAAGTTGATGGAAGGAGAAGAAAAGAAAAGAATGGACTCAGTAGAATTTCTGGTGTATTTTTGTTGAATGACAACATTGTCTAACTGAATTAATGCAACCTAGATTGTATACCTAAAATGGATGAGAGGGGGGGGGGGTGGGGGGGTGGCTTGGGAGGAGGGAGGGGGGAGGGAGAAAAAGTCACTGTAAATGTGTGGAAAAGAAAAAGTGTATATCATGGCTATTGTGATTTATGGTGTGAAAAATAAAAAAATTAAAAAAAAACCAAAAAAAAACAATGTTGTCACTCAATAAAAACAAACAAGAAATTCCACTGAGTCAGTTCTTTTCATTCTCTTCTCCTTCTGTCATTTTAGGTGGTAGATGTCCTCGGTAGGTTTTCTCTATTATGTTTCATGTATGACTCCCATATTTGTTCAAATATTGTAATATTATTTCTTAAATTATATGTTATTTTTTCTAATGGAATACATTTATTCATTTCTATATACCATTGTTGTATTCTCAAGTTATCTTCTAATTTCCAGGCTGACATAATACATTTTTTTGCTACAGCTAGGGCTATCATAACAAATCTTTTTTGTGCACCATCCAAATCAAGTCCAAATTCTTTGTTTTTTATGTTACTTAGGAGGAAGATCTCTGGGTTTTTTGGTATATTGCTTTGTGATTTTATTTAATATCTGGTTTAGATCTTCCCAAAATTTTTTCACTTTCTCACATGTCCATATTGCATAAATTGTTGTTCCCATTTCCTTTTTACAGCGAAAACATCTGTCAGATACTGTTGGGTCCCATTTATTTAACTTTTGAGGTGTAATATATAGCCTGTGTATCCAGTTATATTGTATTATATGTAACCTCGTATTTATTGTATTTCTCATAATTCCTGAGCATAACTTCTCCCATGTTTCCTTCTTTATCTTTATGCTTAGATCTTGTTCCCATTTTTGTTTAGTTTTGCCATTTGTTTCCTCATTCTCCTTTTTTTGTAGTTTAATATACATGTTCGTTACAAATTTTTTGATTATCATTGTGTCTGTAATCACATATTCAAAATTACTTCCCTCTGGTAACCTCAGACTGCTTCCCAATTTGTCCTTCAAGTAGGATTTCAGTTGGTAGTGTGCCAACACTGTATCGTGAGTTATATTTATCCTTCATTTGTTCAAAGGATAATAATTTATTTCCCGAAAAGCAATTTTCTATTCTTTTGATCCCTTTTTTCTCCCATCCTCTAAAGGAAAGGTTATCTATTGTAAAAGGGATTAGCTGATTTTGCATCAGAATTAGTTTTGGTAGTTGGTAATTTGTTTTATTCCTTTCTACATGAATCTTCTTCCAAATATTGAGCAGATGATGTAATACTGGAGAATTCCTACGTTGTACCAATTTTTCATCCCATTTATATAATATATGTTCAGGTATCTTCTCCCCTATTTTATCTAGTTCTAATCTAGTCCAATCTGGCTTTTCCCTTGTTTGATAAAAATCTGATAGGTATCTTAATTGTGCGGCTCTATAATAATTTTTAAAGTTTGGCAGTTGTAAGCCTCCTTGTTTATACCATTCTGTTAATTTATCTAGTGCTATCCTCGGTTTCCCCCCTTTCCATAAAAATTTCCTTATTATTTTCTTTAACTCCTTGAAGAATTTCTCTGTCAAGTGTATTGGCAATGCTTGAAATAGGTATTGTATCCTTGGGAAAATGTTCATATTAATACAGTTTATCCTTCCTATTAGTGTTAGTGGTAAGTCTTTCCAATGCTCTAAGTCGTCCTGTAATTTTTTCATTAGTGGATAATAATTGAGTTTATATAGATGGCTGAGGTTTTTATTTATTTGTATACCTAGGTATCGCATTGCTTGCATTTGCCATCTGAATGGTGATTCTTTCTTAAATTTTGAGAAATCCACATTATTCATTGGCATTGCTTCACTTTTATTTGCGTTAATCTTGTATCCCGACACTTCTCCATATTCCTTCAATTTCTTATGTAATTCTTTTATTGATATTTCTGGTTCTGTTAAGTATACTATAACGTCATCTGCAAATAAACTGATTTTATATTCCTTGTCTTTTATTTTTATCCCTTTTATTTTATTTTCTGTTCTTATCAGTTCTGCTAGTGGTTCTATGGCTAATGCGAACAATAAGGGTGATAGTGGGCATCCCTGCCGTGTTGACCTGCTTAAATTAGAATACTTCTTTTTTTGATGTTAGATGCTGATTGAGGTCAGTTCAGAGGAATACCTGGTAATAACCAGCTGGATTACAAAACGCTGGCTGGATATTCACTCATACAAAAGATAGTCCACAGACTAGAAATGAAGTAACTTTCTAAATATTATTCAGGTACTAAATAGACATTGATAAATAACGATAATTAAAAAAGAGGTTAAATTTATTAAAAACAAGACATTATTAATATCACATATTTTGAAATCTACGTAAAATGGTGCCATTTTTAATATTCTTTGAAAGGGAGATGGAATCTGCATTATTTTGTATCGAGTTTGAGTCACCTTGAATAATTCAACATTTCCTGATTTGAATTATGATGGGTGTACTAGTCCACCTTAACAGAGCACATAGTAAGTTCATTTTGCAAGTGTACTTAATTAAAGAAATTAACCATGCTTTAAAGTTGCTCTGATATCTGCAAATTAAGTTGTATTTTGTATTGAACATATTTATATGCATGCATTTCCTTTCAGTTCTTCCTTGTTGAATTTTCCATTACATTATGATTTGAAAGGTGAACAGTAACATTTTGATGCTGTGTAGAACTTTTAATTCTTCATTGTATTAACATTTATAAAGGAAATTGCCCATACAAACTGTTCTCATTACCAAAAGGGTGAAAGTGCAGCATGACATTTATATGTAATATAGTATATTTAGGATCTTATTAATAATTTGTATAAAATTCTATACATTGTACAACCTTCAAATAGGATCTAAGTTCCATCAGTGTCCAATATTCCTCACCATTTGGACTGCATAAACATTACAGCACAGTACTGACCTATCAGCCTACCATGTTGTGCTGATCTATATAAACCCACTCAACAAACTAAACCTTCCCTACCTCACTCACACAACCCTCTATTATCCTTGCATCCATGTGTGTGTCTGAGTCTTTTCTATGACTCGATTATACCAGCCTTCTTCATTACCACCCCTGGTAATGCATTCCAGGTACCCACTACTCTCTATGTAAATCTTCCCACCAGGATATTAGTTCCCGTCCAGAACAGATTCAAACTGTCCCGCTGGTACAGGTCCTACCTTCCCTGGAAGAGAGTCCAATGATCCAGCCATCTCCTGCACCATCTCTTTAACCATGTGTTAAGCTGCGTTACCTCCTAGTTCTAACATCACGAGCAAATGGCATGGGCTGCAATCCTGTGATCACAACCCTGGAGGTACTGTCCTTCTTCTTAATGCCTAACTCCCTGAATTCTCTTTGCAGGACCTCATCACTGCATTTGATCTCAGCCTCTGTACGATATTGACCAATTAATTTTAGACTCTTATATACATGAATATAATTTATTACCACACATACACTTAATTGGAATAAAGGTAAGAGGATATTTAATGATTAATTAGTTTGATTTTAAAATGAGAAATGAGTGAATAATGGACATCTTAAAATGGTATTCACATGGAGCATTGATGAATAATGCAAAAATGTATTTTTTTTAGAAGTAACCTGCTCTAAATTGTTCTCGTTGCAGAGGGCAGATGTGAGGAAATCTGTGATTGCATCTTTGTGGAGATTCACAAAAATAAGTAAGCACTTAGCAACATTGCATTTATTATCCCCCACCTTAGTATATTTCTCTCCATCTCTAAAAATACTTGTTTCTTTGGTACAGGTTGATGTTCAGTTTCATTTTTATCCTTTCACTGGATAATTTGATGATTTATCTTTATTTTGTCCAATGGGGAGGAAGTGGCTTCAAGATTTGATCTTAAATAATGTAAATAATTCAAACTGACACCAATGTGATTTATTCAGTTTCATCAATATGAATAATTAGTTACAATTATCAGCTTAAAATAATACAACCAAGTATTAAAGTAAGATTTATTGCAACTGAAATAGATATTAGGCCATACTGCTTATTTTAATTAATTCTCTCTTTCTCCCTCCCTCTCTCTTTCTCCCTCCCTCTTTCTCTCACCTTTTTTCCTCTTTCTATTTCTTTCTCTCTCTCCCCCCTCTCTCTCTCCCCCTCCCTCCTCTTGAAAATAATGCTTTGTCCTATCCTTGGCACCCAGCATGTGTTCTTGTTACCTGGGAGTTTAATGTACTTCAAACAGAACCTCTTTGCCATTGTTTCATTATAGTAGCCTCAGTTTAATTTATGAAACATTTGATCAAATTCTGAAAGTACACAAAGTAATAGAACCATTTCTTGCACTCATTTAACTTCATTAAGATTCAAGATTCAATTTATTGTCATGTAGTAAAAAGTGTCATATTACACAAAATTCACTTTTGTCTGCTGTCGACAGCTCTTACAGTCAGAGAAAGAAGCAAAAGGGTGTCCCCTCAGAGATAACAGGTGTCCATGGATTCACTTCCACCCCCTCTGGAGCCATCAGTAGCCCGAGCTCCTGATCCGAACCTCTGACATGATCAGGACTTATAACCCCAGGATCCCTCTGTACTTCAGCACTCTGAAGTATCCCACCATTTTCCTCTTGCCCTTTACCTCCCAAAGTTCAATATCTCTCATTTGACTTAATTAAACTCAATCTCATTTCCCTTCCCGGTTCTCAAAATGCTATATCCTTTGACAACTTTCCTCAGCTAACCACAGCACCATTAATTTTGTGTTATGTGTAAACTTGCATCCCACCTACATTTTTATCTAAATTATTACATAACATAGAACATTACAGCACAGTGCAGGCAGGCTGTTCGGTCCACAATGTTGTGCCGACCTACAGTATGTAAACCTACTTAAAAAACAAAACCTTCCCTACCTCACTAACGTGCACCTGTTTGAGAATTTTAAAGATTCCTGTTGTACCAGCTTCCACCACAACTCCTGGCAATGCATTCTTGACTCCCACTACTCTGTGTAAAAAAAAAAAAAAAAAAAAAGCTCTGGTTTCTCCTCTTAAACCCCCCCCCACCCCACCCCAACCTTGTACAGATGTTCTCTTGTGCTGGCTGCTCTCGCCTTGGGAATAAGGTGCAGGGTGTCCACCCTATCTATGGTTCTCATAATCTAGTAAATCTCTATTAAGTCACCTCTCATCCTTTTTTGCCTCAAAGAGAAAAGCCCTAGCTCTGCTAATCTTGCCACAGAAGAGATCCAATCCAGGCAACATCCTGTGATAAATCTCCTCTGCACCCACTCCATAGCTTCCACATCCTTCCTGTAATATGGGGACTAGAACGGAACACAATATGGTTTAACCAAAGTTTCATTGACCTACAATATTACCTCATGACTATTGAACCCAATCCTCTGACAAATGATGGCCAACATACCATAAACCTTCTTAACTACCCAATCAAACTGCGCTACAACCTTGAGAAATCTATAGATTTGGTTCCTTAGGTCCCTCTGATCTTCCACACAGTTAAGAATCTAGCCAAGTACTCAAGTTTGACCTTCAAAATTGCATCACTTTACACTTATCAGCTTGAAATCCATCTGCCACTTTTCAGCCGAACTTTAAATCCTATTGTAACCTATGACAGCCTTCTACACTATCCACAACACCTCCAACCTTTGTGTTATATGCAAAAGTACTGACCCCTCCTTCTACTTCATCTAGACCATTTATAAAATATTACAGAGAGCAGGGGTCCTAGAACAGATCTGTGAGATGCTCCATGAGTCACTGATTTTCTGCAGGGAAGCTAATTCCTTGGATCCCATGCTTCATTACTTTCTGAATGAGTTTACCATGTGGGACCCCATCAAATAGCTTTCTAAAATCCATATACACCACATTTACCACCTTCCTTCATCAATTTCTTTTGTTATTTCCTCAAATCACTCAATAAGGCTCGTGAGGCATGAGTACCCCTCATAAAGCAATGCTGACTGAGAAGACTATACTTCTCTAAATACCCATAAATCCTGTGCCTGAGATGCTTCTCCCAATAGTTTGTCCACCACTGATGTAAGACTCACTGGCCAATAATTCCCAGGATTCTCCCTATTACCTTTTTTTTTAAAACAAGTGGGCCACATTTGCCATTTCCTTATCATCCAGTACCTCCCCTTTGACAAGGGAGGATACAAAGATCATTGCCAACCCCCCAGCAATTTCTTCCCTCACTTCCTGTAGTAGCCTGGGCTAAATCTCATCTGGTCCTGGAGACTTGTCAATCCTAATTTTTTTTTAAGAAGATCCAGTACTTCATCTTTCTTAATCTCAACATGCTCCAGCACATAATCTTGTTCTACATACAATATATTGGCCTCACGTTGATCAAGGTTCCTCTGTCTAGTGAACACCGAAGCAAAGTATTCATTTAGAACCTCCCCTACCTCTTCTGCCTCCAGGCACGTTGCCACCTTCATCCTTATGTGGCCCTACCTTCACTCTTGTCATCCTTCTGTTCTTCACAAATGCATAGAATGCCTTGGAGTTTTCCTTAATCCTCCTTGCTAAAGCCTTCTCATGCCCCCATCAAGCTCTACTGTATTTTCTTAAGTTCCTTCCTGGCCACCATATAATTTTCATGAGTCCTTCCTGTCTTTTGCTTCCTGGCCAGGTTCATTACCCAGTACTAGATCCAGTATGGTCTCTGCTCCAGTTGGCTTGACCACATTACTGTGTCAAGAATCCTTCTTGGACTCACCTGACAAATTCTGTCCCATCTATCCCCTTTCCAGTAAGGAGGTGCCAGTCAATATTTGGGAAGTTGA
Source organism: Narcine bancroftii (assembly GCF_036971445.1). Lineage (NCBI taxonomy): Eukaryota > Metazoa > Chordata > Chondrichthyes > Torpediniformes > Narcinidae > Narcine > Narcine bancroftii. Next base: position 180,643,714 of record NC_091475.1, read on the forward strand.
AGTCTCCCCGTAACAACAACCCTGTTATTTCTGCACCATTCCAAAATCTGTCCATTTATCTGCTCTTCAGTGTCCCAAGGGCCATTTGAGGGCCAATAGACTATGTTCAATGAACTGATCACTCCCTTCCTGTTTTTGTCTACCATCCAATCTAAGTAGACACTCCATCCACAATGTCCTCTCATTGCAGCTGTGAAACTGTACCTGATTAGTAATGCTACTCCCCCCCACTCTCTCTTTTACCTCCCATCCTATCCTTTAAAACATATAAACCCCAGTACCTGCATCAGCCAATCTTTTCTTGTGTCACCCAAATCTCTGTTATGTCCACACTTGACGTTCTGATTTTTAGCTTCCTTCCTAACTCCCAATATTCCCTCAACACTTTTCCTGTCTATGTCATTGATGCCAACATGGACCACAACTTCTGGCTGCTCACCCTCACACTGAAGGATGTCATTGACTTGATGTGAGATGAATCTGACCCAAGAACCTTGGAGGCAACATACCATCCAGGAGCCTCGATCTTGTGCACAGAACCTCCTATCTCTTCCCCCTAACTATTGAATCCCCAATCTCTATACCTCTTCTCCTTCCCTTCTGAGTCAAAGAGGCAGATATTGGGTCACAGATATGAACACCAGGACTTGTCCCAGTTGTGGTTCCCCACAACTGTATCTAAAACAGTATGCAGTACTTGTTTTTGAGGAAAATGGTAACAGGGGTGCCCTGAACTACCTGCATGTTCCCCTTTCCTCTTCTAATAATCAACCAGCTTCCTGCCTCTTGGATGTGACTGTCTCCTTGTTGCCTCTGTCTTCCTCTCCAAATGATCTAGAGTTCATCCAGCTCCAATTCCCTAACACGGACTGAAAGGATCTGCAACTGGATGCACCTTTTACTGTCCCAGATTTCCCACATCCTGAAATTGAAACATACCACTGCCCTAGCTTCCATCTTCACTACCTACTCTGGGTTATTATGAAAAGATCTCACCTGACCTTATCTGTAGCGTGTCCTCTGCCTCTGTTCGCTGAAGCCTCTCAACCCAAAGCATCTAACTCTCCATTCCTACATTGAGCCACTCTCACACTGTCTGCTCCACACTGTCCACTCCACCTGAGCTTGCTTTCTTTTTATTTTCTGCTGATTCTATCTGCATCACTCCAATCAATTGCTCAAGCTATCACTCCACATCAATTTAAACTCCACTGAAACAAAGCACAGCTTCCAACACTCGTCAGTCGCCGAGGTTTCCACAAACAATCAAAGAGATCACTGAAGAGTACCATTGGTCACTGACCTTCAATCAGAATACCACTACCCTAAGTTTTCCATGGCCAGCTTAGAACCCATTCTTTCCAGTCTCCTAGGAACCCATGCTCTTTAATCTTCTGGATCAGCCTCCCATGCAGGAACTTGTTAATACTTTATTTACATTCATGTATACAACATCCACTAAACTACCTTCACGTCAAAAAAACTCAGTCAAGTTTGTAAGATCATACTGACTATAAACACTTTTTCAAATACGAGTAAATTTTAACCCGAACAAACCTCTTCTGTAATTTCAAGATCTAAGGCTCACCAACCTATAATTTCTTGGTTTGTCCCTATTGCCTCTCTTAAACAAATAGAAAATTGGTGTTTTCCAGTCCTATGTGAGCTTGCCTGCAGTTAAAGAGGATACAAAAACCTCTGTCAAGGCCCCAAAGATTGGGGAATTACATAATGCTTTTGCAGTTATAGGATTGCAACTAATAGATGTACATTCTTCAGAAACAAATGGCTGCTTTGGAAGGGGCTGGAGTTGGGGAAAGACCATGAAACCATAAGACATAGGAGTAAAAATAGGCAATTCAGCCCATTTAATCATAAGCTGATCCATTTTCCTACTTAACCCCACTGTCCAGCATTTTCCCCATGACCTTTAATGCCCTGGCTAATCAAGAACCTATCAATCTCTGCGTTAAATACACCCAATGACTTGGCCTCCACAACCACCTGTGGCAACAAATTCCACAGATTTACCATCCTCCGGCTGAATAAATTCTTATGCATTTCTGTTCTAAGCGGACACTCTTCAAATCTGAAGTTGTGACCTCTTCTCCTAGATTCTTCCACCATGGGAAGCAACCTTCATCTATCAACTCTGTCCATGCCTTTCAACATTCAAAATATTTCAATGAGATCCCCCCTCATTCTCCTAAATTCTAATGACTACAGGCCAAGTGCTGTCAAATGCTCATCATATGTTAACATTGCTGGAATCATCCTTATGAACCTTTTCTGAACCTTCTCCAATATTAGCACATCCTTTCTTACACGAGGAGCCTAAAAATACTCCAAGTAAGGTCTCATCAAGTGAGGTAGCAGGGAGGCAGATCAATCCTTGTTTTAGCATTCATTTACTGTTTTTTTTTAAATTGTTAGAGATAAAACTCTGAAAGGACAGATTCCTTGAGACTCAGCTGGAATCTACACAAGAAGATATTGGCCACATTTATGGTGATGGTCAGTAAACCACAACCCTATGATTTGTTCCAGTCTGCAGGAACAGGTTGAAAGGCTTTGAAACAGACCAAATTAAGTGCAGCTGTCATGGTTCATATAAAATCTATAACAACTAAGTTCCTGATCTGTCATTATCTCCTCATGTCAAGTGAAAGAAAATGTGGTGTTTCATTGTTGACATATACTATTAAATCTGCATCTTCTTAACTTCATATTGTTCTGAAATCCAGTCCAAAACTGGAAAAGAGCATAGGAAATAGGTCATTGACAAATTTATCAAGATATGGCAGCCATATTTGGATCATATTGGGGCCCAATTATAACTGCAATAATAAAAAGGACAATAATAGATGCTGCTATAATATAAATGCAAGTGACTTCCCCACTGAGAATTTTTTTTTATGGTCAACTTAAATGTGAGCTCTGATGGTGTATGAATTTATATTGTGAAAATGGAGGGGGAGGGGTTTGTTTTTTTGTATTTACCTAAGGGAAATATTCCTTCCCCATCCACCCAGACATCCCTTTCAGAGTCTTTGTTTCAATAAGATAATTTCTCATTCTTTTAAATTCCAATGAGCATAAGCCAAATCTCTCAACCTTCCTTTATATTTTAAACCAGTGGTTCTCAACATTTTTCTTTCCACTCACATACCACTTTAAGTAATCCCTACGCCCTTGGTGCTCTGTGATTAGTAAGGGATTGTTTAAGGTGGTATGTGAGTGGGAAGGGAAGGTTGAGATTCACTACTCTGGACCCAATTGTTACTGAAATAGTTTGCTTGAGAAAAATTGTCATTGGCCTATTTCCTTTGGAGTTATGAAACCGTACACATAATGAGTCAATGAGGTATGATTAAAACAATGGTTTTCAAACTTTTTCTTTCCACCCACATACTACCTTAAGTAATCCCTTACTAATCACGGAGTACCTATGGCATGGGGATTAATTAGGGTGGAAAGAAAAAGGTTGAGAACCACTGGTTTTAAACTGTTCATCCCAGCCATCAATTTAGTGAGCACTCTCTGCACAGTCTCCAAAAATGGTGCCCTCTTAAATTTTTAGGTCAAATCCCTCCAATATTAAGTAAAGTTGCAACAAAACTTTCCCACTTCTATACTCTGTTCCCACTACAAATAAGGCCAATGTTCCATTTGTATTCTTAATTATTTGCTGCATTTGTATGCTAATTTTTTCATATTCCCTGTATGAGGATCACAAATCCCTTTGTAGTTTTCAAGTCTAAATTCAGACAATTTTGATAATTTGTTCTTCCTTCCAAAATTAATAACTTCATATTTTTCCACATTATAATCCATGTGATAAATGTCTTGCCAATTCTCTTCACTAGCCTAATTGAATTTGCCGTCTTTTTTTCCCTCCTCAAAGTTTGCTCACCCAGTTGCATCATCAATGGATTTGGCTACAGTACAAATAGTCCAGATATCCAAGTCATGAATTTAGATGTTAATTAGTTGAGGCTCCAAGACTGAGGCACTCAACTAGTTATTCATTGCCAATCTGAAAATGGCAAATGGAAATCCAGGAGCTGCTGGCAAAGAAGCGAGCTGCCCACCAGGCTCACCTTACAAAGCCGTCCTGTCCAGAGAAGAAACAAGCCTTCCGTCGCGCATGCAGCCATCTTCAGCGCAAACTCCGGGAGATCCAAAATGAGTGGTGGACTAGCCTCGCCAAACGAACCCAGCTCAGCGCGGACATTGGCGACTTCAGGGGTTTCTACGAGGCTCTAAAGGCTGTGTACGGCCCCTCACCCCAAGTTCAAAGCCTGCTGCGCAGCTCAGACGGCAAAGTCCTCCTCAGCAACAAGATCTCCATCCTCAACCGATGGTCAGAACACTTCCAATCTCTTTTCAGTGCCAACCGCTCAGTCCAAGATTCCGCCCTGCTCCAGCTCCCTCAACAGCCCCTAAGGCTAGAGCTGGATGAGGTTCCCACCCTGGATGAGACATATAAGGCAATCGAACAACTGAAAAGTGGCAAAGCAGCAGGTATGGATGGAATCCCCCCAGAAGTCTGGAAGGCTGGCGGCAAAACTCTGCATGCCAAACTGCATGAGTTTTTCAAGCTTTGTTGGGACGAAGGTAAACTGCCTCAGGATCTTCGTGATGCCACCATCATCACCCTGTACAAAAACAAAGGCGAGAAATCAGACTGCTCAAACTACAGGGGAATCACGTTGCTCTCCATTGCAGGCAAAATCTTCGCTGGGATTCTACTAAATAGAATAATACCTAGTGTCGCCGAGAATATTCTCCCAGAATCACAGTGCGGCTTTCGCGCAAACAGAGGAACTACTGACATGGTCTTTGCCCTCAGACAGCTCCAAGAAAAGTGCAGAGAACAAAACAAAGGACTCTACATCACCTTTGTTGACCTCACCAAAGCCTTCGACACCGTGAGCAGGAAAGGGCTTTGGCAAATACTAGAGCGCATCGGATGTCCCCCAAAGTTCCTCAACATGATTATCCAACTGCACGAAAACCAACAAGGTCGGGTCAGATACAGCAATGAGCTCTCTGAACCCTTCTCCATTAACAATGGCGTGAAGCAAGGCTGTGTTCTCGCACCAACCCTCTTTTCAATCTTCTTCAGCATGATGCTGAACCAAGCCATGAAAGACCCCAACAATGAAGACGCTGTTTACATCCGGTACCGCATGGATGGCAGTCTCTTCAATCTGAGGCGCCTGCAAGCTCACACCAAGACACAAGAGAAACTTGTCCGTGAACTACTCTTTGCAGACGATGCCGCTTTAGTTGCCCATTCAGAGCCAGCTCTTCAGCGCTTGACGTCCTGCTTTGCGGAAACTGCCAAAATGTTTGGCCTGGAAGTCAGCCTGAAGAAAACTGAGGTCCTCCATCAGCCAGCTCCCCACCATGACTACCAGCCCCCCCACATCTCCATCGGGCATGCAAAACTCAAAACGGTCAACCAGTTTACCTATCTCAGCTGCACCATTTCATCAGATGCAAGGATCGACAATGAGATAGACAACAGACTCGCCAAGGCAAATAGCGCCTTTGGAAGACTACACAAAAGAGTCTGGAAAAACAACCAACTGAAAAACCTCACAAAGATAAGCGTATACAGAGCCGTTGTCATACCCACACTCCTGTTCGGCTCCGAATCATGGGTCCTCTACCGGCACCACCTACGGCTCCTAGAACACTTCCACCAGCGTTGTCTCCGCTCCATCCTCAACATCCATTGGAGCGCTTTCATCCCTAACGTCGAAGTACTCGAGATGGCAGAGGTCGACAGCATCGAGTCCACGCTGCTGAAGATCCAGCTGCGCTGGATGGGTCACGTCTCCAGAATGGAGGACCATCGCCTTCCCAAGATCGTGTTATATGGCGAGCTCTCCACTGGCCACCGTGACAGAGGTGCACCAAAGAAAAGGTACAAGGACTGCCTAAAGAAATCTCTTGGTGCCTGCCACATTGACCACCGCCAGTGGGCTGATAACGCCTCAAACCGTGCATCTTGGCGCCTCACAGTTTGGCGGGCAGCAACCTCCTTTGAAGAAGACCGCAGAGCCCACCTCACTGACAAAAGGCAAAGGAGGAAAAACCCAACACCCAACCCCAACCAACCCATTTTCCCCTGCAACCGCTGCAATCGTGTCTGCCTGTCCCGCATCGGACTTGTCAGCCACAAACGAGCCTGCAGCTGACGTGGACTTTTTACCCCCTCCTTAAATCTTCGTCCGCGAAGCCAAGCCAAAGAAAGTTGAGGCTCCAAGACTGAGGCACTCAACTAGTTATTCATTGCCAATCTGAAAATGACAAGTTAATCTTGACTTTATTAATTAGTTAGCCACTTCCTCTCTATGCCTATACAGCACATGACTTCTACCCTGAGGGATATTGTGAGGTAATATTTTATGTTCTGCTGTTGTTCAGTGTCACCCATGTTCCTCATATTGGGAGGTTTCAAGTCTGTAACCTGCATGGATCCCAAACTATTAAATCCCTGATTGCTAATTCCATTGCTGTCTTCTTCCTGCTCAAAATGCAATTGTCTCTTACATGGTAAAGAGATCCATGTTCCTAATACAATCTGCAATAAGAAAATAACTTTTGTATTCATCATTTTGAATTTATGAACTGTGGAGCACTGAGGTAGCAGCGAGCAAGCACAACACTCAAAAGACTGGACAACAGACTTTATTCCAGTAAAAGTGTGAACACCAGTTCTTGCCTTGGTGGTTCCCTATGTGACTGGCTCAGGAGGGGCCGGTTCAGGTTTCTATTCAGGTTGGCTGATTGACAGCTGGCCAGGTGGAGTCAGCTCCTTAGGTGGTCTTCCTGCAGGTACCGAGATCGCCCCTGAAGTAGGCTGGTGGTCATATCACCACATGAACATGCAATAATCTTATCCCAGCCAGAGAAAATTATTTTCCCTATTTATTCTGTCAGTGCTTCATAACATCTTCAATATATCTCCAATATCTTCTTCATAAACTATCACGATACCAATGAATGTCCACTATGCACTCACAACATTTTTGACTCAGTGTCTTTTAATTTATATCTCCAGTAAGATTCTCAAATTCAATATTAGATTCTATTTAATCTGACTGATATTTTCTAGATATTTAGTAGTAGGTTGTCCATTTATTCAGTTTCTGCTTCCTTTTGGAGTTATACTGAACCCAACACATTAACCCAACTGGGGGCAGTTACTTTAATACTAACCAAAGTCCCTTCTTAAGCCACCCAACTCATACAGATATGGTTTTGATATGTGAACTATGGTACTTTCAAGCTGCATTGTGTATTCTAAGTCATATATAGATTGGATTTCTTTGTAGTTACGTGCTTGCGGTTGGATGGGACAGAAGAATTAACATATACTCCGTGAGTATTGAGATGTACTTTGTGTGTGTAATGCGCTCTCTCTCTCTCTCTCTCTCTCTCTCTCTCTCTCTCTCTCTCTCTCTCTCTCTTTCTCACATTTCATTCAGAATGTAGGTGATCATGTCTCTACATCCATTATGATCTCTGACTCTCTGATTTTTCATTGTTGCCTCTTTTCCTTCAGTGAAGGCTCCATCTTTGACCGAGCATGTATGTATACATTTACACAAACACACACAGATATATCATTTATTACTGTACATATACACACTATATATAAAGTTTATACATATACAAACAAATGTATGTATATATGCACATGTGCATGTGTATATATACATAGTATATACTTGTATACACACACACATACAGGTGTGTACATTATACACACAGCATAAACATGCACACATATACACACAGTATACACATACATATGTATGTACAGTATATAGACATATATACAGTAAGTATACACACATGTATATACATATAAACACATATTTACACACACACATGCCGTCTCACACACATACACACACACTGTGTCCTCCATAATGTTTACAACAAAGAAACTTTTTTTTCCTTTATTTTCCCCTGTGCTCCACAGTTTTAACTTTATAATCAAACAATTCATGTGTGATTAAAGTACACATTCAGATTTTATTCAAAGTTATTTTATTGAAACTACAAGAATTTTTAAACATAGTGTCCTCTTTTCAAGGCACCATGATATTTGGGACATAGCAATGGTATATATATTAAAGTAGTCATGTTTAGTACTTTGTTGTCCACTGCAATGACAGCTTGAAAACTCTGATTCATATACATCACTAAGTACTGAGTATCTTCTCTGGTGATGCCCTACCAGGCCTTGACTCAGCCATCTGCATCTCCTGCTTGTTTTGGGGGATTGTCCCTTCAGTTTTCTCTTCAGCATATGGAAGGCATGCTCAATTGGGTTTAGATGAGATGACTGACTTGGCCATTCAAGAATTTTCCAGAGTTTAGCTTTGGAAAAACTTCTTTGAGGCTTTAGCAGTATATTTGGGATTATTGTCTTGCTGTAGGACGAAGCACCATTTAATGAGTTTGGAGGTATTTGGTCGAACTTGAGCAGATAAATAGCAGGGAGAGGTCATTTACATAAAACTGGTCGATGATGTAGTTTTCAAACATTTGTGCCAAAATTTATTCACTGATACTACTAGCCTTCAATAAGAAAGCAATTCTTTCTGATCTTTAAATCCTGGGTGGCTTAGATTTTTTTTCTCTATGTCCATCTAAATGAGCAATAATTAATTTCTTAATTATATCAGAATTAATTTTGCTACTGCAATCAGCAGTTACTTCATCAATGAAGATACAATAAGTGCATCAGTACTTGTGGCAGCCAATCATGCCCAGGCCATAACACCCCCACCAGCATGTTTCATAGATGAGGTATTATGCTTTGGATCCGGGGCAGATCCTCTACGCTTCCACACTTTGCTTTTGCCATCACTCTGATGCAGATTATTCTTGTTCTCATCTGTCCACAAGACCTTTTTTTACACAATTCTTGGCAAACTATGATCTGGCCATCCTGTTTCTGTGGCCAACTAGCGGTTTGCATCTTACAGTATTGCTTCTGTATTTCTGTTCATGAAGTCTTCTGTGGACGGTAGTCATTGACGCATCCACTCCTGCCCCCAAAAATGTGTTTCTGATCTGTCGGATTGGTGTTTGGAATTTTTCATTATGATGAGAAATCTTCTGTTATCAGTAGTGGAGGTCTTCCTTGGCCTACCAGTCCTTTTGCAATTACTGAGCTCACCAGTATTTCTTTTTTTTTTAATGATGTTCCAAACAGTTGATTTTGACACTCCAAATATTTGGGTGATGTTTCTTACTGTTTTATTCTTGTTTTTCAGCCTCATAATTGCTTCTTTAACTTCCATTGGCACAACTCTGGTACTCATGTTGAAAAATGGCAACTACAGACACCAAAGGCGATCAAAAGCTTAGAAGCAAGTCTAGCTCTCTTATACCTGCACCAATGTACTTGAACGTACTTGAGTATCACAAATAGCTGTGAAGCCAAATATCTCAAACATTATGGTGCCTTGAAATGGGAGAACGATGTATAAAAAGTGCTGCAATTTCTACAATTTCAAACCAAAATGTATACAAATAACAACGAATAAAATCTGGAATGTGCACCTTAATCACACGTGAATTGCTTGATTAAAAATTTAAAACTATAGAACACGGGAAAATAAAGGAAAAATGTGTCTTTGTCCCAAAGATTATAGAGGGCACTGAACATCCATATACCCAGCACCATTTAACTAGACTGCATGATGAGTGCTTGCCTAATGTCATGGTTGTGCATGGCTTGGTACAGTCAAGCTTACAAGTAGGCTCAACTAGCACATTGTCTTATTTGCAAAAATAGCCCCAAACCAGCATTATGGGCAAAAGATCCAATTCAATTATAATTTTGTTTGGATTTAAATTGGGGTTTAGGTGATTCAGCACAATTAGGACCTGCTATCCAATGCCTATGATGCATGGTTCCATCTGGGATTATTGGGTAGTAAACAGAAGTAGGAATTGTTGGCTGATTTCTTTTTCTTAATTCAAATAAATAATTTGAGCTCAATTGGTAATTGGTAATTCATTGAGGAGGAAAGGAATAGAAAGATAGTATGGTGGAAGCAAGAGTTCACCTAGACAATTATCACCAGTTGAGCCTAATGGCCTGTCTCCATGATACTTTCAACATAATGCCGTTACAAGAAAATCTGCATATGTTGGGGTTTGGTGCAATAAACAGAATTGTTGGAAAAACTCAGCAGGTCACACAGCATCCATAGGAAGAAAGCGGTTTTGGGCCTAAGCCCTTTGTTGGTAATCTGGAAAAGCAGATAGAAGCCTGAATTAAAAAGGTGGGGAGAGGAGTATGGGGGAAAGGGATGAAAACAAGTTAGCAGGTAAAAAGTAAAAGGTGGATTTAATAGGGAGCACAGAAGAGAAATCTGAGAGGTATTATGGGAAGAGGGCAAAGGATAGTTCTCTAATCGGAGAAGGAAGGCAAGAGGGTGGGGAGCTGAAGGGAAAGAGATGGGAAGGGATTAACACCAAGAAGTTGATATTGATGTCATCTTGTTGGAGATTGCTGATACAGAATATAAGGCATTGGTCCTCCAATTTATGAGGTCTCTATGTGGACAGGCATGTCTGCGTGGCAACATTGTGTGGAAATAAAATGGTTGCACTGGACAGAGTGAAGGTGCTCATGTCTTGGCTATTTGAGATCTGTGCACTCAGGAGTGATTAGGTATTTAACTTGAGACTTTGGGAACATGGAATTTAGTAGGCCCACTCTTCTGATATGTTATAATTGTAAACATGTTAATATTGTGTCTATCAAAATACTTTAACAAAAGTGAATAAAATCTTTCTTTCTCATGTTGTCCAGGATTCATCTGATGACCTCCATCATGTTCAGCCTCCTCAACCACGTTGGCAGGATGATCTGGTAAGGAACACTACTTGATGCTCAATATGCTTTGCCATAAGACTGTTCATGCTTTGTACTGGACTGTGTATACACTTAATTATTTTCATTGATGGTTTTTCCACTGTCTTCAAATGGATATTTTCACAAGTATGTGCATGGACTCTACAACCAACCTGTCATTTTATCCTAAGGAAGCAAATACCTTCATTGGTTTATGACATGTGTGGTAGAAATAGTTCTTAAAAATTGAAAACACGAAACATGCCTTCCTAAAACTGGCACAAATCAAGAATGATGGAAATAAGATGGCAAAAACAATCATTTACACAAATATTGTATTGTGTTCAACACTTAGAATATTGTGTTCAGTTCTGGACACCTCATTATAGGAAGGTTATGGAAGCTATGGAGAGAGTGCAGAGGAGATTTAACAGGATGTTGCCTGGATTAATAAATAAGCCTTATGGGGCAAGGTTAGCAGAGCTGGGGTTTTTCTTTTTGGAGCAAAGAAGGATGAAAGATGACTTGATAGAGTTCTACAAGATTTTTAGTGGCATAGATAAGGTGGTCAGCCAGTGCCTTTTTCCCAGGGCAGGAATAGCAAACACCAGAGGACATCTGTATAAAGTGAAGAGAGGAAAGTTTAGGGGAGACATCAGGGATATTTTTTTTTTTTACACACAGCGTTATGGATGCCTGAAATGCCTTGCCAGGTACGTGGATGAAAGAAAAATATAAGGTTATGTATTACGAGTTGGGGGAGAGAGCTCACAAGGTCCTCACTTGGCAATTGAGGGCAGAACAAGCCTCTAGAATAATTAATGCAATACAAATGGGGAATGGCCCGGTCTCATATAAACCAAAGGAAATTTATGAGACCTACAGGGAATTCTACGAAGGATTGTATAAATCTGAATTGATTTGGGATCCCAATCAAATGGACGAGTTCCTGGCCAGATTAGAACTCCCACACCTGAATCCAGAGGAACAGGTGGGATTAGATCTTCCTTTTACAGAGGAAGAGCTGGGTAAAGCATCAAGTGTGCTATAAGGAGGCAAGACTTCAGGGGAGAATGGATTCCCACCTGAGTTCTATCAAGAATTTAAGGACTTATAGGCAAGCTGTTCCCACAGGACCCAGAGTTGTTCCTGCTGGGAAACATAATGGACATAAGGCTTACAATGAAGCTGTCCAAATTTCAAACCCATTTTATGTTAATCGCATTGGCAGTGGCCAGGAAGTGCATTGCGGCGATTTGCAAGTCCGATTCTAGTCTTAGTATCAAGCGATGGAACAAGGAAATGCAGAGCTGCATTCCCCTGGAGAAAATAACTTAACCTGAGAAACAAATGCGGTATCTTTTGTAATATCTGGCAGCCATATGTGCACTACATAGGTGCATGCCAGTGATTGGTTTGCCTGTTCTTTGCTGCAGCTTCCTCTCCCTAACACTGATCCCGATCAAGGAAAGTCAGGAATGAATATCACCCCAGAGGCCGCCCACTGAGCTGTGACAATCCCTTATTATTTATTTTCCTGGTGCTAAAGTTTTGTTGTTGTTGGTCAAAGTTTGAGTGAGACGTCTAGTTTTATGTGTGGGGGAGGGGAGTTGGTAGAGACATGGGCTTATATATATAGTCATAAAGAAAATAAATATATGTATATTTGAATGTGAACTGCCATTGTTGGCATGACACTGTATATGGCTGTAAAAATATGTGAAAATATAAATAAAATATTATGAGGTAGGAAGGGTTTTCGGTAGGAATATATAAGTCAGCACAACATCAAGGGCTGAAGGCCCTGTACTGTACTGTGATGTCTCTGTCTATTTGTATAATTGATAGTGTGTGCAGGTAATAAATAAGCAAGAACTCAGAAAATCGAAACAACCTCAGCCAGGATTCAAAGATTTCTGTTGAAGATTTACTGACCACATCTTATTTCAAAGTAGAATTCCACCCACTCATGTTCCTGATCTGAAAATGTAATGTTTTCTTCTTTTTCCATTTTCCATATTCCATTTTTCCATTATGTATCTTTATCTTTGCTCTATAAATTACAATGTTTGATCTGCTGAGTTTCTCCAGCATTGTGTTTTTACTTCAGTCATGGTGTCTGCAGACTTTCATGTTTTACTCATGTTTTATTCCGCCAAGATAGCAAAAATATTTATTAAGCAGTTAGTATGAAAACAAGAGGATATATTTATTTGAATATACTCCTTAAGTCATCTCAATATGTCATTTAGGGAAGAATAACCAAAATAGGGTGTATGCAGTGAAGAGGAGGGCAATGAGGAATGCTGAGGAACAGAGGGATCTTGGAATAATGGTTCAGTGTTCCTTGAAGGTAGATTCCTGTGTAGATAGGGTGGTGAACAAGGCTTTTGGTATGCTGGCCTTTATAAATCAGAGCATAGAATATAGGAGCTGGGGGGTGATGTTAAGACTGTTTAAGGCATTGGTGAGGCCAGGTTTGGAGTATTGTGTGCAGTTCTGGTCTCCATATTATAGGAAGGATATAACTAAGGTAGAGAGGGTGCAGAGAAGGTTTACAAAATTGTTGCCTGGATTGCAGTATCTTGAATACGGAGAAAGATGGAGTAGGCTAGGACTTTATTCATTGGAGTGTAGAGGTTGAGAGGGGATTTGATAAAGGTATTTAAAATTATGAAAGGAATAGATAGAGTAGATGTGAATAGGCTCTTTCCCCTGAAGGTAGAGGAGATTGGTACAAGGGGTCATAAGTTAAGGGTTAGGGAGCAAAACTCTAGGAGTAATATAAGAGGATACTTCTTCACTCAGAGAGTGGTGGCTAGGTGGAATGATCTTCCAGAAGAAGTAGTTGTGGCAGGGTCAATTCTGTCATTTAAGAGGAGGCTAGATGAGTACATGGATGAGAGGGGGTTGGAGGGTTATGGCCATAGGAGTGGGTAGGTGGAACTAGCGGAGTTTCACGTAAATCGGTGCGGACTAGAAGGGTCGATATGGCCTGTTTCCATACTATAAATAGTTATATGGTTATATATGTTATAATATCTTGTTATGTCTCTTTCTAGAAATGGGGACACAAGGATGACATTCTGTGTATAGCTCAATGTCCCCCCTCTCTTCTTGCCACCTCGAGCTATGATGGAGAAACAATTGTCTGGAATATGATCTCTGGTCACATCTGTTGCCATCTACAGAGCCCATCAACCAAAGTGCATAGGGATGGAGAAGGTAAAATAAAAGGGGTATGATTGGCAGATTGTAAGCAAGAGGTGACAGGGTTTGTATTTCTTTTAAAAATGTAATACCTACCATTCATTTTTCAAATTGTCTTTGTCCTTTTTTTCTTGAACATTTAAGCAACTGATGCTGATATCCTCATTATGAAACTAATATTCCCAAGTTAATGGTTGAGGAAGAAATAGATTTGCAGAGCACATGTTGCTGAAGAGCCATGGCTAATATCTACTCATCAGTCTTAACTTTCGATTGTCTCTATGCTGGTTTAAAGTCCTGCGCCTTCTTATTAATGATAAGCATGCAGACCCAACTACAGGCACTGAGGCTTGAATCACCTACATTTAGACAATGTTTAGAAAATCATGGGAATATAGACTCTGTTGTGTGCTGTGGGTATTCAAGGTTTCGCCCAGCAATAATTTGAATAATGTATTTAAAAACAACTATTTTAGAATGTTGGAGGGAAAAGTTTGGTGACATTGCCACATTTAAAAACAAAATCTTTTGCATTAATAATAATTTGTATAGTGTCTTTAACATAATATCCTGAAGTACTTCACAGAAGTATAAAGTTAACTGTTCTTGAGACATTTATAAAACATAGAAAATGGGATCACGATTCTGATCTGCAGTACAATCATGGCTAATTCTCCTCAGTGCAATATTCCTTAATAATTTAAAATATTGTTTAATTAATATCAGGAAATTATTCCACTCACCACTCACAATACTTGTCCAAGAATCTGTTGAAAAATATTGATTGTTTTTTGCAAAGCAGCCCTCATTTATCGACATAAATGCCAGGATGTGTTAAGGATGAAAGGGTAAAAGTTTAGGGGGAGCATTAAGGGGAACTTCTTCACATAGAGAGAGTAGTGGGAGTGTAGAAGAAGCTGCCAGCTGAAGTGGTGAATGCAGGCTCAATTTTCACATTTAAGAAAAATTTAGACAGGTACGTGGATGGTGGGGGTGTATGGAGGGCTATGGGCTGGGAGCAGGTCAATGGGACTGGGCAGAATAATAGTTTGGCACAGACTAGAAGGGTGGTCAAGGGGCTGTTTTCTGTGCTGTGATGTTCTATGGAATGTTATGGACATTGGTGTTAACAGCTTTTATCATTCAGGAAGATAGGAAAACAACTAGAGAGAGACTAGCATCCTTAATTATTCAGAAAAAGATGTGAACAAAAGGAGAAGTCAAGTTAAATAGTGATAATTGTTTACAGGTGCCATGACATTACATTTTTTATTCCCATTTTAGTTTTCAGTGGTTTTGAGCATATTGCTTTAATTACATTTTAATGTTCTCATTGCAGCAATAGATAGAAGTGTGAATAAAGTTATATTCTTGAAAACCCGAGCACTGAAGATTGAATTGGGAGCATCCCTTGTTACTACTGGTCCTCAAGGTAAATAAAAGGTTTCAATTAAAGATGAAAAGGAAAAATAAATTGTTCATTTTCTGAAACAGTAACCAAAAGTGCTGGAAATATACAGACCTGGCAGCATTTGGAATAATGAAAATATAGTTTGAATTATAAACCATCTTTGTCACAGAGACATGAAAGGTATCAGTTTGTATTTGTTTCTTCAATCCATTTTTTTTCACTTAGTTAGTTGCTGAATTTGGAAGACATAGCATTTTTGGAAGGTTCTGGTCACTGTATCACTACAGAAGGATTGAAGCAGCCCAGGTTGAAAATGGTTGGATGATTTTAGCAGCAGGTGGAGCTAAAGTTGGAGTGGAGGTTGATAGTGGGTGAGAGCAGTTTTTCAGCTGGGAGAGTGTTGGCTATGTTGTGAAAGTAATTAGTTTGTTGATAGAAACTATGGGGCTCACAAGCTCGGGTGGGAGCTGAGTGGAACACCACAATTATGCATAGTTCTCTTCGGATAGGGGTAGTGAAAGGAATGACGCAGATTATGAAGCCACAGACTTTGTAAGAGGAAGATGTTCTTTTTTTTTAAAATTTTTTATTTTTCACACCATAAATCACATTAGCCATGATATACACTATTTCTTTTTCACACATATACAGTGACTTTTTCTCCCCCCCCCTTTCCTCCCAAACCACCCCCCCACACCGCCCCCTCTCATCCATTTTAGGTATACAATCTAGGTTGCATTAAGCCAGTCAGACAATGTTGTCATTCAACAAAATTACACCAGAAATTCTACTGAGTCCATTCTTTTCTTTCCTTCTCCTTCCATCAACTTAGGTACTGTATGTCCCCGGTAGGTTTTCGCTATTGTATTTAATGTAAGGCTCCTATACTTGCTCGAATATTTCAATATTATTTCTTAACCTATCTGTTATTTTTTCTAATGGAATACATTTATTCATTTAAATTTAGTAGTTTCTTCCTTTTAATTTTGTTATGTATTCCATTAATATTTAAAGACATATAGTTCTTTTATATTTTGTTTATCTTCTCTTTCTGTTTTTCCATCATTACCTTTCCTCCTTTTCCATTTCTGTTTTCTTATTTTCAACTCATTATAAGACAACATTCCTACAACATCCAACATTTTCCTTATTCTCCTATTTCTATCTTATTTATCCCCAATCTCCCCTTCCCCTCCTGAGTTGTCCTTTATCCCTTGTCGGACAACCACATCTCCCCTCTCCATTTGGATTTGCGAATCCACTCGCAAGCGTCAACTGATTTTGCAGTGACCGCTATTTCCCCCCACCCCGCCTCCCCCAGAAAAGATTTCACTTTTCATATGTCACAAAGGTCACTCTTTTAATTCCCTCCTTATTCTCTCTATTCCATTACCTTCCCTTATTAATTCTTGTCTATACTATCTATATTTTCCTCTAAGTACAGATACATTTATGTATGCTCATTGTCTCTATTCACTCTTATACCTCTTTACCCGCATACATATCAATCGTAATCATTTTTACTCTCATTACCCGTCTTCATCCCTCAGTCTATTTTTGTCTTTACCCACATACATATCAATCGTGATCATTTTAACTCTCATTACCCGTCTTCCTCCCTCAGTCTATTTTTGTAATTGTTCTGCAAATTTTCGTGCTTCTTCTGGATCCGAGAATAGTCTGTTTTGTTGTCCTGGAATAAATATTTTCAATACCGCTGGATGCTTTAGTGTAAATTTATACCCTTTCTTCCATAAAATCGCCTTTGCTGTATTGAACTCTTTTCTCTTCTTTAGGAGTTCAAAACTTATATCTGGATAAATGAAGATTTTTTGCCCTTTATACTCCAGTGGTTTGTTGCCCTCTCTTACTTTTTCCATTGTCTTCTCCAGTACCTTTTCTCTTGTAGTATATCTTAGGAATTTTACTACAATAGATCTTGGTTTTTGTTGTGGTTGTGGTTTAGAGGCCAATACTCTATGTGCTAAGAGGAAGATGTTCCATGTTACAGCCATTCTAGAGTTTAACTGGAGGAAGTTGCAGCTCATCCCAGATTTGGATATGAGCAACAAGATTGAGAAAGGAACTGAAGCATTCGAGCTGGGTGTCATCACATTTGAGTGGACAGAGACCCCATTAAACAAATATGTTCTTGTCAAGATACAAATAAAGAAGTGACAGGGTCTAAAAATAAATTCTTGTGTGTTTCAAGGTAATGGTGCATGGGCATGATAGTAAAAAGTGGTCAGAGATCAGATAAAGAAGATGAAATTAAACTCTCATGTATAAGAAAGGTATTGAACAGTGTTGTGGGATTAACTTCTGCAGAGATGGCAGCTAAAATCACTGTTTTCATAATATGTCACTCATATCACTGGTTATGGATGGATGAAAGAGTCAAGGTAGGACCTTGCTGTGGGAGATGAAAATATGTTGTAGAACTTTGCAGCAGAAAGCAAGTAGTATTCACAGTTGTAGGGTTTTGGGGTGTTCTTGAGGTGGCTATGGTGATGGAAGTTTGGTCAGCAAATTAGAGAGCACTGGGGTGGGGTGTGGCTTCATTCTGACATATCATTAGGATTAAGTTGGGTAGCCATCAGGAAATGCCAAGGGAACAGGAAGCAAGTTTAAAGACAGGATGTACTCAGAGTCTATGAGAAACTACAGAAGAAAAAAAAGTAACTGTAGGAAGATGCAAGTTTGTAGTAGGGTTATAATTTATTTGGACATTGTATTTGTCTTTGGCACAGACACATAGGCCAAAGGACATTTCCTGCGCTGTATGGGGCCAAATTAGTCTGATGCCTAAATTTGTCCTCTAGCCTCCTAAATATCTCCAGCACTTTGTTTTATTTCAGGTTTCCAACATCTGCAGCCTGTATAAAATATTCATTATGTTCAATATTCTGCTTATTCATCATGATACCTCCAATAACTTGTTGTAATGGATGTCATATAACAGTCAATACTACTGAATAATATGTTGTTCATTATAATGTGGGTATCAGAGCTGGCAACCATAGATTCCTGTCTTCAAATTAATGTCTGTTTATTTTTGATTCTTGTAGGTTCTCTTGTATTTTGGAACCTGTTCAATGGTGGACAGCTCTTTAGTTCTTTCACTGCTGTGAGTTAAACTATATTTAAGAACTCCAAGTATTCAGAGACAAACAAAGAAAAGATGCATAGATCAGAATAAACAGTTCAAATGTCTTTTAGTTTCTAGTGCATAATCTGTGTTTCTATGAGATATTTTGAATTGACTAACTATATATTTCCAATATTTGAAAAACCTGTCACAAGTATATTCTGTTGAATTAAAAAAATGTCTGCAGACACAAAAGTGCTGGAGAAACTCAGCAGGTCACACAGTAGACCTCATCCTGTGAGCAGATGCAATGGAGACAGAGGAATTGAGTGAAAGGAATGGAATCCTTTCACAAGACACAACTTCCCCTATCCTCCCCTCTTTGCCTTCCACTGGTACTGCTCTCTCTATGACCCCCTTGTGCACTGAACCCTTCCCACTAACCCTGGCCCCCTTGGTACCTACCCCCGTGACCACAGAATATGCTATGCCTGCACTCACCCCTCCAAGCAGTTTTTCCAAGTGAAGTGAAGCTTCTCTTGTGAATCTGTAGGGTTCAACTACTGTATCTGGTGCTTCAGTTATGGCCCTCTCTATATCGGAGAGACTGGATACAAACTGGGAATCCTTTGGTTGTTAACCTTCACTCTGCCTGCTACAATAGCATGAATTTCCCAGTGGCCACCCACTTCAATTCCATACCCCTCTCTTGCACTGACCTGTCTGTCCATGGCCTCATGCTCTGTCGAACTGAGGATAGCCACACATTGGAGGAGCAGCACCTAATATTCCATCTGAGCACTCTCCAAATGGATAAAATAGACTTCTCCAGCTTCCTCTAGGTCCTTTCCCTGCCTCTCTCTATTCCCCATCCTTCTGTCTCCTTTCCTCTAGCCTCTCCATCCCCTTCCCTCTTCATTCGCTTGAAGCTTTTTTTCACTTGGCCCTCCTGCCCATATGATCTCTTGTCTGTCCTCCTCTCCCCACCATTTTATTCAGACACTTGTCAGCCCTGTCCTCATACCTAAAGGGCTACATATCTTTGCTACAAAAAGAAAGCTGCATGATTTGTTGACTTTTTCCAACGCTTTTGTGTATTGAACAAGTATATTCTGAAAATATTTCCTGTATCTAACACAATAAGCAGGACAAAACAAGTTTTTAATGGGCTCGTATGTTATCATCTACAAACATCATTATAATGGTTAGAAATTGTTGGATTTTATTACATTAACAATAACTGTGGTAAAGGCCAATTTGATGGAAATAAGTCCAAACATCATGATTGGCAACATGAGAACCATGGGAAAAGCAATCAATGTTTAATATATTTGGAGCAAAAGAATAAAAGAAGATCTATTTTACCCTTGCCTGTTCAATGTGAATAATACAATGGAGATGGGGGTGGGTGTCCAACCCAAGGCTACAGATCTATTCAACAAGAAATTACACCAGTCTCAAGGCTACTTGATGTGAGAGAGCAGTGACCTGAACAGGCCAGTATAAGTCTAATGATCCAAATATTTTGTGGCTTCCTTGCAGGCTAGAGGTCCTTTCAAGACCCTTATGTAATCTTGGCCATTCCTAGGCAGAGCCTTCTTTCTCCAACCAGTAATACCACCCTTTGAAGTTGCTTTCCAAACACTTCTATCAGGGATTGTTCCCTGTGATGTACATGATATCAGCCAGAGTTCATAGTCTTGATTGCACTCATAGTTTTCCTATTGGCTTTGGGCTGTGGACTCTGGAGTAACTGATCCAATACCTGAGAGTTAAGACAACCTTGGCCTTCTGTTGATCTGTCAATGGGGCATTCCCACCCATCATAAAACCTTCTTGGAGTTGGATACTGTGGATTTTTTCACTAATGTGAGGGAGCACCCTGCACCTTTCATACAATGAATGGAAAAAACTGAAAGGAATGATCTTCCTCTATCTGCTTTCCTACATCACTAATGCCCATATAATTTCACTTTGATGTTTGCATTTTAAATTTTGAAATTGATAACATATTTACATTTTTTTTAGTCCAGAGCAAAGTCTCCATTAAGCAGTCTTGGTGCAGCAACCAATGACTCATTACTTTACATGGCGGATTATATTGGGTATGTTTATGTTTACGGTATAAAGGACTATGCTGTACAAGGACCAGAAACAGACCCACCAAAAAGTAAGATTTTAAATGTGTTGTCTCAATATAATGATATTGATAATAATAAGAAGAATATTCTTTGAGGCAGAATTGTTGCATTTTATTTACTACAGTATATCATTACATATTTGATTCAAGGTGTTTTGTTTTGGTAGCATGAAATAAAAAAAAGTCATTCTTGTTTCGCAGGGCAATTAATGAAATTATTACTGGAATATACTCAGATTATATAATGATGAAAATATTTGTTTTTGTAAGTGGAAATACTTAATTTTCATGACTTTCTTTTGGAAGGTTTGACTAATGTTTGGTTTTGATCTGGATAATAAGTAGAATGGAAGATAAGTAATTTCTTACAGCAATGAAAAGAAAGTACAGGCATAGAATCTATACAATTCTGATCACCACAATAAAGGAAGAACATGATGCAATGGAGAGGTTGCAGAGGTGATTTATGGAGATTTCCAGGATGGAAATTTGTATCTTTGAGGAATAATTGGATGAGCTCTTTTCTTTGGAACAGTGAAAGTTTAAAATTGAAAAACACCAAATTTAACTCCACTGTTTAAAAAAGAGGGTAGATAGATAAAGGCTTGTAACTATAAACCAGTTAGGTTAATGCCCACAGTTGGGGAAATGTTTGAAGCTATCATTAAGGAAGAGAAAACAAGACATTTAGATTGAAACCTCCATCAGGCAGATGCACCATGGATTCAGAAAGGGCAGGTTATGTTTAACTAACTTACAGGAGTTCTTGAGTGTGAGAAACAGAAGTACCTTCACAGAATTTGCTTGAGACAAAAATTGAGAACAAAGAACATTTATTATATAACAGTGCAAAGTTGGGTGCTTCCCCTTACCCTGGGAATACACACATACACTGGGGCTCACCCAACTTTTACAGTTGATTTCAGAATAGAAGTACCCTCCCCCTTACATTCTTCTGCCTTCTGGATGAGTTTGGCATGAGGCAATCCTGTCTGCCTACGTGCTGTTTCTGTGAACTTGGAGGACCAGGGGGTATCCTGTCAGTGTCCCATCATGTCATTGTCCTTATTCACAAACCTGCCTTTGTTCTAATTCACACCTTACCAACTCTCAGGGCTACAACCTTCTTATATGCAGAACTTGCTAATTCTGTCTAAGGCTAAAAGACCCTTATCTTATCCAAACTAACTTTACTTCCTACATTCTATTATCTATTATCTATCCTTATCTTATTCATACTGGCTTTATTTATTACACATATCTTCTTTGGCTTGGCTTCGCGGACGAAGATTTATGGAGGGGGTAAATGTCCACGTCAGCTGCAGGCTCGTTTGTGGCTGACAAGTCCGATGCGGGACAGGCAGACACGGTTGCAGCGGTTGCAGGGGAAAATTGGTTGGTTGGGGTTGGGTGTTGGGTTTTTCCTCCTTTGCCTTTTGTCAGTGAGGTGGGCTCTGCGGTCTTCTTCAAAGGAGGTTGCTGCCCGCCAAACTGTGAGGCGCCAAGATGCACGGTTTGAGGCGGTATCAGCCCACTGGCAGTGGTCAATGGGGCAGGCACCAAGAGCTTTCTTTAGGCAGTCCTTGTACTTTTTCTTTGGTGCACCTCTGTCACGGTGGCCAGTGGAGAGCTCGCCATATAACACAATCTTGGGAAGGCGATGGTCCTCCATTCTGGAGACGTGACCCACCCAGCGCAGCTGGATCTCAGCAGCGTGGACTCGATGCTGTCGACCTCTGCCATCTATATCTATACTAGTTTCCTCATCTTCATATTTTTATATCAGTTTTACTTATCTCTCACATTGAGGATATAACAAATGTAGTAGATAGAGGGAACCAGGTGGATGTGGTATATGTAAATTTTCAGAAGGTGTTCAATAAGGTGCCGCGTGGATTTGGGGGTAATATATCATGGATAGTGGATTGGTTTTCCAATAGAAAGGAGAAAGTTAGGATAAATGGGTTGGCAATTGGTAGTTAGTGGGGTGCTGGGCCAGTAACTGTTCACAATAAACATAAATGATTTGGGAGAAGGGACTAAGTGTAGCATATCTAAATTTTCTGATGACATTAAATTGAGTGGCTAATCAAATTGTACGGAGGAGACAGAGTCTGCAGACGTATAAAGGTAAAGGTCACAAATAATGGGCAAGGTTATAGCCTATGGGGTGCAGTGTTGGTAAATTTGAGGTCATCCACTTTGGAAACAAAATAATAATAAATTAAACTCTTAGTTAAATGATGAAAAACTACACATGCTGTTGTGCAAAGGAAGATGGGAGTGCTTGTGCATGAATCACAAAAGTTAATTTGTAGGTGCAGCAGGTAATCAAGAAGTCAAATGGGATGTTTACCTTCATTATAGAGGGGGGTTAAATTTCAGAGCAGGGAGTTTCTGCTGCAACTTTACAGGATAGTGCTAAGAATGCATTTCGAGTACTGCACACAGTTCTGATCTCCTTACTTGAGAAACAATATACTGGATTTAGAGGCAATGCAGAGGAGTTTCACCAGTTTGAGTCCAGAAATCAAGGGGTTATCTTATGAGGAGCAATTGGGTAACCTGGACTTCAGAAAGACAGAAGTGCTTTC
Organism: Narcine bancroftii; assembly: GCF_036971445.1. Classification (NCBI taxonomy): domain Eukaryota; kingdom Metazoa; phylum Chordata; class Chondrichthyes; order Torpediniformes; family Narcinidae; genus Narcine; species Narcine bancroftii. Next base: position 180,667,054 of record NC_091475.1, read on the forward strand.
CCCAGAGTGTCTTGAATCTGGGGAAATCTCTGCCAAAGGAAGCAGTAGAGGCTTTTTCATTGGTTATTTTAGACACAAATGGATATTTGAAGAGTAGGGGAATTTAAGAGTTATGGGGAATGGGTGGGTAAATAGACCCAAGTTCATGGCCAGATCAGCCACAATCTTATTGAATGGTGGAGCAGGCTGGATGGCCCAGATACCTACTCTTGCTGCTACTTATCTTATTATGAATTGAATTAAAGAAACCAATGATGTGATAAGAATATTAACATTGATTGAAAACCATTTTGTAATGTAAAAAAGGTAATGAATAATAAATTTAGATAGTACTAATTAAGCTGCCTTGTCTATTTCACTGTTATAGTTGTTAACTACTGGAGAGCCCACGTGAATAGTGTAACTTGGTACGTATTGCTGCAAACTTGATTTTAGTGAGTGTTACTTTGGGGGTTGGCAGGGTGCAAAAGATACACAGAGTTCATGACATTTTCTAGATGTAGAGGCACCATTGAATCCAAAACATAAACAGAGTTAATGCTCTCAACTAAAACCCCAAACAATGGATTGTTTACCCAAGGAAAAGACATCTGTGGAGAGAGAAGTCATTTTTTGGGACATTGAAACTGAAACTGGTATTGATCAAACAAGTGATCTAAAAACAGAGTTGGAATGGCTCTGTGAAATGGACACTTCTGCTATTTCTCTCTGTCAGGGAAAACAGTGAACCACCATGAGCATTGGAATGGTAATTTTTGATTAATCCATGAAAATAGCAGGATGGACGCGCGCACACACACACACAAGTTTAGATTTAAGTAAGAAGTTATATTGATAGTTATTATTAATAAAAATATTGTTTTAAAAATAACATTGTCTTGGTGAATTTCTATTGTTGCTGGTCTCTGATATAATAATATGCAGAGTGTACTGTGCTGTAGGTTCTAAAATCTTCCATTTCCTTTTGTTTTATTTCTATTTTGTTTAATGATAATTATTTTTAATTTATATTCCAGCATGGAATTGATAGAAGAACAAAATGTGATAGTGACATCTTCTTTTGAGGGCTCTGTGCGACTGTGGACTATGGATGGGGAGTTAATTGGTAATTATTAATATGATAACAAATGGTGAATTGTTCATCTCATCATGTGCCCCTGCAAACTAAAATATAAAGCAATAGCAAACAAACATTGCAAATACAATGCTGAGTGAAAGCAATAGTTTGGTATAAATATTAAATGGTTAAAAAGAAAATTTTGCATCTAAATGCCATCTTTTGCAACCACTTGCTAAAACACAATGAAACCAATCAATTTTTAACATGTTGTTACTCTTGATACAAACACAGCAAGCTTTCTACAAACACACAAAATGGACTTCAGAACTCATGTCATCAGCTGATGAAATAGCACATAATTTAGCCAGCCAAAAATCAAGCCAAACATTTGGCAATCTGCCAGCTCTCTGTCCTTGATACCACATCACATTCTCTCACTGGAAATTCATCTGTGGCATTAAATTTTAAGTTTTGAAACTATCATTTTCTTTTGCCTTCTCGTTTCCCCTTTTCCTCCCCTATTACTCCATACCAGCATTTGAAAAAATTTGGAGGTTTATTTCTTATACTCGCCTTGGGGGCACTGAGACTACTCATGATCTTTCTGAGGGCACTAATCATCCTGACTAATGAAGCATTTCCCCTGCCTTTGTTCGGCTCTCCCTGTTAAATCTGATCTTTTTTTTAATATTCCTTTCATCCCCTCTGCTCTTGTGATTCCCCTTTTCCATTCTGCTCCAGAATGTGGCCATGTCTTCCTCTTCTCATGTCCCTGGCATTTCACCACACTTTTTCATCTCATTCTCCTTCTTCCTTCCAGTTCACACTTTAAAGATCGTTTGACAATATCTTGCAACAACAAAGAAGCCCATATCTTATTTCTGGAATAAAACAGATTTCAGACAGTTTGAAAATATAATTGCTTTGTCTTGAATCTTAATTATGCCTGGTTAATGAGTGTTTACTTGATTTCTTTGAAGGAACTTTTGGGCAGCCACAGCCTTGGGATATTTATGCTCCAGCATCATGGATGCATCCAATGGTTCCCCATGAAATTCTGGTTGATCCGCTCAGCTTGCCCATTCACCCATTGTTGGAGGAAGAGAACTCTGTAATAATCAGTTTGAACCAAAATGAAGAAAAGGATCAAATTGCGGCCTCAAAGGTTTGGAACCAGTTTGAAAGGCCATTTAAAAAAACCAAAACAAATATGAATATGTTGTCCAATATATACATTTACTGTGAAGCATGTGTTTCTCTTGAGTATTCCAGTTTTCTCCAACTCCTAAAGACATTCTGATAGATTAAATAGCCCCAAAAACTGCCTTTACATAGATGACAGAAGGATCAGGGTGGAGCTGATGAATGTGTGAAAGGGAATAGGTCATGGGAAAGTAATTGGGGAATGGGACTGAGGGGCCATAGACTCAATAAGCAGAATGGCATCCCACTATGTCATAAGAAAATATAAATATGATAAATATTTTATTTCATAATGTATTAATTGAAAACTATCTTCAAAGATTTTATAATGGGAAAGCTTTCTATCTGTCACAAGAAAATTTGGTACTTACTCCCCTGTTTTCCATTCTCTAACAAAGTAAATCACTTAAATCTTTTAGAATATCAGTCGGTAGTAAAGTGCTGAGATGGGGATAAAATTGGTTCAACACATTGCAAAACATATCAGCATTTTTTTCATGCTTGTAACTGTAGAGGTGTTCCAATAACTACACTTTAAATATAAATAATGATACCCCTTTCCTTCAAAACCTTTTAATGATTTTGTCTAAAATCTCTAGAGTTCATGAACAAAAGAAACCAATGAAAACCATACAAGTAATGAGAATGTAAAAAGAACTTTTGTAGAGGGGCAACATAGGATTAATTAGACTTTTCCTGTGCTGTACTTTAGGACCTGCAACACAAATCTCCAAAAGTCATCATTTCAGATGAAGATATCAAAGAAGAAATAAAGAAGGTGTCAGTCCAGAACAATCTTGGCAAAAGGTAATGGTTTTGAGATATTTGTTGCCTAGAAATGAGAGTTTCTCATATTGCACGTGCAATATGGGCTTTGTATACTTAGACCAATGTGGAACACTCCAAAAATAGCTTGAACTTAATAACTTAAACTACACTTTCAAAAACCTAACCTGCATGCAGCATAGATGCTGATGAGTGACAGGCAGATAATAGCAATGGCATTTCTGTTCTGCCTCATGGGAAGTGGTTTTCTACTATTTAAGTGATTTTGTCAGGTTGATAATTAAAGTGTCTATAACATGAAGACCAGTGTCAAACAAGGCTACATCATTTTCCCAACACTTTTGTTTCTCAATTCTCCTCACCACAACACTGACAGTGGAATAAATCTGTAGAATTAATGTATGGTGATGACATTCCAGATCCAAGGTCTCATAAATCTTGGCAGCCGATGATGCATATATTTATACATGCTTGGTGGCAGAACTCCCAAGATATCGTCAACCTGCTTTAACATTTGAGCTACTCAAAATCTGCAAGAACAGTTCCTGTACTAACCTGCCTCCGCTACACTACATTAGCCTCCAATAATAAGGATTTATGATGAGACCATGTAAAAAGTAGGTTATGTTCAGGGGCTAGCTCTTGATAAAGACAGATGTCAAAGACAAAATCTACGATTTTCTTCAATGTGACAGTACATCCTTTGTTCAGTTGAGGATCACTGACCTGCAACAAACTAATGGTTTGCTAAGCAGCAGTGCTTTTGAGACCAGCAGCAGTGCTTTTGAGACCAGCAGCAGTGCTTTTGAGACCAGCAGCAGTGCTTTTGAGACCAGCAGCAGTGCTTTTGAGACCAGCAGCAGTGCTTTTGAGACCAGCAGCAGTGCTTTTGAGACCAGCAGCAGTGCTTTTGAGACCAGCAGCAGTGCTTTTGAGACCAGCAGCAGTGCTTTTGAGACCAGCAGCAGTGCTTTTGAGACCAGCAGCAGTGCTTTTGAGACCAGCAGCAGTGCTTTTGAGACCAGCAGCAGGCACTTGAAGGCCCTGGAAAAATAACATCAAAACTATCCCCAAAAAATCTTCAAAGTCTACTGCAAGGATAAGCAGCCCAACACCAATCATAATTCAGCATCCCCTAGCACTGAAGCTCTAGAGACTCAATCAGCACTGTTGGACAAATCATGTCACTCAGACCCAACATCAGCTACCCAAAGCACCATTGCGAGCTCTGCTCTGGGAAGAGAACCCCAGACAGAAAAAAACTATTCAATGGTTCCTTGAAGATGTACAATAACCTGACTGAATTTTGGGGATGCTCAACATGGAGAAGAAAAATTTGTGACAGTATTGAGCATCTCAACGTCATGCACTAGGAACGCACAGAGCAGTCAAAAATCTTAAGATCATGCGTCAGGGACACACTGATCATGTATGAGGAGCACAAAGCCTCTGTGACCAGTGGCATCAGCATCAAGGCTACAGATCAAGTTATTTTTGAACTGCAGAGAAGCTTCAATCTGCGCAAAGGTTTGCTGGCAAAGCCACTTATAAATGACAAGAGTTCATTTTCAACATAAAATCATGATATCCCAGTGTAAACATCATCACATGAGAAACATGACAGAAAAATGCCATTGATCTTGTAATGATTTTTTTGTGTGTATTTCTGCAAAATATAGACAGAGGGTATTTTGGCCCAACACATCTATGCTGACTTAGAGCAATCTTATTCTCCCAACATTTTCCCTGTTACCTCTTCTTTCTGCAATTGTGCCAACTTTACTCCCTATCCACCTCCCAGATTCTACCACTCAATTACATAAAGGGCAATCTACAGTGGTCATTTAACTGACCAATCTGCATGTTTTTTTTGGGATGTTGAAGAAAACTGCAGCATTTTATGGAAACCTACATGGTCTTGGGGAGAATGTACAAATTGGGATCATAGGTATCACTTTGTGGTCACAGAAGATCCCTTATGCAAGGGAGTTCAACAGTTTTCTCAAGATTCAGTTTCTTGGTGGTGTCTATAAATAAAAGCAAGGATAGAAATTGTTTTAGCTAATATCCTTCTTTCAGGAAAACCCCTTTTAAAATTAACCACTGAATGTTGTTAAACTTGTACATAAATAAAAATGCACAATTGTAATTCAGTTGCACTTAATAAAGGTGATTCAAACTGCAGTTTTCATGTATGAAGTACTTCTTTGTAGTCTTTGTGAACTCCCAATGTTCATTTTGCATAGATTCAAACTTGCTCTGTACAGAAACAGGATATAACTTAAACAACTGGAGAATCTCTTGGACTTGAGTGCATCTTGAACAATGCAAGTTGATTATAAAGTGAACTTTCATTTGCTTTATAAATATTGTATACAGTTTGCGATTGCAATCTGTTTGCTATTGGTAGCATAATTTAATGAACCTTGTATAACTTCATTTAAAAAATTTAAACTGGATTTTCTTGTGTGACACATTGAACAAAATGGCAGGTGGAAAACACCAAATAGGAGGCTTATTTGAATTTGAAGTTTTACAGGATCCTTCCCTTTTTGCCAGCTGGTGAATAAATTAAATGAAGTTTACTAGTAATATTATTTTCCTTTTTTTGTAGACTGCAACAAGAAAGATATAAGAGTTTGAACAGGCCACCAAACCATGGAGGGCCCACTGCATATCATACCCTGAAGTATTTTGAAATTAATGCCCCAAATCCTTGTGAGAAACCTGACCTATCAGCAATAGGCACTGATCCATATGATGCCATTTGCTTTTCAGAGAGTACCGTTGATCTCCAGATCTGTGCTTAAGAAATTCATGGATATCTTTAATTTACCCTGTGTTCAATATATATATTAAAATTAATGTTGTTGCATTCAATTGTATCTGCAATAGTAAGTGTTGTTGCACATTGGATCTCAGTGTTAGTTTGTTGCCTCCTGGTCCTATTTGCAATTCTTCTTTATTTCTACATCTTTAAATCTTTCTTTCCATTATTTTTTTCTTCTCCCTTCATTGTCTTCTGCTTTTGCAAGACATGCCCATTATCTCTGCAATTCTTTTGTCCTCCTTTGTACTTATCACGATGTCCATCATTTATCTTCATCCCATACACTTTCATTGCATATATTTAGTTTGATTGCAGAAAGTTAGTTACTTTTTTATACCCCACCTTTAGAACATAGAAAATGACAGCACAAAACACAGGCCGTTCAGTCTGTCTAGTCTGTACTGAAACATCATTCCGCTAGTCCCACTGACCTGCACCCATTCTATAACCCTCCAGACCTCTCTCATCCATGTATCTATCCAATTTATTCATAAAACTTAAAAGTAAGCCCGTAGCTACCAAATCAGATGGCAACTCGTTCCAAATTCCCACCACTCTCTGAGTCAAAAAGTTCTCCCTAATTTTCCCTCTAAACTTTTCAACCTAATAACAAAAGAAAATATACTGGAGTGGGCAAGGAATAAAAGTAGAGAAGATAATAAACCATTGAAATACAAGGGTCAAAAAATATTTTTTTACCCAGACATAAGTTTCAAACTCTTAAAGAGGAGGAAGGAATTTAATACAGCGAAATCAACTTTATTGAAAAAAGGTTACAAATTCATATTAAGACATCCAGCCGTGCTTAAAATATTTATATCCGGGGAGCCAAACAGACTATTCTCGGATCCAGAGAAAGCGCAAGAATTCACAGAACATTTGCAGGACAGGAGAAGAGATGTAACAAGAATGAAGAACGGGAATAAAGTATATATAAAGATGTTAAAATAATGTATATGTAAAGAGCTGAAGAGGGAAAAGAGAAGGGAAGGAAAAGGGGAAGTAAGGGGGGAGGAAGAGAGAGCTTTGTTATATGTGTTTAAAAAAAAAATGTTTTCTGGAGAGGGCTGGGTGGAGGGGGAATAACCGTCACTGCAAAATCAGTTGACGCTGTGAACAAGATCACAATCCAAATGAAAAGGGGAGTTGTAGTTGCCCGGCAAGGGGTATGGGTCAACTCAGAGAGGGGGGAACTTTTGGGGTTAAGGTATTAGTGGATATGGGAACTCCGGGGGTACTTTATGTCTTAAATGTGTTGTACATTAAGTGTAATAAGAGAAAACTAAGAGATGAAAATGGGGAAAGGGGATGGAGGTGGCAAAGAGGTGAAAAAGAGGTGTATGCAAGATATAAGATGGCCATGTTGAACTATATGACTATAAACATTAATGGAATACATAACCAAATTAAAAGGAAGAAGCTACTAAATTTATGGAAGAAGGAAAAAGATAGATATAGCATCTGTGCAGGAAATGCACCTAACTGAAGCAGAACATAACAAACTAAAGAGAAACTGTGTAGGACACATAACAGCAGCATCCCATAATTCAAAAGCTAGAGGTGTAGCCATACTAGTTAACAAAAATGTACCAATCAAAATAGAGGAGGAAATGATAGACCTGGCAGGGAGGTATGCAATGATAAAGTGTCAGATATACTCAGAATTTTGGAATTTGCTGAAAATATATGCACCTAATAAAGAGGATCAAAAGTTTATGCAGGATATTTTTTTGAAGATTGCAGACACACGAGGAAATATATTGATAGGAGGGGATTTTAACCTTAATTTGGACCCAATGTTAGATAAAACTGGACAAAAGACAAGTAAAAAGAATAAAGTATCCAAATTTATGGTTAAATCAATGCAGGAAATGAAACTTGTGGATATATGGAGGAGGCAACACCCAAGAGAGAAGGAATTTTCATATTACTCGAGTAGGCACAAAACTTGCTCAAGGATTGATATGTTTTTGTTGTCAGCCCATATTCAAGGGAGAGTTAGGAAAACTGAGTATAAAGCTAGACTACTATCAGATCATTCACCCCTATTATTAGCAATAGAACTGGAGGAGATCCCACCAAGAACATATAGATGGAGGTTAAACTCCATGCTACTTAAAAGACAGGAATTTAGGGAGTTTATTGAATGCCAAATTAAAACATATTTTGAAATAAACACAGGATCATTGAAAGACAAATTTATATTATGCGACACAATGAAAGCCTTCATTAGAGGGCAGATAATAAGTTATGTGACTAAGATGAAAAAGGATTACAATCGGGAAATAGAGCAGTTGGAAAGGGAGATAGTAAGTACAGAAAAGGAATTAGTAAAAAGGGATGATATAATGAAAAGGAGAGAATTGGCGGACAAAAAAATTAAAAACGAAACATTACAAACGTACAAGGTGGAGAAAAACAATGAAAATAAAGCAAAAGTATTATGAACTGGGAGAAAAAACACATAAAATATTAGCCTGGCAACTTAAAACAGAACAAGCTAAAAGAATGATACTGGCATCAAGGAAAAAGGACAAACAAATTACATATAATCCAACAGAGATTAATGAAAATTTTAAGGAATTTTATGAACAATTGAATCAAACTGAGAACGAGGAGAAAGATGATACAATAGAGGAATTTTTAGCTAAAATTGAACTGCCGAAATTGCAAGAAGAGGAGCAAAACAAGTTGATAAAACCATTTGAAATAGAGGAAGTACAGGATATATTAAAAAAGCTGCTGAACAATAAAACACCTAGAGAGGATGAATTTCCAATAGAATTTTATAAAACATTTAAAGAGTTATTAATTCCTCCTCTCCTGGAAGTAATGAACCAGATAGAAGAAACACAAAACTTACCAAATTCATGTAAGACAGCAATAATTACAGTAATACCAAAGACGGGGAAGAATCAATTAACACGAACATCATATAGACAAATATCTCTACTTAACTCAGACTAAAATAGCGAAATTATTAGCAAACAGATTGGCTGACTGTGTACCTAAAATAGTAAAACAAGATCAAACTGGATTTATTAAGAAAAGACGAACAGCGGACAATGTCTGCAAACTTATTATCTAATCCACGCAGTTCAAGGAAATAAGTAGCTGTTGCTCTAGACACAGAAAAAGCCTTTGACAGAGTAGAGTGGAACTACATGTTTAAAGTATTACAGAAGTTCAATCTACCAGAAAAATATATAAATTGGATTAAAGCATTGTATAATCAACCATTGGCGAACGTAGCAGTAAATGGATATGTATCGAGTCACTTTAAATTAAGTAGGTCAACTAGATAGGGATGTCCACTATCCCCCTCATTGTTTGCCTTAGCAATAGAACCTTTGGCAGAACTGATAAGAATAGAAAATAAAATAAAAGGGATAAAAATAAAGAAAAAGAAGTATAAAATCAGCTTATTTGCAGATGACATCATAGTCTACCTAACAGAACCAGAGGTATCAGTAAAAGAATTACATAAGAAATTGAAGAAATATCGGGTACAAGATCAACGCAAATAAAAGTGAAGTGATGCCAATGAGTAATGCAGACTATACAGAATTTAAAAAAGAATCACCATTTAAATGGCAAGCACAAGCAATCTGATACCTAGGGATCAGGTTAGCTAATAACAAGCCACTTGTACAAATTAAATTATCAGCCACTAATAAAGAAATTGCAGGAAGACTAAGAACATTGGAAAGAATTACCACTAACGTTGATAGGGAGGGTAAACTGCATTAAAATGAACATGTTCCCAAGGATACAATACTTATTTCAAACATTACCAATTCCTTTAACAGAAAAATTCTTTAAGGAACTAAAGAGAATAATAAGGAAATTCTTGTGGAAAGGGAGGAATCCAAGGGTAGCGTTAGATAAATTAACAGAGAGGTATAATCAAGGTGATTTACAGTTACCAAGTTTTAGAAATTATTATAGAGCCGCACATTTGAAGTATTTATCAGATTTTTACCAGACAAGGGACAAACCAGACTGGACTAAGATGGAACTAGATAAAATAGGGGAAAAGGTACCGGAACATATACTTTATAAGTGGGATGAAAAGCTGGTGCAATATAAAAACTCACCAGTAGATGATCCACTTAGAAAGGAAAAAAAACAAATGATCAAATACCAAAATTATTATTGACGCAAAATCTGCTAATCCCTTTTACAATAGGCAACCTTTCCTTTAGTACAAATATGGAATAACTATGGTACAATGTTTGCATATCACCAATTGAAAGCTTATTTAAAGGATAAATTGGGAAACAGATTGAGATTACCAGAAGGAAGCAGCTTTGAATATGTGATTACAGACACAATGATAATTAAAAGATTTATAACCAACATGTACATTAAGCTGCAAGAGAAGGAAAATGAAATAAACTATAAACCTAAGCAGAAGTGGGAAAAGGATCTAAACATAAAGATAAAAAATGAAATATGGGAAAAGTTATGTTCTGGAACTATGAAGAATACAATAAAGACAAGGTTATGCATGATACAGTAGAATTGGTCACACAGGGTATATATTACTCCTCAAAAATTAAAAAGATGGGATCAACATTATCGGATAGATGTTTTCACTGTAAGAAGGAAATGGGAACAACATTACATGCAACATGGGCATGTACAAAAGTAAATAAGCTTTGGGAAGAATTCAATCAGATACTAAATAAAATTACAAACCAAAAAAAACAGATTTTTTTTTTAAGTAACATAAGAAGTAGAGAATTAGGCCTCAAATTGGATAAAGTGCAAAAAAAATTCATTATGATAGCCTTAGCGATAGCAAAAAAATGCATAATGTCAACTTGGAAAATGGAAGAGAGCATGAGTATACAGCACTGGTACATGGAAATGAATAAATGTATTCCATTGGAAAAAATAACATATAATTAAAAAAAATAAAGTCACAATGTTTGAACAAATTTGGGAACCATACGTGGAACATATCAGAGAGAGCTTGCCTACGACCTCCATCCCCTAAAATTAGAATGAAAATGATAAGAAGACAAAATGACTAGATTCAGTGTGTAATAAATAGATGACGTATTTTTCTCGTTTATTTTCCTTTGTGTGGGAAATATTGTTTCATGGTTTTATTGTATTGTATATGTTGAATATTTATGGGTTTTGGAGGGGGGTGGGTAGAGGGGAGGGAGGGAAAGGGGGGGAATAAAGGGGAGAAAAGACCACTGTGTAAATTTAATGAGATACTTTTGTACATATTTTGGTTGATATGGTTCACAGTGTGAAAAATTAAAAAATTATAAAAAGATCTTAATTCATTTTGAGATTTATTAGATTATGTAAAGATGTACAAAAAATACAACTAAGTGCAGCACGAGTATTCCTGCTTCTGAATTCCTCTGGGGCTCTTCTATTTTTGCTGTGCTCAATTGGTGGAAATTTATCTTCTTGAAGTATGCCAACAGCATCTTGAACCTTAATTTTTAATTCCTCTTTGATGGAGTCAATGCCTTTCCAAAGCAGATCATGGGTTGTTTTAATTATAATTATTATCCTTTTGTCTAAAATTGTCTACAGGTCATTTTTATAACTTTGAAAGTTAATCTAGTAGATTATTCTCAGAGAGTTCCTGTAGAGTGCATCAAAAGTATCAAAGTCTTGTTGATCCAAACCAAGGCTTTTATTAACTAGAAGACTGGAGCATATCACATGTAGGTCGACCAGTCTAGAATGACCTGGTCTGGCTAGGAGCAATCCTTTAAGACCTGCCAGTAGGTGTGGCTACACTCTCAGCCAATCACAGTCATCCTACACTACAATCTGTACATATACACATTGGTGATAGAATCTGTACTATCACAGTTCCTCTATTCTTTCCCGAGGCACTTCTCCTCGTCTGCCTGGTTTTCCATGAGCCTGTGCTTTCTTCAATGTCTAATTTTAATTCCAGCTCCACAGATGATTCTTACTCTAATGTTACACACTCCAGCATGCATTGGTGTTTTGATTTGTTTTCCATCATACCTCAATAATACTTTCGTTCAATTGCAAAGGTTATAAATTATAAATGATTGATAAAATTGATTTGCTTAATTAGGCCTTCATTATTGTTTATGCTTCATAGATTGAAGATAGAAACTGCTCTCTCTACAGATAAAAATTGTCTTTTTAATAAATAAGTAAATTAAATAAATAATGTCTTTGGTGCATAATATGTCTCTAGTAGGGCTAAAACTGAACTTCTGATAGACTGCTTCTTTGTGTCCTTGTCCTTGTTCCTGCACAAGAGACATTGATTCTCTCTATATAGGCTATATAGAGACCAAAGAGCTTGTTTCCATACTGTATAACCAAATATTGGCAGTTTTGGTCAGGTCATTGACTTTTTTCCCTGTATGGGAGCTAAATTTGTAGTTTCAAAACATATTCCTATGTCGTACTAATCTATGAACCAGTGCTAGATTGTATGATGTGCCATCATGAGTATATTCATCTTCCAGTTTCTTCACTTTTATGGTGAAAAGACAGGACAGTAACATTTGTCTAGGATAATTCAATACAGATTGATTGCTACTTAAAAAGTTCTGGTCATGTCTAGAATGGAATTTGTTAATTTAACTAGTGCTAAAAGTAGTCAAAATACTATATATACTAGTTTCCAGGCTTGCTCAATTGAAAAATGCCCTGAATGCATATTCTGCTTCTTTCCTATGCAAGCTTGCTCTGTGCAAATGTATTAAGAATGCAGAGGAGGGAGGTGATGCAGATTGTGGTATTTGAAATAGAATTAGGTTGAGTAAACATTTTGCAGTGAAGTCTGCTGATAATGAGAGAAGGGCTGAAGATGGCAGAATTATTCAAAGGTTGAGATCTCAAAAAGAATTTGGCTTCCATTGGTCAGAGGATTGAGTACAGAAGATGGGAGGCCATGTTCTAGTTGAATGTTGGTGAGGCTACATTTCAAGTATTGTATATAGTTTTGGACACTGCTACTGGAAAGTTGTCATGCTGAAGAGGATACAGAGATTTAGGAGAATGTTGCCAGTATTAGGAGCCTGAGCTACAAGACATTGCACAGGCTCGTGCTTTATTCCTTGGAGTGCAGAACGTTGAGGGGGTGATCTCAGAGGTATACAAAGTCATTGGAGGAATAGAGCAGGTGAATGGAGAGGCTTCTGCCCAGAGTAAGGGAATTTGTAATCAATGGACATAGGTGTAAGGTGAGGGATGGAGAGATTTTCCCCCCCCTACAGTGTTGAGTGTATGGAATGGGTTGCAGGATGAAGTAGGTACTACAGTGATTTTTTTTAAAATGGAGTGATACATAGGTAGGATAGGTTTAGAGGGATTAAGGCTCAATGCTGGCATGTGGGACATTTCAGTCAGTGTAGGCAAGTTGGACCAAAGGGCTTGTTTCCATACTGTATAACCAAATATTGGCAGTTTTGGTCAGGTCATTGACTTTTTTCCCTGTATGGGAGCTAAATTTGTAGTTTCAAAACATATTCCTATCATTTGATTGGCAGAACCCTTTTTCTGTCCCTCTCCCTCGTTATATTTTTTGTAATACAGTTAAGTAAAATGGGGTTTCCTCTGGCCCATTCTATTAACAAAAGTTCACAAGTTAGGAATTAAAGATTGTAATTAAATTCCAACCATTCATAACCCATTGAGAATCAATAACATTTTAATGTGCTTCGAAGGTGATAATAATGATGAAATTGAACCACTTTTTGCCTTGAAACTGCATGGATGGTGAAGTATGAAAATAGGGGCTGGCTGTTGTTGGCTCTTCAGAATCAGCTGAATGGGAAGTTATTAGTTGGCATCCAGTGATAAAACAAGGAAATAAAATATTGTAATTTTGTAAGGAGATGCACCAGGAATTTCTACAAGAGCTCTTGCACTATATTACAATTGAACCTTTGGTAGAACCCCGGGAATAAACAAATTTCTTCTTCTGGCTGGGGAAAGCAATGTAGTGAAGGTGTTTTATTTTGGAGAGTTAACTTCTACAAGCAATTTTGCACAAAAGAACTGATTATTCAAATTGAAACTTGATTATCAGTAAGACATACACAGTTTGCCCAGTTCTTAGTATGCAGGACCAATGATAGCCTTAATACTGTATTACACAAAAAATTGAAAATTATAAGAATACACACATGCTCAGATGTACTGAAACTTTAGCAGCTCCATGCTTAACTAAGCAACCTAAAATAACTAGGATTAACTCAAGAATAAATTGCATCATGCCCTGTTCGTGATTTAACAGATATTTACAATTCCACAGGAATCTTACATTTTTAGTACTTTACCAAAACATTATACCAAACTTTTCATTTGGGTACAGAAGATATAAAGACTGGAATGTTTAAAAATAAATGAATACATCTGGGCATTTAGACACAGTGATGGAGAAAAATATATTTTCATTCTTCATTGATTCTCCTCCATTGCTGGAATTTACCTTCACATTCATTGATTGTTTTTCTTCTTTAGGATTCTCTGCATTTGGCTTAGGTTTAGTTACTATTGGATTGCCGATGTTGTCCAGCTCCTGTGAAGGTTGAGAAAAATTACCAACTGTATTGTTTGACTTGTTGGATTTCATTTTCAAATTTACTGTACAACTAAAAATAAGCATTACTAATGCTTTTATAATTAAGGGTTGTATTGGAAAGGGTTGTGGCTATCACAGCACTTTCCCCTACCTAGTCAGAGGACACACCAGCTGCTTGGTTCCGCCCCATCCATTAATGTGCCCCTTGACATTGCACCCATGCAAATTACCTGAACTGGACTCCCCAGCCTGCCTGTACTTGGCTTTGGGCTATTGTAATTGGATTAACCTTCCTGGCACCGAGCCATTGGTCCCTGTTAATGAGCAAGGCTGGAACCCCTAGCACAATAAAGGTGCCATGTGTTCTTTCTTTTCCCTCTTTGCCAGCTTGGGACCACCAATGCTTTTCTCTCGGCCTAGAAACATGGAAAGGTGCTGGAGAAACTGTTGGTAAGATGTGCACTGTTAAAAGGGTTGGGAGCATTTAATTAGTGTCCCTTGTTGCATAGAGCCGTGCCTGCACTGAATCAAGGGGTGGTGGGGAATCGTAGTGATTTTTCCTTGATCATTGTATGTAGCAGTTGAGTGTGTGTGTGTGTGTGTGTGTGTGTGTGTATTTTGTTACCACGCTAATTTTCCCACATTCATTATTAATTGTTCACTATTACTTTTCCCATGGCTGCTGTAAAGTGTGTGTGTTGCATCTGTTACTATTTTCCACACTTGCCTTCTGTAAACAAAATCTTTCCCTACCAAAATTGTGTATCCAGAATCTCTGCCTTTGAGACCTACCAAACCTGTTTTCTCACTCACAAGGATTGGAAGTGAACAATTATAATACTGAAGGAATAGAATATTAAGAAGTTCTAATTTTTGGTAGAGATACAAGAGCAAGTTCAGCTAGCTCAGGTAGATTATGTCATACAAATTCAGGATTGTTTTAGTAGAGTGTAATGACGAGCAACATCAACCACTTAAAATAATTTGGTTTATGTAATATCCTGAATCTAAAAGGTTGATTCGGTCTTTTTGAAAGTAATCAATTATGTGGATTCAATGTGATGTTCCAGTTGAATTTTAAACTGAATGACAATGTAAAGTAAAATGTCCTGCAAGATGCTGATGAGTAACCACTTGAAAAGTAAAATTTGGATTGATTATTATTCACAATTTGTGTCTCATCTGAGAAATTTAAACTATATAGACATAGTTCAGATTAATAATTAATGATCACTGCCTCAAAATATGAATATGTTAGCAAGTATTAGAGGAAAACAAAATACTTCATTTGATTTAGAGTCTAAAACAAGGAGTCCTGAAAATATCGAGGGCAGTCCCTCTCAGTAGATAAAGATGCACTTGCCCTATAAATCTGCCACTAACCTGCCTGCATTTAAAGCTTTTTTTAAAAACTGTCTGAATTTTGTAATTTTCCAGTTTCTTGGTCATAAAGATGCTTATAACTATATCAATTTATTACAAAAGAAATATAACCTTTTGTTTATCTTTAATTTCAGCCATGTGTACTATAGGATCCTGATCAAAACTTAGTTTGGCTTGTGCGTCCATTGCAGTACTCTTCCATTCCATTGTTTCATTCACTGACTTTTCTACTTTATCTATTTCAGTGTCCTCCAGGTGGTTATAATTTTCAACCTGTAAAATATAGGAACATTAACTCTCCTGCCTACATCGTGTGGTAGAGTAAGTTTCAGTTGTGAGGTTTGACTCACTTTATTCCTGGATTCCACTGCCAGTTTTGATTAAGCTCATCAAAAGCTTTTGGTCATTTTTCAGCTTCCAGATATCTTTCTTGAATTGGTGTACCTAATTTCTATATGCAAAAAAATGAAGTGACTCAGTTGAATCGTGTGCAAAAGAACTATAAAACTCTTTATAAAACTTTTTTTTGTTTCTACATTTTATATTATATAAATTTCCTCCTCGATAATCTGATATACCAATTATCATATGGCAAGGTTATTATCCAGTTGTCTCGACATCCCCTCCCAGTCCAGCAGCACATATTCAAGTGCCTAACTAAAAGTCTTTTAAATGCTACTACAGTAGCAGTTTCCATCACTACTCCTGGCAGCCCATTGCAGGCATCCACCACTCTGTTATATCTCCTTTAAACTCCTTCCCCCATCCCATATCTTAAATGCATGTCTTCGAGTATGTGACCCTTTGTGAACTGGCACAAGAAGCTTCTTGGGTGGACATATCACTGTACATATTCACACTGGCTTTGCTGAGTTTAAAGTGATCAGAAATGGCATTTTCACTTTCTGCTGAAGACACTAAAATGTGCTGCAGAACATTATCCCTTTGCTTATAGGAATGTGATGTCTTGTGCAAGCAGTCATTATTAATTTGCAATGGTTGGTGTTGGGGGTTAGGAAAACCCAAAGGTGCCTACTAGGATCCTTGCTGGAGTATATTAAGATTAAGCAAAAAGAAGTATTGGACCTTCTTAAAAATATATGATTGAGAAGTCCCTGCGATAAGGCGAGATATACCCCAGGATAGTTAAGGAAGTGAGAGAAGAGATAACTGGGGCATTACCAATTATCATTATGTGCTCTTGGAGTACTGGAGGATTGGAGAATGGCAAATGTGGTTCCCTTGTTTAAAAAAATGTAACAGGGAGAATCCTGGTAATTTTAGACCAGTGAGTCTTAAATCAGTGGTGGGCAAACAAATGGAGAGGATTTCCAAGCATTTAGAGAAGTGTTGTCTTCTGAGAAATAATCAGCATAGCTTTGTGAAGTAAAAACACAATATGCTGGAGGTCAAACATCATAATTTATGTAACAAAAACAAAGATACAATAACAACATTTTGGACTTGAGCCCTTCATCAAGGTTGGAGCAAAATGTTGGCAGGTGCCTGAATAAAGTCTTTGTGAGGGGTAGGTCATATTCATGAGCCTAATTGAGCTTTTAGAGGAGGTAACAAAAGAAATTGATAAAGGTAGGGCTGTAGATGTCCGAAATATGGAGTTAAGCAGATGACGTAGAGCTTGTTTTACATAGGTTTGTTTTTTTTAATTTTTTTAAAATTTTTCACACTATGAAAAATACTGACCAAAAAATACTGACCAAAATACACACAAACATTTCCCTCTTGAATATACACAGTGTCATTTTCTCCCCTTTCCCCCCTCTCTTCCCTCCCTCCTTCACCCCCCTCCCCACCCACTCAACGTTCAACATATATGATACATTAAACCCATTAAACAATGTCATCACACAATGAAAATAAACAAGAAATTTGTGTCATCTAGTTTTACATACTGGGTCAGTTCATTTCATCATCTTCTCCTCTGTCATTTTAGGTGGTGGAGGTCCACGATAGGACTTCTCTGTTGTGTTCCATGTATGGTTCCCAAATTTGTTCGAAATCTGTGATGTTATTTCTTAAATTATATGTATGTAGATAACCTTTCCTTTAGAGAATGGGAGAGAAAAGGGATCAAAAGAATAGAAAATTGTTTTTCGGGAAATAAATTATTATCTTTTGAACAAATGAAGTACAAATATGGTATAACTCACGGTACTATGTTTGCATACCACCAACTGAAAACCTACTTGAAAGACAAATTGGGAAGCAGGCTGAGGTTACCAGAAGGAAGCAATTTTGAATATGTGATTATAGACACAATGATAATTAAAAGATTTATAACAAACATGTACATCAAACTTCAAGAGAAAGAGAATGAGGAAACAAGCTGTAAACCCAAACAAAAATGGGAACAAGATCTAAACATAAAGATAAAGAATGAAACATGGGAAAAGCTATGCTCTGGAACTATGAGAAATACAATAAACACGAGGTTACGCATGATACAATATAATTGGTTACACAGGATATACACCATGCCCCGAAAGTTAAATAAATGGGACCTAACAATATCAGACAGATGTTTTCGCTGTAAGAAGGAAACGGGATCAACAGTACATGCAATTTAGGCATGTGAGAAAGTGGAAAAGTTTTGGGAAGATTTAAATCAGGTATTAAATAAAATCACAAAAAGCAACATACCAAAAATTTCAGAGATTTTCTAAGTAAAGAATTTGGACTCGATTTGGATGGAGCACAAAAAAGATTTATTATGATAGCATTAACTGTAGCAAAAAAATATTATGTCAACCTGGAAATTAGAAGATAGCCTGAGAATACAGCAATGGTACATAGAAATGAATAAATGTATTCCATTGGAAAAAATAACATATAACATAGGTTTGTTTTTAATACATTTTATAACGTTTCCACATGGTAGACACTTCAGAAAGTCATGTGTCATTAAATCTATGGAACTAGAGCTGTGTGGATTTGGATATGGCTTGCCTGCAGAAAGGAGAAGGTAATAGTGGATGGAGCTTGCTCTGACTGGTGGTCGGTGACTAGTGGTGCTCTGCAGGGAACTGTTCTGGGACCTTTCTCTTTGTGATTTTTATAAATGACCTGGACAAAGAAGTAGAAGGATGGGTCAGTAAGTTTGCAAATGACACAATGGTTGGAGGTGTTGTGGAGTGTAGAAGTTGTAGGTTACAAAAAGATCTAGACAGGATGTAGAGTTAGGCAGAAAAGTGGCAGTTAGAGTTCAGTCTGGTTAAGTGTGAAGTATGCATTTTAGAAGGTCAAACTTGAAGGTGGAGAATATGGTTAATGGCAGGATTCTTAACAATGTGGAAGAACAGACCAAAAATCCAAGGTTGACATGCACATTAATAGGGTAGTTAAAAAGGTATGCTGGCCTTCATTGGTCAGGGGATTCAGATGTTCAGTTCAAGAGCTAAAAGGTCATGTGGCAGCTCTGTAAAACTCTGGTTAGAGTACACTTTGAATATTGTGTTCATTTCTGGGCACCTCATATAAACAGAATATGGAAGCTATGGAGAGGGTGCAGAGGGGATTTACAAGGATGTTGACTGGATTGGAAAATATGTCTTATGAGGCAAGGTTAGCAGAGCTAGGGCTTTTCTCTTTGAAGCAAAGAAGGATGAACCATGACAAAATAAAGGTTTACAACATTATGATAGGCATAGATTAGTATGGATCGCCAATGTCTTTTTCCAACAGTGAGAATTGCAAACACCAGAAAACATCAATACAAGGTGAGGGGTAGAAAGTTTAGGGAAGATGTCAGTGGTAAGTTTTCTTATACAGAAAGTAGGTGTCTGGAATGTGTTGCCAGGGGTACTGATGGAGGCTGGTACAGTAGGGATTTTTAAAAGACTTAGACAAACACACAGATGAAAGAAAAGTAGTGGGTTATTAGATAGGGAAGGCTTATTTTTTGAGTAGGTTTATATAGCTGGCACAATGTCATAAGGTGAAGGGTCTATACTGTGCTGTAATGTTCTACATTAAACTGCAAATGCTAGAATCTTGAGCAAACAATGAGAAGCTGGAAGGAATCCGCAGGTCAGGTAGCATCCATCAAGAACAATATGCAGTCCTGTCCCGAAACATTAACTATTTGTCTCCATCAAAGGCTAAAAATGTTCCAAAGTTTCTTTTATTGTCTGTAATAATACATTAAAAATGTAACATACATGATATACTTCAGCTTTTGACTGCCGTAAGGCATAACATTGACAAGAGCATTGCCTGACGCCCCTTACAAGCAGAAAGAGAAGCAAAAGAGAGTCACTTCAGAGACTTAGGGTCCATCAATTTGTCTCCAGTGTTCCAGGAGTCGCATAGACTCCAGTTCAAAACAGGCATCCCAAGCTCAGATCCAAACCTCTGATATAATCAGGAATCTTTCAATGCTGAGACCCTTCTGGAGCCCTTGAATCCCATTTCTGATACCTGATTCCCATGAGTCTAGCAACCCACAGCCTGTGCAAGTCCTTTGACGGCAAGTTGCTAACTGCCTGCAGCATGTACAATTAAAACCTGGCAAAAGGGGCAAACCTTGCCTCGTTAGAAAAGTGAAATTTAAAAATGAGTACCAACTTCATTGTACTGAATTTGCCTCTATGATGGTGAAGTTGGTGAACTCAAATACATAAACCTATGTAGCCTACTGCAGGGGGTGACCTCTGCACCTGCAGGAAGATCACTGGAGGACAGATCACCTGAATAGGCCGAACTCCACCCAGCTGGCTGTCAATTAACCACCCGGGATATAATCCAGAGCAGGCACTCCAGAGCTGGTCACTCATCAGGAGTCCCTAGTACAGCTGCAGCAGAGACTTTTGACTGAATAAAGCCTGGTTGTACAGGCTTTCTTGAGTTTTGTGTCTGCTCACTGCTGCAGCAGTGCATCACAACCTCATTTGAAGAATCCTAAACCTTGCCGCACACTCAAAATCCCCCAGTCCAGTGGAATGAAATGAGGAAATGCCGAAAGGTTGTGATTATTTTTCTCTCTTGAAGGACCGAATGTTTACTTTTTCACGATGCTGCGTGACCTGTTCGAGTTTCTTCAACTACAGTATCGTGTGAGATTCCGGGACTTTGCCTTAAAATAATACAAACCTCTGTAAAACAAACTCAAAATATATTTTCGGAGCATTTTTTCAGGTCGCCTCAGGCAAGGGACCAGTGGAAATGACTTCTAAAATAAAATCTTTTCCAAGTATTTTTATGCATCATTGCCATTAAATAGAATATGTAGGCCCGATTGCCTGGACACTGGAGGGTGCTGCTGTACTTCGGTTTGTCGTGACCTGCTTGTGGGGGGCGGGGCCGGGGGTCTCCAAATGGTGGGGACATTAAATGGAATGTGTAGGCCCGATTGCCTGGACACTGGAGGGCGCTGCTGTACTTCAGTTTGTCGTGACCCGCTTGTGGGGGGCGGGGCCGGGGGTCTCCAAATGGTGGAGACATTAAATGGAATGTGTAGGCCCGATTGCCTGGACACTGGAGGGCGCTGCTGTACTTCGGTTTGTCGTGACCCGCATGTGGGGGGCGGGGCCGGGGGTCTCCAAATGGTGGAGACATTAAATGGAATGTGTAGGCCCGATTGCCTGGACACTGGAAGGCGCTGCTGTACTTCGGTTTGTCGTGACCCGCTTGTGGGGGGCGGGGCCGGGGGTCTCCAAATGGTGGAGACATTAAATAGAATGTGTAGGCCCGATTGCCTGGACACTGGAGGGCGCTGCTGTACTTCAGTTTGTCGTGACCCGCATGTGGGGGGCGGGGCCGGGGGTCTCTAAATGGTGGAGACATTAAATGGAATGTGTAGGCCCGATTGCCTGGACACTGGAGGGCGCTGCTGTACTTCGGTTTGTCGTGACCTGCATGTGGGGGGCGGGGCCGGGGGTCTCCAAATGGTGGAGACATTAAATGGAATGTGTAGGCCCGATTGTCTGTACACTGGAGGGCGCTGCTGTACTTCAGTTTGTCGTGACCCGCATGTGGGGGGCGGGGCCGGGGGTCTCCAAATGGTGGAGACATTAAATGGAATGTGTAGGCCCGATTGCCTGGACACTGGAGGGCGCTGCTGTACTTCAGTTTGTCGTGACCCGCATGTGGGGGGCGGGGCCGGGGGTCTCCAAATGGTGGAGACATTAAATAGAATGTGTAGGCCCGATTGCCTGGACACTGGAGGGCGCTGCTGAACTTCGGTTTGTCGTGACCTGCTTGTGGGGGGCGGGGCCGGGGGTCTCCAAATGGTGGAGACATTAAATAGAATGTGTAGGCCCGATTGCCTGGACACTGGAGGGCGCTGCTGTACTTCAGTTTGTCGTGACCCGCATGTGGGGGGCGGGGCCGGGGGTCTCCAAATGGTGGAGACATTAAATGGAATGTGTAGGCCCGATTGCCTGGACACTGGAGGGCGCTGCTGTACTTCGGTTTGTCGTGACCCGCATGTGGGGAGCGGGGCCGGGGGTCTCCAAATGGTGGAGACATTAAATGGAATGTGTAGGCCCGATTGCCTGGACACTGGAGGGCGCTGCTGTACTTCGGTTTGTCGTGACCCGCTTGTGGGGGGCGGGGCCGGGGGTCTCCAAATGGTGGAGACATTAAATGGAATGTGTAGGCCCGATTGCCTGGACACTGGAGGGCGCTGCTGTACTTCAGTTTGTCGTGACCCGCATGTGGGGGGCGGGGCCGGGGGTCTCTAAATGGTGGAGACATTAAATGGAATGTGTAGGCCCGATTGCCTGGACACTGGAGGGCGCTGCTGTACTTCGGTTTGTCATGACCCGCATGTGGGGGGCGGGGCCGGG
This sequence comes from Narcine bancroftii, assembly GCF_036971445.1. NCBI lineage: Eukaryota > Metazoa > Chordata > Chondrichthyes > Torpediniformes > Narcinidae > Narcine > Narcine bancroftii. The sequence goes on from NC_091475.1 coordinate 180,689,670, forward strand.
GGTCTCCAAATGGTGGAGACATTAAATAGAATGTGTAGGCCCGATTGCCTGGACACTGGAGGGCGCTGCTGTACTTCAGTTTGTCGTGACCCGCATGTGGGGGGCGGGGCCGGGGGTCTCCAAATGGTGGAGACATTAAATGGAATGTGTAGGCCCGATTGCCTGGACACTGGAGGGCGCTGCTGTACTTCAGTTTGTCGTGACCCGCATGTGGGGGGCGGGGCCGGGGGTCTCTAAATGGTGGAGACATTAAATGGAATGTGTAGGCCCGATTGCCTGGACACTGGAGGGCGCTGCTGTACTTCGGTTTGTCGTGACCCGCATGTGGGGGGCGGGGCCGGGGGTCTCCAAATGGTGGAGACATTAAATAGAATGTGTAGGCCCGATTGCCTGTACACTGGAGGGCGCTGCTGTACTTCAGTTTGTCGTGACCCGCATGTGGGGGGCGGGGCCGGGGGTCTCCAAATGGTGGAGACATTAAATGGAATGTGTAGGCCCGATTGCCTGGACACTGGAGGGCGCTGCTGTACTTCAGTTTGTCGTGACCCGCATGTGGGGGGCGGGGCCGGGGGTCTCCAAATGGTGGAGACATTAAATAGAATGTGTAGGCCCGATTGCCTGGACACTGGAGGGCGCTGCTGTACCTTGGTTTGTCGTGACCCGCTTGTGGGGGGCGGGGCCGGGGGGGGGTCTCCAAATGGTGGAGACATTAAATGGAATGTGTAGGCCCGATTGCCTGGACACTGGAGGGCGCTGCTGTGCTTCGGTTTGTCGTGACCCGCATGTGGGGGGCGGGGCCGGGGGTCTCCAAATGGTGGAGACATTAAATAGAATGTGTAGGCCCGATTGCCTGTACACTGGAGGGCGCTGCTGTACTTCAGTTTGTCGTGACCCGCATGTGGGGGGCGGGGCCGGGGGTCTCCAAATGGTGGAGACATTAAATGGAATGTGTAGGCCCGATTGCCTGGACACTGGAGGGCGCTGCTGTACTTCAGTTTGTCGTGACCCGCATGTGGGGGGCGGGGCCGGGGGTCTCCAAATGGTGGAGACATTAAATAGAATGTGTAGGCCCGATTGCCTGGACACTGGAGGGCGCTGCTGTACCTTGGTTTGTCGTGACCCGCTTGTGGGGGGCGGGGCCGGGGGGGGGGTCTCCAAATGGTGGAGACATTAAATGGAATGTGTAGGCCCGATTGCCTGGACACTGGAGGGCGCTGCTGTACTTCGGTTTGTCGTGACCCGCATGTGGGGGGCGGGGCCGGGGGTCTCCAAATGGTGGAGACATTAAATAGAATGTGTAGGCCCGATTGCCTGGACACTGGAGGGCGCTGCTGTACTTCGGTTTGTCGTGACCCGCATGTGGGGGGAAGGGCCGGGGGTCTCCAAATGGTGGAGACATTAAATGGAATGTGTAGGCCCAATTGCCTGGACACTGGAGGGCGCTGCTGTACTTGGGTTTGTCGTGACCCGCATGTGGGGGGCGGGGCCGGGGGTCTCCAAATGGTGGAGACATTAAATGGAATGTGTAGGCCCGATTGCCTGGACACTGGAGGGCGCTGCTGTACTTCGGTTTGTCGTGACCCGCTTGTGGGGGGCGGGGCCGGGGGTCTCCAAATGGTGGAGACATTAAATAGAATGTGTAGGCCCGATTGCCTGGACACTGGAGGGCGCTGCTGTACTTCAGTTTGTCGTGACCCGCATGTGGGGGGCGGGGCCGGGGGTCTCCAAATGGTGGAGACATTAAATAGAATGTGTAGGCCCGATTGCCTGGACACTGGAGGGCGCTGCTGTACCTTGGTTTGTCGTGACCCGCTTGTGGGGTGTGGGGCCGGGGGGGGGGGTCTCCAAATGGTGGAGACATTAAATGTAATGTGTAGGCCCGATTGCCTGGACACTGGAGGGCGCTGCTGTACTTCGGTTTGTCGTGACCCGCATGTGGGGGGCGGGGCCGGGGGTCTCCAAATGGTGGAGACATTAAATGGAATGTGTAGGCCCGATTGCCTGGACACTGGAGGGCGCTGCTGTACTTCGGTTTGTCGTGACCCGCATGTGGGGGGCGGGGCCGGGGGTCTCCAAATGGTGGAGACATTAAATGGAATGTGTAGGCCCGATTGCCTGGACACTGGAGGGCGCTGCTGTACTTCGGTTTGTCGTGACCCGCTTGTGGGGGGCGGGGCCGGGGGTCTCCAAATGGTGGAGACATTAAATAGAATGTGTAGGCCCGATTGCCTGGACACTGGAGGGCGCTGCTGTACTTCAGTTTGTCGTGACCCGCATGTGGGGGGGGGGGCCGGGGGTCTCTAAATGGTGGAGACATTAAATGGAATGTGTAGGCCCGATTGCCTGGACACTGGAGGGCGCTGCTGTACTTCGGTTTGTCGTGACCCGCATGTGGGGGGCGGGGCCGGGGGTCTCCAAATGGTGGAGACATTAAATGGAATGTGTAGGCCCGATTGTCTGTACACTGGAGGGCGCTGCTGTACTTCAGTTTGTCGTGACCCGCATGTGGGGGGCGGGGCCGGGGGTCTCCAAATGGTGGAGACATTAAATGGAATGTGTAGGCCCGATTGCCTGGACACTGGAGGGCGCTGCTGTACTTCAGTTTGTCGTGACCCGCATGTGGGGGGCGGGGCCGGGGGTCTCCAAATGGTGGAGACATTAAATAGAATGTGTAGGCCCGATTGCCTGGACACTGGAGGGCGCTGCTGAACTTCGGTTTGTCGTGACCCGCTTGTGGGGGGCGGGGCCGGGGGTCTCCAAATGGTGGAGACATTAAATAGAATGTGTAGGCCCGATTGCCTGGACACTGGAGGGCGCTGCTGTACTTCGGTTTGTCGTGACCCGCATGTGGGGGGCGGGGCCGGGGGTCTCCAAATGGTGGAGACATTAAATGGAATGTGTAGGCCCGATTGCCTGGACACTGGAGGGCGCTGCTGTACTTCGGTTTGTCGTGACCCGCATGTGGGGGGCGGGGCCGGGGGTCTCCAAATGGTGGAGACATTAAATGGAATGTGTAGGCCCGATTGCCTGGACACTGGAGGGCGCTGCTGTACTTCAGTTTGTCGTGACCCGCATGTGGGGGGCGGGGCCGGGGGTCTCCAAATGGTGGAGACATTAAATAGAATGTGTAGGCCCGATTGCCTGGACACTGGAGGGCGCTGCTGTACCTTGGTTTGTCGTGACCCGCTTGTGGGGGGCGGGGCCGGGGGGGGGGTCTCCAAATGGTGGAGACATTAAATGGAATGTGTAGGCCCGATTGCCTGGACACTGGAGGGCGCTGCTGTACTTCGGTTTGTCGTGACCCGCATGTGGGGGGCGGGGCCGGGGGTCTCCAAATGGTGGAGACATTAAATAGAATGTGTAGGCCCGATTGCCTGGACACTGGAGGGCGCTGCTGTACTTCGGTTTGTCGTGACCCGCATGTGGGGGGAAGGGCCGGGGGTCTCTAAATGGTGGAGACATTAAATGGAATGTGTAGGCCCGATTGCCTGGACACTGGAGGGCGCTGCTGTACTTCGGTTTGTTGTGACCCGCATGTGGGGGGCGGGGCCGGGGGTCTCCAAATGGTGGAGACATTAAATGGAATGTGTAGGCCCGATTGTCTGTACACTGGAGGGCGCTGCTGTACTTCAGTTTGTCGTGAACCGCATGTGGGGGGCGGGGCCGGGGGTCTCCAAATGGTGGAGACATTAAATGGAATGTGTAGGCCCGATTGCCTGGACACTGGAGGGCGCTGCTGTACTTCAGTTTGTCGTGACCCGCATGTGGGGGGCGGGGCCGGGGGTCTCCAAATGGTGGAGACATTAAATAGAATGTGTAGGCCCGATTGCCTGGACACTGGAGGGCGCTGCTGAACTTCGGTTTGTCGTGACCCGCTTGTGGGGGGCGGGGCCGGGGGTCTCCAAATGGTGGAGACATTAAATAGAATGTGTAGGCCCGATTGCCTGGACACTGGAGGGCGCTGCTGTACTTCGGTTTGTCGTGACCCGCATGTGGGGGGCGGGGCCGGGGGTCTCCAAATGGTGGAGACATTAAATGGAATGTGTAGGCCCGATTGCCTGGACACTGGAGGGCGCTGCTGTACTTCGGTTTGTCGTGACCCGCATGTGGGGGGCGGGGCCGGGGGTCTCCAAATGGTGGAGACATTGAATGGAATGTGTAGGCCCGATTGCCTGGACACTGGAGGGCGCTGCTGTACTTCGGTTTGTCGTGACCCGCTTGTGGGGGGCGGGGCCGGGGGTCTCCAAATGGTGGAGACATTAAATAGAATGTGTAGGCCCGATTGCCTGGACACTGGAGGGCGCTGCTGTACTTCAGTTTGTCGTGACCCGCATGTGGGGGGCGGGGCCGGGGGTCTCTAAATGGTGGAGACATTAAATGGAATGTGTAGGCCCGATTGCCTGGACACTGGAGGGCGCTGCTGTACTTCGGTTTGTCGTGACCCGCATGTGGGGGGCGGGGCCGGGGGTCTCCAAATGGTGGAGACATTAAATAGAATGTGTAGGCCCGATTGCCTGTACACTGGAGGGCGCTGCTGTACTTCAGTTTGTCGTGACCCGCATGTGGGGGGTGGGGCCGGGGGTCTCCAAATGGTGGAGACATTAAATGGAATGTGTAGGCCCGATTGCCTGGACACTGGAGGGCGCTGCTGTACTTCAGTTTGTCGTGACCCGCATGTGGGGGGCGGGGCCGGGGGTCTCTAAATGGTGGAGACATTAAATGGAATGTGTAGGCCCGATTGCCTGGACACTGGAGGGCGCTGCTGTACTTCGGTTTGTCGTGACCCGCATGTGTGGGGCGGGGCCGGGGGTCTCCAAATGGTGGAGACATTAAATAGAATGTGTAGGCCCGATTGCCTGTACACTGGAGGGCGCTGCTGTACTTCAGTTTGTCGTGACCCGCATGTGGGGGGCGGGGCCGGGGGTCTCCAAATGGTGGAGACATTAAATGGAATGTGTAGGCCCGATTGCCTGGACACTGGAGGGCGCTGCTGTACTTCAGTTTGTCGTGACCCGCATGTGGGGGGCGGGGCCGGGGGTCTCTAAATGGTGGAGACATTAAATGGAATGTGTAGGCCCGATTGCCTGGACACTGGAGGGCGCTGCTGTACTTCGGTTTGTCGTGACCCGCATGTGGGGGGCGGGGCCGGGGGTCTCCAAATGGTGGAGACATTAAATAGAATGTGTAGGCCCGATTGCCTGTACACTGGAGGGCGCTGCTGTACTTCAGTTTGTCGTGACCCGCATGTGGGGGGCGGGGCCGGGGGTCTCCAAATGGTGGAGACATTAAATAGAATGTGTAGGCCCGATTGCCTGTACACTGGAGGGCGCTGCTGTACTTCAGTTTGTCGTGACCTGCATGTGGGGGGTGGGGCCGGGGGTCTCCAAATGGTGGAGACATTAAATGGAATGTGTAGGCCCGATTGCCTGGACACTGGAGGGCGCTGCTGTACTTCAGTTTGTCGTGACCCGCATGTGGGGGGCGGGGCCAGGGGGGGGGTCTCCAAATGGTGGAGACATTAAATAGAATGTGTAGGCCCGATTGCCTGGACACTGGAGGGCGCTGCTGTACCTTGGTTTGTCGTGACCCGCTTGTGGGGGGCGGGGCCGGGGGGGGGGTCTCCAAATGGTGGAGACATTAAATAGAATGTGTAGGCCCGATTGCCTGGACACTGGAGGGCGCTGCTGTACCTTGGTTTGTCGTGACCCGCTTGTGGGGGGCGGGGCCGGGGGTCTCCAAATGGTGGAGACATTAAATAGAATGTGTAGGCCCGATTGCCTGGACACTGGAGGGCGCTGCTGTACCTTGGTTTGTCGTGACCCGCTTGTGGGGGGCGGGGCCGGGGGGGGGGTCTCCAAATGGTGGAGACATTCCATGCTAATTGTTTTCACGCCGCTTGTTGCTGGAGATGCTGTTGAGATGCAGCAAGTTGTCGCCTCTCGTGCGTGTTCGGCTGTTGTTGGCTGTTTTCCGTAAGTGTCGCCTCGACTGCAAGAAGCAGCGAATGAGCTCGTTCACGATGAAGCCGAAATCCCCTCCTGCAGTTTTAAGGAGTCCGACTTCAGCCGATTCATTGGGCCCAGGGAAGGCCCGAGTTCAGCAGCAGAGCTTGTTTTCGACTTGGCCTTTCCCCTCTCCCCCTCCCTCTCTCTGGGCTCGGGCCTGAGCCAAGGCAGTGGAGAATGGGGATCGCTGAATGTTTCCGAGCCCCCCTTTAGCGGGTTGGGGTCACGTGGATGAACTTCCAGGATCAGGAATATTCTTCAACTGGGGGTTCTGCCCCAACTTTTCACTGGTCTTCAATTGCTTGCTATTCTGCTTATTGTTTTATAACATGAATACACTTTTAAAATGGAAAAAAATACGGGGCACTTTATAAATGCCAAATTTTCACGTTTTTAACAGTCAGTGCCTTTTAAAGTCGTAAGCATTTAACTTCCGATCTACGTGAAATATGCTATCAAAAGGAGTATAATTGTATTAGTCAAATTTACTTTCTGACAGAAATGTGGGGGGTGGGTGGGAAAGTAAGGAAGACCTTCTTTCTTTGGCTTGGCTTCGCGGACGAAGATTTATGGAGGGGTAATGTCCACGTCAGCTGCAGGCTCCTTTGTGGCTGACAAGTCCGATGAGGGACAGGCAGACACGGTTGCAGCGGTTGCAGGGGAAAATTGGTTGGTTGGGGTTGGGTGTTGGGTTTTTCCTCCTTTGTCTTTTGTCAGTGAGGTGGGCTCTGCAGTCTTCTTCAAAGGAGGTTGCTGCCCGCCGAACTGTGAGGCGCCAAGATGCACGGTTGGAGGTGATATCAGCCCACTGGCGGTGGTCAATGGGGCAGGCACCAAGAGATTTCTTTAGGCAGTCCTTGTACCTCTTCTTTGGTGCACCTCTGTCTCAGTGGCCAGTGGAGAGCTCGCCATAGAACACGATCTTGGGAAGGCGATGGTCCTCCATTCTGGAGACGTGACCTACCCAGCGCAGTTGGATCTTCAGCATTCATTGGAGCGACTTCATCACAACATGGAACTACTCGAGATGGCAGAGGCCGACAGCAAGGAAGTCCTGCAACCCATCAAAAACACTCTTTGAGAGTTTTTTAATGATGTCATACAATCCAGCGGATGCTTTGTCACCAGATATTTCACTGCCCCTCTTCTACTCCGGTTGATCATGCACAAATCTGAAACAAAAATCTACAGCTCGTCTGAAACCCTTGTGCTGAGTTTGCTTGCAGGAATAGCCAAGACTACTGAGCTGTGTGCAGTCAACTCGAAGTTTGAGAGCTGCAAGACTCAGCAACTTTATTGCCTAGGGTGTTAATGGTACATTTGAGTGGAAACTTTTTGGATGAGGCACAAGAATTTCCCATATTAAATGTGTTTTCCCCCCCCCCCACATTCTGGGGATTAACTTGTGTTTCTTGCATCTAAATAGCATAATTCTACCAAATGTTGCACTAATAGTATTTGAATCTTTTGATCAGTCAGGTTGCATCGTCAACAGAGGAACACCACCAAGTGTATTCAGCAGAATTGCTAAATAAAGTCTGATTGAATAAGATCAAGGGTGTCAAACTCAAATTCACAGAGGGCTAAAATTAAAAACTTGGACTAAGTCGTGAGCCAAACTAAATATTTATTGAAAATTTTCAACAACGTCTGCATGTTTTCTCTTCTTTCAACATATGTAATGTTAAACTTTTTCTTATTAAAATAAATTTTTAATAATAGTTTTGGTTAAACTCTTTCCAGAAGAAGCATTAACAAATGAGAAATAAAATATTCAATAATATTTCTCTATAGCCTTTAAGCTCCTTTTAAATGTATTTTTTTTCACAAGCCAACAAGTAAAAAAAATTACAACTTTCTTCGATGACAAACAGGTTTGTCTTTTAAAATGATGAACATATAGTCTGCCTCCCACCTGTCTTGAAAGGTCCTGTTTTCTGTCTTTCGTTTGGCCATTTTTCGTAAGGGGTTTATTACATGTGAGTTAGGCGACAGGTCGCAGGTGCTAATGAAAGTAAAGAGAGGAGGTGGGGGCGATTAGCGGGCTGACACCAATGCATTTGCAAAGCACTCTGGGATTTGTAGTATTAGCTGTGCATGCGCTATACTGGCGCGGCGGCCAGCTCTAATACATATTTGATATGATCTTTCGGGCCAAATATAATATCACGGGCCAAATTTGGCCCGCAGGCCTGAGTTTGACATGTGTGGAATAGATGCAAGCCCAGTCTGCCAATTTCATTACCACCCAGGTAGTTGACTCCAATTTTTTTTTTCAAACAGTTTGCTTCCTGAAAAAAAGGATTATGAAAGACTAAACAAAGATTATTCCAGATTTCCTTTATCACATAGGAAGTTGGAGAAATATTAATTTTAAAATTGAATGTAGCCTGTTTTATCGTGTAATGATGCTGACGAGGGCAGTCAATGTTTCGGCGCTGAGTTTCTCCAGCACTTTTGCATCAGACTGCAACATCTGCAGATTTATTTTTAACTTCATTGTAATTGGACTGCCTCAATGAAGTACTGGACAGAGTTCCAAGAGACTGTACCAAAATGCATGTTTTGTGGGCCAATCCATAGTGAGTAATGCATGCTGAATGCAATAATCTTTGCAACAGATACAAATCTGCGGAGACTAGGGAGCACTGAGCTAGAGATCACAGTGCCTCAGTGCCTGCATCTTCTGAGATTAGAAAACATTGTCTTAGATCTATGTTTCTGTCAAATACTACATTTTACATGGTTTTCTCACTGAATGCTTTACTTGAGACATACATAAACAGGACCATACAATTATGAACTTCATTTATATTATTCTGTTGTTGAACTGGTCTATTCATTAATAAATTAATCTATTTAAACACATGAATTTAAGAAATAGCAGGAGTAGGCCATCTGGCCCATCAAACCTGTTCCATCATTTGATCTGACTGTGGACTTGGCTCCACCTTCTACCATAACCTTTTATTCCCCTACTATTCTAAAGTGAATCCATCGGTGCCTTAATTATATTATTGAAGCAACCTCTGCTGCTTAATTGGTCAGCAAATCCCACTGGTTCACTGCTGTGGTAGAACTAATTTCTTGTTTTCTCTTGTTTATAATCTACCCCTGGAACCTTGAAGCTATGTTCCCTAGTTCTAGACCTCTTCGTCCTTCAAAACTCCAGGTCACTCAATCTTTCCTCACAACTCCCTAATTTCCAGAATCAATCTGGTGAACTTGCTCTGCGCGTCCTCTAATTGTACACACTATTATTGTAATAAAACAAAAGAAATTAACACTGTGATCATAACTCTACTAATAATACTCAGGAAAAAATATAAAAGAATGGGAAGAAGGTTGGGGTTATCAGCAATTTAAAATCACTGGATTCCTTGGGTGAACTCTTCATTCAGTTTTTTTATTTAATGAAAATGGCATAGCTTTTGATTTTAGGTTTTATTTAATGTTTGTAGTTAGGTTGTATGCTACCATCTCTTAGTACTTAAATGAATATAATAATGTAATTTACTTTGGATCCACAGGAAAATGTGGATTCTATTCTAAACAACTTTTTTTTTTGCTATAGTTTCATTTTTCAATGTTACCTTGGGAATTGCAAAGGAGCATGACACAATGCAGGTATGGTTTCATTTCATGTCAATACATATTTCTAAATATGCAGAAACAATTATATATAATATCGAAAGCATGATTGTTTCTAATTAAATAATTTCACAAATTTTGCTAACAATACATATTTGTTAATCAGTTTGTAATTTTTAAAAATCACTTATTAAAAATATAGTTGCAACTAGTTTTTTTTCTCTCTCCTCGTTTAACCATACCTAACATCAACAGGAAGTATAGAGGTACTGTTATGTGGGAAAATTGGAGAAGTATTACTCTCAAGTAGGCAGGCCTTCATAACTTTTTCCTTGAAACACTCCATGCTTTATATTTGAAAAATGTAATCTGTGTTAATAGATTATTGTGCATGAATGTGCAGAAAATAAATATTTCTATCAGTTGGTTAGTTTTAAACAATTCTTAGTCATCAGTAGCTTATTTTATGAAACTATTTTGTGCCAAACCTGTTGATGTTCTGGATGATTAATTTGAGCAAACTTTCTTCTGGTAAATGATTGATTCTACTTTTAATTTTATTAATTTAGTTAATCACTTGAACTATTAAAATACTGCAAAAAATGTTACTATATCTGAAGAATATGCGCATGTTTGAGTTCACTTTCAAAATTGCAATTTGCAGGTTTCACTGGACAGCACTGAATCACAGAAGACATTTATTGGTAGGTTTTCAAATAATGTCTGTCTAAAAGGGACATTGTTGTACTCAGAAGCAGACTTTCATGATATTTACTTCTAGCTGTCAAAATCTTTGATCTGGAATAATATCTAACAACATTATTCTGCTCTTCAATTTTCTTTCTTCCTGATAGAACCCCTGTCAGGGGATGGTTACTTTGCTTAATTGTGATTCTGAGGCTGATTCTGTTTCAAAGATGCTAAAAAGGAGTGTTATAAATTATCATTTTGCACAGAGGAGGATGGTAGACTGTAAATTTGTTTGGATTATTGCTGGGATCACTGTTTTTCTGATGTAATAAATTTGACATAGGTGTGTGGGATAAAATTTCCAAATTAAACAAAGCTTGGAACTGTAGTGAACCGTGAAGAGGTTGTTATGGAGGGCATTTGTAGCCTGATTGAATTGCAGGTGAAAGTTGATCCATAAAAAGTGGAATAACACACTCTAACAGAAAGAAGAGGAAGAGACAATATAAATTAACAGAACAGCTTTAAAGATTTTCTGTGAACTGTGGTGTACTTACGCCAAAGTCCTTGGAAATGGAAGAACGTGGTTGGGAGAGAGTATGGCAAATTTGGTTGTCTTTCTTTGGGAAGGATGTCCTGGAGAGGATGCAAAAAAGGTTATTATGCTAGAGAATAGTGATTTCAGCAGTTAGGCTAGAATGGTGAAACATTAAAAAATAGCAGGAGTAGGCCATTAAGCCCTTTGAGCCTGTTATGCCATCCTATTTGATAATGCTGATCATCCAAATTCATTTCTATGTTCCCTTATCCCTTGATCTCACATGCCCAATGAACAATATGTAACTCATTCTTGAATATATTTAATAGTCCAGCTTCAACTGCATTCTGAGGGTGATTCGCTCTCTGGGATCAACCCAAATGAATATACCACAGTTGTCACTGACTTAATCAGCAGGAGTATGGAGGACTGCATGCCAAAGAGCATAATCACTCTGTTCCCCCAAGCAGAAACCATGGCTCAACTGATAGGTCCATTCATTATTAAAGTCCAGGTCTGAGGCATTCAAATCAGGCAACCTGGCCCTATACAAGAAATCCAGGCATGACCTCACCAAGACCATTTGAGACACCTTGAGGTTGTACCAAACCAAGGTTAAATCTGAAGTTTTTGTCATGGATACTTGGCAACTGTGGCAGGGAATTCATGTTGTCATCGAGTACAAAACAAACCTGGGCAGAATGGCAAGCGTCAGCACATCCATCCCTGACAAACTCAATGTGACCTGTGCTTGCTTCAAATAGGACTTATTTGGTTCCCACTACAGTTTCTTTGCAGCCAATTCCAAATCAGCCTTCCTGAGAGCAAAACTGTGCAACGTGACTGATCCAAACGAGGACCCTGGATGTATCCCAAGAACCTGGGCAGAGCAGCTGATGGGTGCATTCACAGACATCTTTAATTTCTCCCTGCAACAGCCTGCATTTCCTACCTGTGTTACGAAGGCGTCCATCATCCCGGTGCAAAAGAAAACTACAATAGCTGGCCTTTGATAGAGGAATACAAAATTATGATTCATTGGTCCACAACATTCTTAAAAGGAAGGGCAAGCAACCAGAAGTCATGGTACATGTTTGTATGTATGGCGTAGGTAGAGAATGAGATGAGGTCCTGCAATACAAATATAGAGAGTTAGGGTATAGATTGAAAATGATCTCCAACATGGTAATCTCTGGATTATTCCAAGTGCCATGTGCCAGTGAAAATAGGAATAGGAGGCTAGAGCTCACAAACATGTGGCAGAGCAGTTGGTGCAGGATGGAGGCTTCAGCATTATAAAGAATAGGGTTCTCCTTTGGGGCAAAGGTAACCAATGCAAGGGAGATGGGTTATACCTGAACCAGAGATGAACCAACATTCTGGCAAGGAGATTTGCTGGATTCACCCAGGAGGCTTTAAACTAGACCAGCAGGGTGTGGGGATCTAAGATGGAGACAGAGGAAATAGAAGGATAGCGAGTCAGGCATAGGAAATGTGTTGAAACAGAGCAGGATGGTGGAGGGCAAGCATCGAGGGAAAACAGCTAAACTTTGTGTTTATTTTAGCACAAGAAACTTGACAGGAAAAGGGAATGATCTTAGGATTTGGAGAGGGATAATGTAGCTATAATGGAGATATGTTTGAAGGAGGCACAAGACTAGCCTCATTATGAGGCAGTGTGGATGGAAATCAAGAGCTGAAAAGGAGTAGACACCTTGATGGATGGGAGCATGCTTTAGGCCATCAAACAGTCACTGGAAACTAGAAGATTAAATATGTGGAAAGATTGCTGAGGTCTGTAAAATTAGTACAGATATCCCTGATGATCTTAACAACAGGGAATGCCAAAGTGTTAGGGGATTGAATAGGATGAATTTAGTTGCGTGTATCTAGGAGAACTTTCTACAGCAAAATATGTGATCGGCCAACTAGGGAAGGGGCAATACTGTAAAAACACAGATGCTGGATGAACTCAGTTGATCTTGCAACATCAGTAGGAGGTCAAGATATATTACTAATATTTCGAGCTGAGCCCTTTCTCAAGGTACGAGTTTAAAAAAAAGAAATAGGTTACTGTGCAGAAAGCAGGAGAAAAAGGGGCAATGAGAGAGGGAGAAGTACAGACCAACAGACAAAAGCTGTTAATTAGATATGAGGACAGGAAAGAGGAAAGGTGAAAATTAAATTTGGCCATGAAAGGAGACAGAAAAAAGAAGAGAGAGAGAGGGGGTAGAGTAAAAAAGACATAGGGAAAGATGGTGGGGAGGGGTTTAATGGAAACCAGAGAAGTCTATGTTAATGCCATCCTGTTAAAGGGTGCCCAGATGGAATATGAGTTGTTGTTCCTTCTATATGCAGGTGGTCTCAGTCTGGCAGTGCATGAGACTGTGGACAGGCATGTCAGCAAAGGAATGGGGCAGAGAATTGAAACGGGTGGCCATTGGGAGATTCACACAATGGCAGCGGAAAAAGCCAATGAAGCAACTTGCTCAATGAAACAATCTCCCAGTCTGTGTTCAGCCTCTCCGATCTAAAGGAGACCACAACTGGAGCACTAGATGCAGTAGATGACTCCTGCAGATGGAGTAGTGAAGTGTGCTTTACTTGAAAGGACTGTTTGAGGCCCTGAGTAGTGGTGATGAAGACATGTGGTGCAAATGTAGCACTTCTGCGGCCGCATTTCAAGATTCCAAGGGGGCGATTGATGGGAAGGGATGAGTGGTCAAGGGGAGTCCCCGAGTGAGTAGTCCCTATGGAAGATAGAGAGGGGAAAATGTGTCTGGTGGTGGGATCATGTAGGTGGTGGAAATTATGGAGGATAATGTGTTGGATGCAGAGGGTGGTGGGTGAGGACAAGGGGAGTCCTATCCTTGTGTATGGTGGCAGAGAGGGCCAGGGCAGTCATGCAGGTATGGAGGATATGTGGGTGAGGGCCGAGTTTGTGGTAGAGGGAAAACCACATTGTTTGAAGGAGGACATGGAAGACCTTGTCCTGGGAGCAGATGAGAAAAAGAGGGATTGAGAGAAAGGAATAGAGTCCTTACAGGGGACAGGGTATGGAGAGATGTAGTGGAGGTAGCTGTGGGAGTTGGTGGGGTTGTAGAAGGTGTCTGTTGAGAGTTTGTCTCCCAAGATGGAGACAGAGACATCGAGAAAAAGGAGGGTGTTATTAGAGATGGATCAAGTGAATTTGGATTTGCAAATCTATGAACGCGCAGTCTCTCTAAAGGGTCTCTCTTTTGTTCATCTTTCCCCTATTGTTAGGGGTGCTGGGCAATACTCGTGGTGACTTTTTGTTTGCCTTATAGCAGAAAAAGGCTGAAGTATATCATGTATATTATATTTTGCAATGTATTATTATGTGACAATAAAAGGAGCTTACACCATAAATGATTTGGGTGAAAAGATTGAGTGTATTGTAACCAGAACTGCTTAAAAGCAGTAATCAGAAAGCAGGTTGTCAAGATAACATGAAGCTACTGCAAAGGAATTATTGACAGGTTAAAGTGAATTTGGTGGATAGAATATAATGTGGAGAAATGAGGTGGTAACTTTTGGTAGAAAGATTAGGAAAGAAACCTGTTTGAATTGAGATATCAAATAATGCTATTGTAGAGAGGAATTGGTTGAGCTTGATGCAATGCAGGTGGTACTGCTGGTAATTAGGGAAACGAGCAGAATGTGGACCTTTGATGCAAAATAATAGAGTATAAAAGTAGGGTAAACCACAACTGAAATAGTTTTAATATTTTATCGTAATGGATAGCTTGCATTAAGGTGATTCAGATAAGGATTACTTGGTTGGTCCTTTGGGATGAAGACTTTGTGAATTGAGGGAAAATTGACCAAAAATGATGATAATTTATTGGAGTTTAAAAATTCAGAGGTGATTTTGTTGAAATATTCAAGATTTTGAGAGGGTTTGATAAAATAGATGCTAAAATTATATTTCGCTTTGCAGAAAATCTTGGGACGAGACTGCATAATTTCAGATGTAATAGTCACCTATTTAAAATGTACATAAAGGAGCCTGTGTCAGAAAATGTAAGGTCCTGCACTTTAGTAGAAGGAATAAATGGGCATACTATTATTTGGATGTGAAGAAAATGCAAAATTCGGAGGTGCAAAAGGACTTGGGATACCTTGCGCAGGATATCCTAAAGGTTAAACTACATGTTGGTTTTTTTCGGGTGGCATGGGCTTGTGATTGAAAGGGCCTGTTACCTTGCTGCATGCAGTGATGGATTAACTACCACCTGGACCCTAGGCTGAGCTTTAGTAAGGCCCCCCCGCCCCATGGCCCCCAACAGCAGATTGTGTTTATTAGCCTTAGCTCTTCAATTGTCTGAGTTGTACTTGAAAACATTGTTTGTACTTCGATGAACAATTTCAGAGTTAAATATCTCACGTTAGACCTTGCAATGTTGAAACCCCATGCAACATATTCTGTAAAATATGTTAGACAGACCCTTCATACCTAGGCAGGTTAATTGGAGGATACTCATGCCAACACCACGTGGCAGAGATTGCTGATCTACTTGTGAGCTAGATACCCCTGGGTGTACACAGACCCGGAGCCACTGCCTACCCTGTCAGTCATTGTCATTACCAGTATGATTCAGGCAGGAATGAAATTCTCTCCTCAAGGAAGAGTGGGCCCGAGGAATAAATCACCCATCCCTCAGCAAGGTTAACAGATCCCCCTCTGACCCAGGTTCGTTTCCCTGCTCTGTCAAAACTTAATGCACTGAATTAACATCATTTCCATTTGTTTCACTTGTGCACCTTTCCGTATTCAGCTGCTTAAAACGATCAACTGACAACCTTTGTTAAACCCCTCTGTGTTCCCACATTTCCATACTTCCAGTACACACAGGCATGAGGCTCCAGGCATGGTCTGCTGCCTCGCATCAGGTAACCGACGTCTTTCGCCATTGATGGGTAGAAGCCTATAATAATAGAAAGTGAGAAATTGAAGAAATAAATAGCCTATTGCAGATAGTCTAAAGGGTATAAAGGGTAATCAAAAAAAATACAGTAAGGAACATTGGCTTCCTCTGTAACGGCAAAAGGATCCATTAAACTCTAACATAGTCTACAGGTACTGTATACAATGCCTTCATTGATCTCCCAAATTATGGATTTCTATATGGTAATCAAAACCTGCATTTCTTGTTGCAGAGAAAATACTGAATAAAGATGTTCAAAACAGACTTTTATGAAGAATCTCTGAAAATTCTTTGTAAGCAGCCAGGTATAAATTCTTTACTGATTGCTCAAGAGATAAAAAGTGAAGATTCTGCTCTTATAAGAAGATTTGGCAAGTGGACCAAGGATTATCAAATGAATTTAACTCTAATAAGTACTGAAAAACTCAGCAGGTCACACAGCATCTGTCTGATGTTCGGCAAGGGCTGAGGGCTGAACCATTCATTGTCTTTTACTTTTTATGATGCAGCATGACCCAATGAGTTTCTCCAGCACTTTTGTGTACCGCACTTAAAAAAGAGTAAATTATAGGGCTTTCGAAAGTGTTGTGTAACAGAATTACAATGTTTCTTGAAATTGTTGTAATACTCAGTCAGAGTGGCAGTGACGAGGTTCAGTACTCTTGTTTTCATCAGAAGGTTCATTGAGTATGGGATATTATGTTGAAACTGTACATATGTTGGTGAGGCCACACTTACTGTGTACCATTCTGGTTGCCCAATTATGGAAGGATATTCAGATGGAAAGGGTGCATGCAAAAAAACTTTCAAAGGATGTTGCTATGACGGGGGGTGGGCTTGAGTTATAAGGAGAGGCAGCAGTGGTTGGGAATTTTCTGCCAGAGATGTCAGAAGGTTAGCAGTGACCTTATAGTCAGATATACAGTGCCTTCCATAATGTTTGGGACAAAGACACTTTTTTATTTTATTTGCCCCTGTGCTAAATTTGTAACCAAACAATTCACATTTGATTAAAGAGCATATTCCGGATTTTATTAAAGGTTATTTGAAAACATTTTGGTTTGATCATGTAGAAATCACAGCACATTTTATACATACTGGTAGTTATCCCATTTCAGGGGACCAAAATGTTTGGAACATTTGGCTTCACAGGTGCTTGTGAGTACTCAGGTTTGTTTAATTGCTTCATAGTTGCAAATATAAGAGAGCTCAGCTTTTGCTTCTAATCTTTTTTATCACCTTTGGAGTCTGAAGTTGCCATTTTCAACATGAGGACCAGAGTTGTGCCAATGAATGTCAAAGAAGCCATTCTGAATCAGTAAGAGACATCACCCAAACCTTAGGATTACCAAAATCAAGTTTGGAACATAAGAAGGAGCATACTGGTGAGCTCAGTAATCGCAAAGGGACTGGTAGACCAAGGAAGACCTTCACTGCTGAAGAGAGAAAAATTCTCATCAATATGAAGGAAAATTTCCCAAATGCCTGTCTGACAGATCAGAAACACTCTTCAGGAGGCAGGTGCGGATATGTCAATGACTACTGTTCGCAGAAGACTTAATGGACAGAAATGTAGAGGCTACACTGCAAGTTAGCCACAGAAAGAGGATGGCCAGATTACAGTTTGCCAAGAAGTACTTAAAAGAGCCTGTAGAATTCTTGAAAAAGGTCTTGTGGACAAAATTAATGATGAGAATTCTTCTCTCATCAACAGTGGAGGACTTCCTTGGCCTACCAGTCTCTTTGCGATTACTGAGCTCACCAGTTTGCTCTTTCTTCTTAATCACGTTCCAGACTGTTGAATTTGGTAATCCTAAGATTTGGGCAATGTCTCTTACTGATGGCTAGAACAAATTGTGGAGGTGTAAAGGAACTGCAAAATCCAAAGCATAACACATTATATGTGAAAAGTAGTGGTGGTGGTATTATGACCTGGGCATGTATGACTTCAACAGGTACTGGCTTACTTATCTTCTTTTCTTCTTTGGCTTGGCTTCGCGGACGAAGATTTATGGAGGGGGTAAAAAGTCCACGTCAGCTGCAGGCTCGTTTGTGGCTGACAAGTCCGATGCGGGACAGGCAGACACGATTGCAGCGGTTGCAGGGGAAAATTGGTTGGTTGGGGTTGGGTGTTGGGTTTTTCCTCCTTTGCCTTTTGTCAGTGAGGTGGGCTCTGTGGTCTTCTTCAAAGGAGGTTGCTGCCCGCCAAACTGTGAGGTGCCAAGATGCACGGTTTGAGGCGTTATCAGCCCACTGGCGGTGGTCAATGTGGCAGGCATCAAGAGATTTCTTTAGGCAGTCGTTGTACCTTTTCTTTGGTGCACCTCTGTCACGGTGGCCAGTGGAGAGCTCGCCATATAACACGATCTTGGGAAGGCGATGGTCCTCCATTCTGGAGACGTGACCCATCCAGCGCAGCTGGATCTTCAGCAGCGTGGACTCGATGCTGTCGACCTCTGCCATCTCGAGTACTTCGACGTTAGGGGTGTAAGCGCTCCAATGGATGTTGAGGATGGAGCGGAGACAACACTGGTGGAAGCGTTCTAGGAGCCGTAGGTGGTGCCGGTAGAGGACCCATGATTCGGAGCCGAACGGGAGTGTGGGTATGACAACGGCTCTGTATACGCTTATCTTTGTGAGGTTTTTCAGTTGGTTGTTTTTCCAGACTCTTTTGTGTAGTCTTCCAAAGGCGCTATTTGCCTTGGCGAGTCAGTTGTCTATCTCATTGTCGATCCTTGCATCTGATGAAATGGTGCAGCCAAGATAGGTAAACTGGTTGACCGTTTTGAGTTTTGTGTGCCCGATGGAGATGTGGGGGGGCTGGTAGTCATGGTGGGGAGCTGGCTGATGGAGGACCTCAGTTTTCTTCAGGCTGACTTCCAGGCCAAACATTTTGGCAGTTTCCGCAAAACAGGACGTCAAGCGCTGATGATGTAACTGCTGATTGAAGTTGCAAAATTAATTCTGAGGTAGGGCAGTTGATGTTGTCTATCTAGATTTTAGCAAAGCTTTTGATAAGGTTCCACATAAATGGTTAGTAAGGAAGGTTCAGTCACTAGGGATTAATAGAAAAATAGTAAGATGTTCAGAGGTGGCTGGAGGAGAGACAGCAGAGGGTCATGGTGGACAACAATCTGTCAGGATTGAAGCCTGTGACGAGCAGCGTGCCTCAAGGATCGGTGCTAGGTCCCCTGTTCATAATTTATATTAATGATTTGGATGATGGGGTGATTAACTGGGTAAGTAAATACACAGATGATACAAAAATAGGGGGAGTGGTGGATAGTGAGGAAGGTTTTCAGGGATTACAGAGGGATTTGGTTTGTCTGGAAAATTGGGTTGAAAGGTGGCAGATGGAATTTAATGTAGAGAAGTGTGAGGTACTTCATTTTGGTAAAAATCAAAATAGGACATGTGTAGTAAAGGGGAAGACATTGGGGAATGCACAAGAACAAAGAGATCTTGGAGTTATGGTGCAGCATTCCTTGAAGGTGGATTCCCATGTTGACAGGGTGGTCAAGAAGGCATTTGGTATTTTAGCCTTCATAAATCATAGCATAGAGTATAGGAGCTGGGAAGTGATGCTGCGACTGTTTAAGGCGTTGGTGAGGCCAGGTTTGGAGTATTGTTCAGTTCTGGTCTCCAAATTATAGGAAGGATATAGATAAGGTGGAGAGGGTGCAGAGAAGATTTACAAGGGTGTTGCCTAGCTTAAAATACCTAGAGTACAGAGAAAGATTGAAGAGGTTAGGACTTTATTCATTGGAACGTAGACAGTTGAGGGGATTTGATAGATGTTTAAAATTATGAAGGGAATAGATAGACTAGATGAAAGTAGGCTCTTCCCCCTGAGAGCAGGGGAGGTTGAAACAAGAGGACACAAGTTGAGGGTAAGGGGCCAAAATTTTAGAAGAAACATTAGAGGATGCTTCTTCACTCAGAGAGTGGTGTCTGAATGGAATAATCTTCTGGAGGAAATAGTTGAGGCAGAGTCAATTCTTTCATTTAAGAGGAGGCTTGATATATGCATGGATAGGAGGGTGTTGGAGGTGTTATAGTTTAGTCCTGTCAAGGTACAAGAAGTACAACCAAACCACAAAGTACAACACACAGAATTTATTAGAGTCACGCTAGCGGGAATGAGCAGTAATTAGGGTTGGGTAGACAAAGTCACCTCCCTAGTACTGTTGAACCTCATTCAAAGTACAAGGTTGCAGAGGACAATATTTAAGGCATTTTGCTGCATATGGATTAAGTAACATTCCTTTGAGGGGATTGTTTCAAGCTGAGGTGTTACAGTCAGTGTTTGCTTATTTCTAAAGACAGGAAAATGGTTATTATCGAATTGGCTTTCTTATAATTAAAAGATATGGAATAGTGGCAGACATGATAAGAAGAGTCCTTTAAGACAGTGTTAGCCTGGCTCTTGGTACATGTAAATGTTGCTTTCCCCAGTGATCTCCATATTCATTATTTTGAACAGGGTTAGTTGAATTCCATGAAGCAAAGCCATCAGTGCCGTTGGTTGTTCTGCAGGCTTTTGATGTTTCCATATTCTGTTTGATAAGCTTGTAATGCCATCAGCTGTTTTTTGGCGGAAAACTGGTTATGAATGGGCTGCATTGACAGCTCGTTTTGTGTAATGGCAGGTAATAGCGCTATTGTGTTAGAGGACCAGGAGATGGCTTTATGGAAGAGGTGATAATCGATATTGTCTGAAATGTTGTTAGTTGCAGCTGACCTGTCTGTGTGAGTGTCCCATACCCATTTTTTAGTAATTCACAGCAATCATTTAAAAGTCTACTCTACCTTTCATAATACATAAATAATAACATCTTAACTCTAGGCTTTTTCAGGTGCATTCTACGCTAAGAATGCGCCTGAAGAAGCCAAAGTTGCCCTTTAAATTGCCGTTCAGATGGCAGCGTTTAAAGTGCAACGTTGGCCATCTGAAGGACACAGGATGCGGCTCTGAGCACACTCCGGCTCCTGCCCAGTGTCAGCTCAGATCAGCAGCCTGACCCTTTAACATCCGCTTTCAGCCAGCTGCATTCAGGTGGCTGGGGGAGCCGCTGAGCTGATTATCCCTCTCGGAGGAGGATTACATAGCTCACCTCAAGAGCGCCTCCTGCACATTCAGGTGGCCTCAAAACAGCCGCATATTGCCTAAACATGCGGCTTTACATGCTGGGCAATTAGCCGCCTGAAAGTGCCTAGCACATTCATTTCATTACATTGTCAACCAATACCACAGAGGATTTATAGGCAGGGGGATCTAGCGGAGTTGTTTAAGTGAACCGGCGTGGACTTGAAGGGCCAAGATGGCCTGTTTCCTTGCCATAAACTGTTATATGGTTATATAAAACATCTTATTTGCTAAGTTTGAGCAAGTGGCTCCAAGCTCATTGGACAGTGCTGCTTCCGACAGCAAGATAATGATTCCAAACATACTGCTAATGCAACAAATAAGTTTTTCAAAGATAAAACTGGAAAATTCTTGAATGGCCAAATCATTCACCTAATCTAAATCTAATTGAGCAGGCTTTGTATATGCTGAAGAGAAAAGTTAAGGGGACAATCCCCTAAAATGAGCAAGAACTGAAAATGGCTGCACTATAGGCCTGGCAGAGCATTATCAGAGAAGACATTCAGCACCTGGTGATGTCTATGAATCACAGACTTTGCAAGCAAGGAATATGCATCAAAGTACTAAATGTGACTTCTTTAATATACATACCAATGCTACCATGTGTTCCAAATATTATCGTGCTCTGAAATGAGGGATTGTGTATTAAAAAGTGCTGTAATGAGAATCAGAATTTATTGTCATGAACAAGTCACAACATTTCTTTAACGGCAACATCACATTCATATAAGCCACCTTACAAAAAAATAAATGAAAATAATGCACTAAAAGTTAAAGTAAGGCAGTGTCTATGCTTCATTGATCATTCAGCAATCTGTGGCAGCGGGGAAGTATCTGTCCTTGTGCACTGAGTGCTCTCCTTAAGGCTCCTGCACCTTTTTCTGATGGTAGCGGAGTGAAGAGAGCAATGTCTGGGTAGTGGAGGTCATTGAGGATAGTGAAGTGCCAGTTGATGAAGTAGACAAAGATGGTGGTCAAACAATAATCATGGCTTTTATTAGCAGAAACTCATGCAACAATAATGAAAGACAATAGATGCATACACAGTTATACCCAAGGGGAGTGTCCTTAACAGTAGAGATAATACACAGCCAATGTTAGTACAGAGGGGAGCTTGGCAGACATTCACAACAGATAGAGGCTGCATTCTTTAGAGACCACCTCTTATCGATGTCCTTGATGGAGTGAAGTCTGGTGCCTATGATGTTGCATGCATTTTTTTTCTTATCCTGAGCATTGGCAGTGATGCAATGAGCCAGAATGTAATTTCAACATTGTCAAATCAAAATGTCTACAATTAACCTTGAATAACATCTGGAATGTGTACTTTAATTACATGTATTGTTTGTTTACAAATTTAAAACTGGAGCACAGGGGCAAATAAAAGAAAAATGTCTTTATCCCAAACATTATGGAGGGCACTGTAAAACCATGAGGGCCAGAGAGTAGATAAGTCATGGTCTTATTCCTTCGGTAGGTGGCAAATATTTAAGGTGGGAGGGGAAAGTTTTAAAAAAGAACTGAGGAGCTTGTTTTGCCACACACTGGGTGGTAGGTATGTGGAATAAGAGGATTAAGAGGTAGAGGTGGATATATTTGCAGCATTAAAACAGTACAGGGATAAGAAAGGGTCAGAGGGATATGTATCAAATGCAGACAAATAAGACTAGGTTTGAAAAACAACCTGGTTGGCATGGATAAAGCACCTTTTTTCTGGGCTGTAAAACTCTTGACTATCATAATTGTTCTTGAGTAGGAACACTAGATCTATGCCAATTATTCCAGATACAGCCATGAGAACCCCACATACTTCCATTTTCAAATTTTCTTACAACAAAGGGCAGTGTAGCAATTAAAGGAAGGGGAGAAAAGTAGAGTTTTTAAAAAAAAAAAAAGTGAGCAGAAATCTGGATAATTTTAAAAGGACCTGTGACATGGTGAATGGGAATCTGGAAATGCATGGAGACACAGGCCCTAGCTATCAATGTCTGGCATCACAAGGGACAGGTAGGTGATAATTGGGAATTGCTTTCCCATCTAATTTGCAAAGAGAAAATTAAATCAGAAGGCATTAATACCGTGAAGCAATATCTATTTGAAATAATTAAGTCCAAATGAATTAATTAAGTTGAGCAGAAATGGCTGGGTGGGAAATGTGATTTAGCTGCTACAGTTAGGAAATTATGGACATCAGCTCTGTCTGCTTGAAGAATTTTGGCTCTTGGATAATGAGTTGGAACATCATCCCAAATTAGGAAGGGAGAGTGTCACTAGATTTCAGGA
This sequence comes from Narcine bancroftii, assembly GCF_036971445.1. NCBI lineage: Eukaryota > Metazoa > Chordata > Chondrichthyes > Torpediniformes > Narcinidae > Narcine > Narcine bancroftii. The sequence continues at coordinate 180,712,872 of NC_091475.1, forward strand.
GGCAATTAAGTTCATTCGATTAATTTCCCAGAATTTGATTGGGGGTGAAGGTGTGGACTGCATTGTGAATGTTCAAGCTGTAAATAGAGCCAAGGCACAACTGGCTTTTCAAATGAGGAATGTAGCAGAATTGCAGAATAAAAAATAATTCTCATAGCCAAAGAGCTTCCAGTGAAATATGATTTCACTGTGAAAGAATTCTAGGTTCAGTTTAGGTGCAATCTAATGTATTCAACTTAGAAAATGGCATTTTAGCTAAAGGAAAGGTCAGTAGATAAATGGCATATGTTTAAACAGCTATTTCATAACACTCATCACAAACATATTGAGACTCAAAAGCCGCTTTCAGGTGGCCAAAATATCCCAATGTAAAGCTGCATATTCTACCTTAATGCGGTTGTCGAGAGGCCACCTGAAAGCGCAAAACCCGGCCCCAAGGAGTATTCACCCAACCCTCCTTGAAGAGGTATAATCTCCGCATCCGAGCAGTCCCACGAGGCACCTGAAAGCAGCTGCTTGGGGGCGAGCTGATGTTAATCAGCTGGCGACCCAACTCCCTGCACCCGACGGCCCCCCTTCCCGCTGCCGACGGCCACCTCCACCCCCCCCCCCCCCGGTGTGGGACATCGGGGTTGGGGCAGCCAGCATGGGACGTCGGGGCAGGAGCAACCCGTGCTGTCCGCCCCTGCCCTGTAGTCCCATGCTGGCCGCCTAGCCCCGACAGCAGGCGGGACTACGGCCACAGTCAACAGGAGCCAGCGTTCGCTTTAATGTGCCTCTCCTGCAGCCGGCCCTTTCAGGTTCCAGAACAGCGCCTTCTGCATTGCCACCTGAATGTGCATTCGAACACACCTGCAGCTGCTTCTGCAGGCGCATTCTTAGAGCGATTGCACCTGAAAGGAGCTAATGCGTAAGATCTGTGGTTGGCAAATGAGGTTAAGGAAAATACTAAATGAAACACATTAAAAAAATTGTATTAGACTAGAGGGCTGCCAATTATTCATGAACTAAAATTGAATTGAGTTGATACACATGTATCAAGATGCTGTTTTTAAAAAAAAAATTCATTTTGCATGCTATCCAGGCAAGTCACACAGCAGGTGGTGCAATAGTAAAAAATTTATAAACAACAGTGTAAGGAGTTGAATTACAATAAGTCAAATAGTGCAAGGTATGGAGAAAAGTTTAAAAAAAACATTGTGCAGAATATAGAGAAATTTATGTTAAAAACAGTACAAGGGCATCATCTTTTGCCAGAAATCCATTTCTTGCTCTGATAACAGAAGGAAAAGAACAGACTTTGAATCTGGAAATATGTGCTTTCAATCACATGTACCTTCTGCTTGATAGGGGAGAAAAGAGCATGACCTGGGTGGGATTAATGCTTTCTGAAGACAGCTGCAGCATAGACGGAGTTGATGGAGAGGAGTTTGGATTACTTGAAGACCTGAACTGCACTTACATTTCTGTAATTTCTTGCAGATTTGGGCAGAGCAGTTTCTATACCAAATTAAAAGGCTAATGAGAAAGGAGAAAATTAATTATAAACTGGTAAATAACATGCAATCAAACAGCTAGTGCTTTCATTGATTTTTGAAATGGAAGCTAAGGTAACTGGTACCCCTGAAGAGTGAGAGTCAGGAATTGGTAACAGGAAACAAGAAAAATGGCCGAGAAGTTGAATCTTGGCATCCTTGCACACAATTCTAGAAAATTAACATTCAGATATAGCAGATACAATTTTCATGGTGGAAAACACTGCATATCTCACAGATAACAGATGGGCTGGTTTTAAATAAGAGGAAGAACTTGTATTAACAAGTCACAAGGAATAAGGTATTCAAAAAAAATCTTGGAATCAAAGGTAGACAAGTTTCTAGGAGTCAATTGACCAGATTCAAGGTTTTTAAAGGTTTTGGAACAATAAGTTGTGGATTTCAAAGCTCACTGTGTTTATCACCTTTTGAATAGAGTTAAATTTTGCTGTTTTCCTATCTAATGAAATCTTTCTTGAATCGAGGGAAATTTGGGAAATCAAAACCGAGGCCTGAATGGTCTCATTGGCCTTTTTTAAGACCATGTGTTGAAGTTCAGCAGGACTTGGAGGCTTGTCAGCCTGCGACAGCAATCTGTTCAGTACCTCTGCCTTTGAGTTCCTGCCTTCCAATTCATATTTACTTGTATCAGTCTTCACCAGAGGGAATACAAAATATTTACCATCTTGATTTCTCCAAGATTACTTCCTATATAATTAATGCTTGTAAATCTGCTTGAGAAACTTACTGTTTTTAAAAATCTTACAACCAGCTTTATCTTGTTCTCTAATATTTCCTTCCTTATTAATCTTTACTTTTTTATGTAGTCCATTTTCAGATCTGCCAACCTTCTTGGTAATCCTTGTTTTTTTTCTATAATTTTAAGATTATTTATAAATTGTTTAATTGAACATCGATGGAAAGTCCTCCCTTTTATCTAGTTGGAATTTATTTGGAGTATTCTTTAAGGCCTCCTGAAATGAGTGCCACTGAATTTCAACTGTTTGATTCCACATAGCCTAATTTGTTACTTTCACTTTTCCTGGCTTTGTTATAATTTCCTTTAGATGTTCTTATTTTTAGTACAAAATTCAATTATATTATTATGACATTTCAATTGCACAATACCAGCCTCATCTTGCCTGCTCTTTGATTGCTTTCTGATGTTCTGAGAAAATATCTTGTTGATGTCCTGAGCTCCTTGTGTAGGCTACCTTTTCTTAATGGACTTTTCCAATCTACCAGTATATATAAATTCATACCCCAGAATTAATGCCATAACCTTTCTACAAATTGCCATTATTTCTTCCTTGCCATTTTATTGCACCATCTGATAGCTGTTAAGGGACTTTACACCAGTCCAACAAGTGAATTCTTGCATTTGTCATCTCCTGTGATTTCAATTAAGACTATAATTTTTAACGTATTTTCACATTTTACGGCTTGAACTATGAAAGATATCATTGTATTCACCCTTCAAATTATTTTTCAAATATTTGCATGACAACTTAGTGATCTATATACATA